>NC_136500.1:148158853-148458853 GCF_053919585.1 Euprymna scolopes | reverse complement strand
CGCAGATGTCACTAACCTTTGTTAGGATTTGACTTCTTAAACAAATTTAACATTATAGTGGATTGTAAAAATAGATCCATCCGTGATAACGTAACGGAGTGTGAAATTACAGTCAATGCAGTAACGGGAACCGATGCTGTAGTAATTAACAAAATAGACCTAGCGGATTATGTTACAGAAGTAATAGGTAAATATAATAATGTGCTTTCACCACATAGTGACACAAACAAAGACTGGTAGAGTGTATCACAGGATTGATACAGGCAGCCACGTACCAGTCTTCGCTAAAGCCAGACAACTTTCCAATCCTAAGTTAGACGCAGCACAGGCAGAATTTAAAAAGTTACTAAATATGGGAGTTATCCAGCCTTCCAGTAGCGAGTGGGCAACCCCTTTGCACTTGGTGAAGAAGCCGGATGGGTCATATTGAGTGTGCGGTGATTTTCGTGCGTTAAATAGCATTACCAAAACAGACCGCTACCCGGTACCAAATATAAATTCCTTCTGCACAGAGTTAGCTAACAAACAATATTTTTCCAAAATAGATTTAACTGCAGCATATCACCAGATTAAGGTACACCCTGAAGATGTGCCTAAGACAGCAGTATTGACACCTTTTGGTTTATTTGAGTTTAATTACATGCCATTTGGTTTAAAGAATGCTGCGGCTACATTTCAGTGTTTTATGGATAAAATATTTTTAAAATTAAATTGCATATTTATATATTTAGACGACATACTAGTCGGTAGCAGAAGCGTTTATCAATGCATGGATATCTCGATTTGGAGTCCCACTGCATGTTGTAACTGACAGAGGTAGTCAGTTTGAGAGCAAATTGTTCTGGGAATTAGCCAAGGTAGTAGGTTTTTACCGATTGAGGACAACTTTATATAACCCTCAAAGTAACAGGATGATCGAAAGAGCACACCGTACCCTTAAAGTGGCAATAATGGTTCGAAAAGAATCATGGATGAAAGCGAAACTGGTGAGTCTGCTGGGTATATGTAGCACCCCTAATGAATCAGGCTTTTCCCCTTTTACGTCTGTTACTGGAGCTCCAATATTGATTCCTCAGCAGTTGATACACAAGCAGAGAGTAGGAGAAACTTCAGTTAATAACCAGTACATACGTAATTTGTGTGAATGGATGTCCCAAATTGATGTGCTCAACAACGGAAAAGGATATATCCATGACAGTCCCAAAACATTTATACCGAAAGGTTTATCTTCCTGTGAAAAAGTATGGCTCATAGTTGATCGAGTTAGGAAACCATTAGAAGCACCGTACTCAGGTCCTTATAAAGTTTTGACTCGATCAGATAAGCATTATCAGATCGATATGAACAACGGTACTCATACACACATATCAATAGATAGATTAAAGCCATACATAGAACCAACTAGTACTAATAAAATTAGACCGACTGAGAAGGCACAGACAAATGACGGTACTACTAATGATAAACTTATTAAGACAGACGATACCGACAAAGTTGAAGATAAAATTGCTGACACATATAAGTCTAGATCTGGTAGGAAAGTAACATGGAAAAAGAAAAATGAGTATTTTTATTTTTAAACAAATTTAGGCAATATACATATTTAATAATTCTGTGGAGGGTACTTAACTCCGTTATTTGGAGGGGGACTTGTGTAGTGAACAACTACTATGATGCTGCTACGGTATGCTTCCCTTATTTCTCTCTTTCTCCCTACTCTTCTACTTTTCCCTTCCTTTCTTCTCTCAACGTCACCAGAGGTTTCAGCCAATTGGAATAGAGTACTGTGTTGAAGGGAGATACAAAGAAGAAATCTGTCTCAGACATGTGGAAACGATAGAAGCATCAACACGTGACGGACCAGTTTCCCTGGGACCGATCAAAATGGTGACCCTTCTTCAAACATCATTAAAAGCTATGGCAACAGCCATACTATTTCTTAGGGTGGGAGGTCGATATACATGTACTTTCTGGACCTGCATTCCAACTAGAGTCTGTAACAGACATTCTCCGAAGGTTTTTGTGAATTTCACCCTCGAATGAATCAATTCTATTTCTACCCGTCTTGTGTGTAAGAGCATACTCGTCGGCTAGAATCGCCATTTCATAGGCTGTAGTGATCTGGCGTTCATTCAAAAACACTTTTAGGTCATCAGAGACACAACGTTTAAATTCTTCCATCAGGATCATCTGCTGGAGCCTATTATAATCGGACTGTGCATCTTTAGCAGAAATCCACCTATTAAACTGTGTTTCTTTCTGCTGAAAGAATTCCACGTAGGTTTGTCTGGTCTCTTTTCGGCATGACCTAAACTTCTGTCGATATGTCTCGGGTACCAATTCATCCGATTTGAGGATGGTGGATTTATGATATTATAATTTGAACAATCCTCAATCGAGAGAGAGGCATATACCTCTTGTGCTCTTCCTCTTAATGCGGTTTGTAAGAGCATGGGTCAAACTTCAAGAGGCCATTTTGCACTCAGGGCAATTTTTTCAAAATGTTGGAAGTACCCGTCCACATTCGATTTGTGGAACATTGGTACAAGGTGAGCATGTTTGGGGATATCGAACTCCTCCAGTCTTTTTTGGTGGGGTTCGGGCATACAATCTGATAGAGTAAACTGCCTCGTCGACTATGAAATTGTCGACGAGATGTTCTGTTACTATCCTAACTAATAATGCTCTTCTCATACCTGGCCTAACGTCTAGTTCATAATGTCTACCTATTGCTAAGATGCTGTCTTTTCTAAACTTGCATAATTCTTCAAAAGTAGGGGAATCTAGGAATTCTTGTATTCCCGACATGTTGAGCTAACTAGTTCTCGCTACCTCAAATGTGTTCGACTGTCCAGGGTGTCTTTAGAGAGGGTATAATATTCTTGGCACGAGCCTCCAATTCGTTATGATATTTCCTGTAAATTGTTTACATTTGATTATGCGCGCACAGGTTAGTTTTCATATTTCTGTACTTCGGATTGTTAACGTTTCATTACGCGCATGCGTGTTAATTGCTCCAAGTATTTGTTTCCGAAGCTCATCGAAGCCCTTGATTTATAGTAAAATTCCACTGCTCCTTTGACCCTTCCTTCGCTGGGTTCATTCTTTTCTTCAGTCAATATTCTAACTTTAACCGCTGATAAAAACAGACTTTTACTGTCGCTGCCAACGTCGGCTGGTTTCATTGATATTTACCTCTGCAACGCGCGGCCGCACTGCTGTCACCTTTCGCTGGTTTCGCCACCCCGACCTTCGCTGACTTACGTCTTGTCACTTTGAAGCACAAAGCTCCACTGACTGTTGACAACTTTTTTTCAGGCCTATCTCTCTCTCTATACGGCCTATCTCTCTCTCTATACGGCCTATCTCTCTCTCTATACGGCCTATCTCTCTCTCTATACAGTTTATTTCTCTCTATTTTTTCTCTCTCCTGTCTTTCTCGTCTATGAGCTTTCTTTTCTCTTTCCTCTTCCACCATTCAATCACAGTATCTCTGTATCTTCCTTTTTCTCTTGCTCGCAGGCCTCATCCTACCATTTTTTTCTGTTTTGTTTACAAAATGTGAACGAGCAGACGAGAATGGATCTTTTTGGTGCAAAAATGATACAGTAAATAAAATATAGTGAAAATATATCTTCTCTCGACTAAAAATCAATAAAATAATTTATTATACATTTTCATAAATGTATCACAATATATATATATATATATATATATATATATATATATATATATATATATATATATATATATATATATATATTCCATAAAAAGGAATTATTTTCTTTCTTTCAGGTTTAAGTTTTCGTCTTTGTCAATACACCTTTGCTTTTTCATGAAAAGACAATTCTTTTCTTTCCTTCAAACGTTCAAATTAACTGCAGGAATTTTCTTTTCTTCAAGCCAGGCTGATCAAAACTTTTAATATCTGTATCTTTGAAGACGGAGAACAGACCCCCCCCCGCCTCCCCACAAAAAAAAGCATCAAAGATAATTCTGAATTTGATTCAAAATGGAAAAGTGTTGGAAAGGAATTCTATTCCCACATAATCAGTCTCCCACTCTCTTTTGGCTGACTGCTACAATGTCCCACCACATGCTAAAACAGAGGGTGACGACAATGATGATGATGATGATGATTGATGAGTCATGCAAAAAACGGACAGCCAAGCCTCACATCTGGCAAGAAAGGTTGATCTCCCCACTACCACTCTGACACTACTTAATGAGCATTAAAATAAAATTTCCAAACCGTTTTCTATTTAACAATTTCAGTTAAGGTTCCTTGTTTGAGGTGAAAAAACAAAAAAAAAAAAAAAAAGAAAAAACACAAAAAAAAAATTGCCACCGAGACATAAAGGGCTACTCTGAATTAGCAACAGTGTCTATAGGGACACTCTAAGTAGAGTGTTGAGCAGCGAGATAACTGTTCACATTACTGTTAGATTTCTGCATGTTAGGAAAGCAGGAAACAGGGAGGGAATTCTAAAGTCTAGCCATTTGAGGAAATAAACTTTCAGAGTAGACAGCTTTCCGGCATCAGGGTACCTCTTCAGTAAAGGCGTGGGATCTTATTGATTGTCAAGTTAATTGGTGAGGGGGGTATTTACATCATGGGAACAACAGTGCTACGAGTTTGTTGGAGCACATTTCATTAAAACAAGTATAGGGATACAAAATTGAGCTGATGGGATAGGGGTCAGAGTGTGGTTGACAGTGAGGTGTAGTATTATATTAGCGTGTCGAGACAACGCCGGATAATCCTGACGATTATTATTATTAATATTGTTGAATGTTATGTGGAAGAAAATATTCAGAGAGAATGTTTTAATAGAAAAGAATGTTGCAAAACAAAATATGATATAATCAATTTGCATCAAGTGATTTTTGATTATTTGGTTATGTGGGCGGTGATATAATGAGATAGATGAAAGGTTTAGATGTGTATGTAAGTTTGAGTTGAGAGACGATACAATCGCGTGTGGGGTTTGCTAGCGGCAGAAATCGAAAAAAAGTTGCCTCGCTTCTGGAAGCCAGAGGACGTGAGTTTAGCAAGATGTAGACTAGTCATGGCAAACTCCAGGGCGTGATATAAATGTTAATACATAAAAGAGATAGTTCGTGTTTTGACGTCTTCCTAAATGAAAGGAAGAAAACTGAAGCATCGCAACATGTCAGAACCCTGAAAGAGAGAATGGAGGAAAAGTCCCAATATGAAGAGGTATGTGTTTCCGTTTGTTGATGTAAACCTCTGAAATGGTGATTTGTCATTCCATTCGTAAGAGCTGTCCATGTTACATTAATTGTCCCATTGTTGAATGTTTAAACACAGCCTCACAGCCATACCGGCTTGGGATTCGCCAGGATTAATGTAGTATCTGTTAATGATAACTAAGACCACAAGATGAGAGAAGAAGATGATAGTGATTATAAAAAGCGACTGAGTATCACAGACCATAAGAAAAGTGACATTCCGCTGTTTAGAGAAATATATCGTAAGGCTAAATTTAAAGAAATAATCAAAGTTCATATGGTACGCGAAACCCGTCTTAAATTTTATGAAAAAGCGTTACATGTAACACTTTTTCATTTGTTTTGGTGGGGTGATGTGACATAATCCTTAAATTGGATTATGTATTTAAATGAAAATTTAAATATTTAATTTTAGGTCGACAAGAAGTGTATCATTTTTTTGTTGTTTGTATATTTTGTCGCCGAGGCAAAATGAACATGGAAGATAAAGAGAGAGAGAAAGAGACAGTATAGGGGAGAGAGAGGCGAGAAAGACGTTTAGCACATGAGCTAGTAAGTTGGCAGGTGACCCAGTCAACGACATACTTTCCGACCCCTGCTAGTTGCTAAGCAACAAAGAAAGAAAAGAGAGGGGTAAGAAATGTATAGAGAAAAGAGAGAGAGGAGAGAGCGGAAGAAAGAATAAAAGAGACATTTTTGGTAAAGCACATACCCCGACGAGGCGTCATGCCGAGTGGACGTGGAAAAATTTCCGCTCCACTAAATGACAGAGAACGAACCGATGTCGACCGCTCCCCCCCCCCATCAACAATGACAGAAAAGAGAGAATGCCTGGGAGAACGAGCCGACGTTGTCGAAATATAAAATGTCAACTCCACAAGTACGAGGGACACAACACTCCAAAAACAACAGAAACATTGGATGAATACTACCTAGGAATACCACATGTTACAAACTGTCGTCCGAAGCGAATAAAATGAAGGTTAAACTTCACAAAGGAAGGAAACAAAAAAAAAAGAGAAGAGAAAAATAAAAACTGTAAGTGCCTTACTGAATATATCTCTCTCATATATTAAGTCAATGAGTTCATTTTGCTATTGTATTTGTTGATATTGATGTATTTCTTTTTGTATCATTATATTTCTCGTCGGCAGACTTCGTGGCTTTGTGGGGATGATCTTTTCTCTTCCCTGCAATCTCTCTCCCACAGAAGAGACGTTGCGAGCCTGTCTCTGTTTTATCGTTATTTCCATGGCAAGTGCTCGCCTGAGCTCCATTCTCTGGTCCCCCTCCCCCGCCAATCTTTCACGAAAAACACCCGACTAGCTGAAACTACTGCCAATAATTTTCCCCACTCTTTATCCGTGCCTAAATCAAAACGTAGATTCCATGAACAAAGCTTCTTTCTTACAACTGCACGGCTGTGGAACTCTCTGCCGCTTGCCTGTTTCCCCCCCCCCCCCGAATTCAACTTGGATGTCTTCAAGTCCAACACAAACAAATTCCTGATGAACCGCCCCCTTAAGTAATGACACTTTATCAAATCTCGAATACAAACTATTACTACGATACTATCCCACTGATTAGTGTACACACAATAACCCTTATCCCCGAGGTGCTCCTGGGCCTTGATAAGTGGTGATCCCCTCCCCATGTAAAAAAAAAAGACAGTATGTCAAGATACCCCTTCCACACCCTCGTAATCTGTTTCTTTTATTTTTACTTAGTTTCATCCCCCTTCCCTACCATAGTTTAAATTTGTTTTATAATAAAAATTTAACTTTTAAAATTACCATTATGTGTCGTATCTTCGTTACTTTCATATGCTGTTCGTTCGTCTACTGTATATTTCCTGGTTTTGAAAGAGTCTCCCTATACTTTCTACTTCAGCAAGATGTACCGAATCCAGGGCACATGTGTTTTAATGTTCGTTGTATTCTTTTTATTTATTTATTTATTTTTTTTATTCAATTTTCACCCCAAACACTTCTTTTTTTTTGTTTGCATAAATCCAATTAAATGAGCCAGAACTTGAATGCCTATTAGACACTATCCTCGAGTGTCTAAGGCCTTTCTGTACAGGGGTTTGTCAGAACAACCTGGCATGAGGATACTTTTCCCTAGAAGTAAACCCTGACCAAATATTCAAAATCACGTAGTATTTGCTGGCCAAATAAGATCTCCTCATTATGGCTACCCCACATAAGCTGTCACAGGGAATGCTGCACCTTCTCCAAGTGATGTTACCTCAAGTAATAGCACAAAGCTGGACACTCCATCAGACTAGATAAATTCTAATCCAATAAAATTCGTAATAATATTATTATTTTATTTTACTTCATTCTAAGTTCTCAGAAATCAAAGGCCCACTACCTGGGGCTAACACTTGAACTTTATATATCTACTAGCGGGGGTACCCGGCGTTGCCCGGGTGTTTGTAGGTGTGTGTGGTGTTAAATAAAAAAGAACTCGGGGGGGGGGTTAGGGTCGAACCCGAAGCCCTGAGGCGAAGTTTGAAAATAAAATCGGCCAGCCAGAATGAGTTAGTGAAAGATGTTGGAATTTATTTACGAACGAAATTGACAGGTGCGCGGTCGGAAGTTGTCCAGCGTTACGATGACGATGACGACGACGACAACGTAGGTTTGTTTGTTATAAGCGAAGTAAAAAAAGAAAACAACGTTAACACTTAAGCGGGAAAAAACACAAAAAAAACTAACGTAAGGCAAACGAATGATGAAAACAGAAAAACGAACTCATGAAAAATGGCTTCAATAAGCCTGTTTCGATATTAAAATTTAAAAAATCGGTGGGTACCCGGGTGTTTTTGGGTGTCGCTAATAATAAGTGAAGTAAAAAAAAAAAACAAAAGCAGAAAAACGAAACACTGGTTCAATATTTAAATTTAAAAACTAAAAAAAAAAAAATCTCACACCACGATTCGAACCCAAAACGTTTAGGTAATGAACCAACACCTTAACAAACTGAGCTAACGCGACTTACATGAAATTTGTTCAGTTTTTCAACTATTTAAAGTAAATCAGGTCACAACGTTATCTGACGCATGCGTAGAATCGGTCATTGTCACAAGATCAAAGTGTAGTATCTGTTCTTCAGATGCTGCACTTCTATTTCTTGTTCTCTTTCAGTGGAGGAGAAATCCTTCACGATTGAGACAATTTTTATTTTTGTACCTTTTCTCCACGTTAAAAAACGACCCTGGTGTCTAACTCTGTCCCGTGGGGAGGCATAGTAAATAGGCACAAGAGGACCGTTTTTGTTGACCCCCCCCCCCTGTCGAAAATTGTTGATTTCGAGGTGAAAAAGTTAACGTTTTTGGCCAATTTTTCGCTATTTTTCAAGCAAAGGATGGAGCTTTTTCCAAACATACACACAAACATACATACATGTATGCATACATTTTTGCTTTTATATATATAGATAATATAAACCTGACCATCTGTGTGTGTGTCTGGTCACGAATAGGCTCCTATGTGGTTGACTATTATAGAAAACTGATCAGATATAATGATAGAAGATGTATCGAGACACAGGAATGGGTATGATTGATTTGGCATAACAATGATTCATTAAAATTGTGGGGTGCGTACGCGCCTGGCCCTCATAGAATGGAAATAGGCACAAACTTTAATAAAGACTTTTCATATCTATCTGCGTAAGTATACTTTGATAATTATGTTTCAGTCTGAAGAAATATGGTATAATAAAATTATGGGGTGTTCGTTCGCACATGGCCTCCATAGAATGGAAATATGTTACAAAGTTTAACAAGGTTTTTTAATATAGATCCACAGAATATTGTGATAAGTGTTTCAGTGTGAACAGGTATGGTATAATAAATTATGGGGTTTATCTATTTTATTTTTACTTTCATCATATTTTGCTTTGGTTTTGATACCCCCAAATTCGAAGCTATCTCTTTACAACCCTTCCTTTTCATAACCTATCATACTTTCATAAATCAGAATCCATTTTCTGTAGGCTGTTTTTGAACCCAGTCAACGATGGGTACTTTTGTTAATATATATATATATATATATGAGCAAACAGTTAATAAAATATGTTAAAAAACACTTTGAAATGAGTTAAAAACATATTTAATCTGAAAAGGAAACACTAGATAAATTTTATTATATATATATATATATATATATATATATATATACACACACACACACACACACACGTTATATATTCACTATATAACAGAGGGACCTATTTGATTGGAGAGTTTTTTTTGGAACGTGTCCAATAGAAAGGGATTAGTGATATTTTTGTAGTCAGAATTCTTTATAGAAAGACATTAGTTACTTGCATCGAGAGACCATGACAAGGTTGCTAGTATCCTAATTGAAAGTGATTTTTGTGGAATGAACTGGATTCGAACTTGGAATATCCAGGTCATCAGTCCGTGCCATTAACCACTAGACCACCATCACTTCCCAAGCAATATGAGATGTTATTTTCACAATGTTTCGGTCGATTTCAAAGTGGGTAAACTACTTGATAAAAATCAGGTGTAAAAGTTACACTCTTCTGGAAGTTTAAGATTCAATCCTCGGGGCCGGTGACAAAATACAATTGCAATTTACTTAGGACATCTATTGACTGGATAAGAAGAATAGATTCAATTTATCGTCTGGTGTTAGTCTCACTTCCATCTGACACAAACCATTGAACTTCGTCCTCAATTAGTCTTTGGGCCTTGATAAGTATTTACTCTTTAGTAAAAGAAAAAAAAAACTAAATAAATTTTAATGCAATGTATCCCAGGCAACATTGGATCAGTACAGCTCGTTGCATACTATTATTTGTTTTTGTTTTTGTGTGTACAATGAAAAAAGATATACAGCGTGGAATAATAAAATTGTCACCATCGTACAGACGGCATGATTCCATTTCCGTTTGCTGAAAACCGGTTTTCTTTTTGTTGCAGACCATCTACTAGTTGACCAGTTGTGTACAAATCTCAAGAACGATAGGAACGTTTTATCATGTGTGAAAGTTACACAATGTTCAACAAGCGAGGTCGGAGATGCGCCACTGTACAACTCATGCTCTCTACCGATCCAAGTTATGACAACAGGAGCATTACCAGCACTCTCAAAATGCAAATGGATGTACTGAAAAGTGTAGTGATATCCTGGTACCGCTGGCAGACCCTGAGTATGGCAGCAGGACTCGGTGCCTGCACACAAATCTAAAGAGAATTAGGCTTGGCTTCAGAAGGAGTGCTATGACTTTGCACCATTGTCTCATCTCCCCCCCTTCTCCGACCTGAACCCACTGAACTATTTCGTTTGGTTATATGTTGAAAACATCACCAACATGACCTCCTACAACACCCAGGCCAGCCTGATCGCCACCATGCACTGAGCATTCACTAAGCTCCTGCTGGCACTTGTGGAAAAGGCACGCTCCAAGCTCCAGACCCATATCAAGGCAATGGTTGAGGCTGAAGGCGGCTACATTGAATAGATATTAGCTCTAGTACATAATCAAGTTACCTGAATTGATTTTTTCAATTAAAGTATTAAAATAAAGCTGTAGTTTTGTTTTCTTTAGGGGGGGGGGACACTTTTATCATTCCACCCTGTATATAGCTAAATAAGGACATGCAAGGTTCAGAACAGAAATCAAGTCTGCAATGAGAAACCCTACAGAAATCAGTCAAGCGTGACCAAGTCCATGTTTCTCGGCCTTTGTGTTGGGTGGAGATGACACACTTTGCAAATATGCTTGGCTGTATGCTACGTTACGCTTCACACATATGATTATATTTCGAAGTTAGTATAAAGGTGACCCGTTTCAGTTCTCAAATAATTAAGTTATACTCAGTACAGCATAATCATGATGACACACTAGCCCTCAGTGGATCACCAAAGTTAAGTGATTGATCAAGGCCAGGAAGCCACTCGGGGATAAGGGTTATTGCGTGTACAGTAATCAATGGGATAATATCGTAATATAGTAATGGACATTTGATAAAGTGTCTTACTTAAGGGGGCGGTTCATAAGGAATTTGTTTATGTTGGACTTGAAGACATCCAAGTTGTAGTCAGGTCGGAAACATGCAAACGGAAGAGAGTTCCAAAGGCGCGCACTTCTAAGAATGAAGCTTTGTTCATGGAATCTAGTGTTGGGACATTTAATCAGAATGGGAATTGAAAATCGGAAAAATCAGAATTTTTGAGGATGTCGGAATTGGTATCAGATAAATTTTCCGATCCCCAAAACGATTCTTTAAATTGTTTTTATTTCTTTGTTTTTGTTTAAAAATATATATAAATGAAAAGGATATTCTACAGTTGTTAAAGGTTCAATATTTAACCAACGAATATCCTTTATATCCTCCCCTATATATAAATACGATATCTATTATAATATAATTGTTCTTGTTTGTTTGTTCGCAATATATGATGTTATAGCAGATGACGTCATATATGACGTATACTATTTCAACCTGGGTATATACAGCTAGAAAAATAATAGGATGACATATCGTTTGGATTTTACCAAGTTTCTATCTTTCTTAGCAATCCCGCATATTCCTTTAGGCAAGATTGGTAAAATGCTCTCGAACCCTATACTACATTAAAAAAATTTTCCTAATCACCATTATGTTACTATACAAACAATATACAGGGAGTTTTTTTTTTTTATTTAAAACAATATAATCACATATTTAATTATTAATCTCCATATATAATATTTTGATTGCAAAAATTCCTCTCTAGACAAAAGTATTGTAGGTTTGCAACAACAGATGCCACATACAAATTTATTATGTGTAGACTATTAGCCACTATCTTATGCAACTTTAGAAATGTCATTTTAGACACATTTAGTCGTTGCATTAAAATCCTACATTTCACCCTAGGAGCAACATCATCATAATCGCAACCATCTTTAGAGGAAGTAGTTCCTATTTTTCCCTCTAAATATCAAGTCATCTTACTGCCCCCAGTCAACACCAGGAGGAAATATACACATTATATGTATATTGTGCTTCCACCCTTCATAACTGGATCATAAACTCATAGGCATAATATAATCTTTCCCTTTTCTGATTCAAATATAATAAAGTCTCTTCAGACTAATTCCACTCATTCTGATTGGCTGAGCTCTGACCATTTCTATATTCCAGATTAATGGTATTCGCATGCTAAATGAACGCTAATTTACCATTTAAATATGGCGTCGCAATAAGACCTACATTTGCCTTCTGAATAAATTCATTTTCTTACATTTTACCACGTCAACAACATTTACACCAGTGTGAATTTCCTTTTTTTCTCTCTGTCTATGTCTCTCCCTCCTTATCTCTCTCTTTGTATGTATTCTTTCCAACTCTCTCTCTCTCTCTCTCTCTCTCTCTCTCATTCGCTTTTTGCATTTCTTTTTATGCTGAAGAAAAAAAACATTTAACAGCGATGCCAAAGAAAAACACTAAACATTTATTTCCTTTCTCTCACTCACTTACTTTGTACATTTCTTCCAGTAATTAGACATACTTTTTTCAAACAGGTTTTTTTTAAATGTACTTTATTTAAATATACTTTATTTAAACCTGCGCAATCCATTACGAGCGTCGTCGATTTAAAAATAAATATTTTGGCAATATCATCTACTGGATTCATACTTATTATGTTGTTTGAATTTATTGTTTTTTTAACATATGCGAAATGTTCACATTTTAAAACTGTTAAACTATTTTCATTTTTAACTATATTTTATGTTTATTTATTCAGGTGAATGTGCAACAGAAAAAAGTTTAGCAGTTTTAAAATGTGAATATTTCACATTTGTTAAAAAAAACATTAAATTCAAACATAATAAATATGAATCCAGTAAATGATATTGCCGAAACATTTATTTTTAAATCAGCGATGATCGTAATAGATTGTGCATGTTTAAACAAAGGATATTTAAATAAAGTATATTTAAAAAAATCGTAACTATATTAAAAAAAAACCCAAAACCAGACATAAATATGTAGTTAAATGAAATGTGTAGAAGGCAGTACAATGCAGAGGTAACAGAAAGACAAGCTGAAGCAGGTGAGAAAGTTTTATTAATACAACTTACAAATACATGTGTACATATTCATATATTTCTTATACACATATTTATATTTGCACAGTGGTCACCTGGGAAAGTTGGTCTGGTAGTATATCCGTGTTATATAATATTTCGAAATATTTAGTGGAGTCTACATGAACTATTCTGTACTTTCATCTAACAATTTAATAAACAAAAGATGCTGTAACAATTGAATTCAACTTGAAAATTCTATCTAAAAAAATAGCACTGTCGACAAACTGCAGAAGCACATTAAAATTTTATTGCTTTTTAATAAAAATTAAAAACTAAAATAAATTCATTGCGTCCCAGGCACTGCCACGTTAGGACAGGTAGCATGTAAATAAATATATCATCAGAACATTTTTCAAAAGATTGTAAATTTGGATCCAGATTAAGATTTTTTTTTTTTTTTACTTTGTATAAATATTATGTAATTATTACAAAGAACATTATATACTTTTTAATAATAACATTTTAAATAAAAAGACATACGCAAAATAAAACTAAGGTGGCCTCCAGAGCACTGTTTAAAACATCCCTATGCAGGTCTCTTAACAGGCTTGGAAGTATGCTTTTTTAGTGGGTTTGGAGGGAGGTAATGCCGCCTTTATTTGACAGAAAGACTAAAATAAATCTTCCAATTTTTTCTTTTTTTTTTTTTTTTAAAGAAAATGTCCTGGCGTTAATAATATCATAAGTGGTTTAACTGCTTGCATATTTAATTTATGTGGGAAACATTTTGATTGGTTGACTGAGTGGCGACATTTAAAAATCTCTGCAAAGCTGTTTTTCTCATGACATTGCTGTTGAAAGAAAAAAATCCAGCTTGTTAAATGAAAAGTATTGGCATGAAACAAGGAGTTAAAACAATAGTGATTTTCTTCTTTTGGATCTCAGTGTGACCTCCATCCTGGGCAGGTTGAGGCTGCTTCCTCCTTCACCCACATAGCAATCTTTAGCCAAAGTATGTGTGAGCTCTGCTCTACAAGTGTAAGCCATGTTTACTTTCAGAAAAGTTTCCGATGGTTCGTTGTTCTAAATAAGTTTTGAGAGGTGACTGGTTTGCAGTAGACAGTTCCACAGAGCAAAATATTCTTACCGTGTCGAGACAGGGGGGAAAAAAAACATATGAAATTGCTCCAGAAAAGGTTTAATATTTATGAACCAATTCTGGTTTCTGATTGGTTGGTGGCAGAACATGAATTAATTTGATTCGTCAGTTCCTAGCAGCATCGTTTATAAATAGAATCGTCCGACTGTGTGGGATCATACCCTATTACTGCGTCTGCTGTGATCGGATGTGTCTCCTAGCGGCTTTGGCTGCAGGGAGACAGGGTAGTACAAGTCAAGGATTCGTCACTTGACACTCAGCCCAACAGGTGAGGGGCCGGGAACCGGCCAAGCACCTGTTGGACTGAGGTACGCCGCCTGGGTAATACCTAGGAGGTCCACCCTCCCAGGCCTTGCCACCGGGCTTTCCGGTGGGGCAAGTTTATTGCTTGCTGCCTGAGGCGCCCTGACTGGGGAATGCCGACGGGGTTACTCAGGCAATTTTTAAAATTGCAGGAGTGCCCCTCCTTTAGGGGAGCCTGCGGGGTTCCCACTTTCCGGCCTTGTGCCACATAATGCTGATGTGGGCAGCATTTAAATATATACTCCATTACAAATCCAAAATATTGCAACATCTGCTATGATAATAAACTAGTTCCTATTCCATCAACGGAATTTTGCTACCCAACAGGTGCGTTTATGCCAAATTTGGCCATGGAGGTGGATAGAGAATGGTCAATACTTCTGCTAGAGACTAAACAGCATGTCCAAGCACAAGAAAAATCTCTTTAACAGCATGTAAGATGTCAAAGGTTAAGTTGCTGACACATGCTAGTTGCCAACATTTGAACAAGCAATTGAAAGCCAAGATTCTATAAAGCAAGTTCATCTGTCTCTGTGACTGACAGAAACACAAACAGCCTGTAAGCTGGCCCAACCATTCTAACTCTTTGTACTACCGAAAGAAACCAATATTTCCCTCAACCCAACGCAAAAAACCTGTCAGCTAGTTCACAAATTCCATATGTCTTCTGAAATAGACAGACACCAATATTCCCTTAACCCAACAAAAATAGCCTGTCAGCTAGTCTAATAATTCCATCTGTCTCAACTAGCGCTTTTATGAAGGAACACAAACCCTAACATGAATTCCACGTGACCAACGCACCATTCCGACATTGGAAAAGACTACCGTGAAAACAGCAAATGGACTTCTACTGATTCTGTGCTTCAACAACAACATGGCAAAAGAAAGAAAGACATACTAATGATGAAGTATATCTTCGAAATATACTTATGAATTTCAATATAAATTTCAAACAAATAATATTTTGTAATAATGTGTTGTTTTGGCTTCAAACGTATCTAATACATATTTATTTTATTTATTTGTTTATAAATTAAAGTACTTTTCAACATAATAACATCTTCATCAGGATAGATATTTTTTTTTTCGTCTTATTTATCCCTAAGATAAACAAGACCTGTTCGGTGTTATCAGTGGTGATTTACAAATATCCAGGTTAGAAGATATGCGTTGTTGCACACAGGAGTTATATAAGGATATGTTCTCTTCGTGAAAAGCGCTGTTAAATGAAAATTCGAAATGTAAGTTTAGTAAGCCAATTCAATGCAGGTTTTTAAAAAAATAAACAAACATTTGTTTATAAATAAAAGAGACTGTTTTCTTTTTGTTAATCGTCAACCATTTTCTTTACATCTTGCAGAATATAATTTATCAGGTATTTTTTTTTGTTACTCACATTCAGCCCTAACAAAGCATATCGCCACTTGGATGTAAGGGGCTACTATATGGGGCCATGCCTAGGAAAGATTAACAAGATGTTGATTTACATTACATTTAAACTTCTGCATATCAGCACAGTTGGGGAAGCAGGTAGCAGGAAAGGAATTCCAAAGTCTAGCTGTTCGAGTGAAGTAACTATAAGCACAGAAAGCTTTCTGGCATTTAGGGACCTCAGCAGTGAAGGGGTGTGATTTTGTTGCTAAGCAGGTTTGTCGGGGATACGTACATTGAGGGAGCACAAGAGCAATGAGTTCATCAGAACACATTCCATTAAAATATTTGTAAAACAGGCACAGGGATACAACATTGTGGCGATGGGACAGGGGTTGGAGCTTAGTTGACAAAGTGGGACTTATTAGATTAAAGACTCTTTTTTTGGACCCTATTCAAAAGGGAGGGACTAGTAGCTGATGCACCAGCCCAGATGTGGCAACAATACTCCATGCATGGGCGAATGGTGGCTTTGTACTCTTAGGTGTGAGTAGCCTTCTAGCACAATAAAGGGAGCCCACTTTCTTTGCAGCAGCCTTTGCAATGTCCTCAACATATTTTAATATTAATTTTCTCCAAAACTTTCTGTCGCTTGCAGCATTCTGTAGCTGATTGATTGATTTGAAAGTGCCAATGTATCCTGCCAACTTCTCGGTGGTTTATCTTTTTCTGCATACTTCCACCATTCTTTTTTGTATACCCTGCAACCCCTCTCCCACAGAAGAGACGTTGCGAGCCTGTCCATGTTTTATCGTTATTTCCATGGCAGGTGCTCGTCTGAACTCCAATCTCTGGTCCCCCCTCGCCAATCTTTCACGAAAAACACCCGTCTAGCTAAATCCACTGTGAAAAATTTCCCCCACTCTTTATCTGTGCTTAAATCAAAACGTGGATTCCATGAACAAAGCTTCTTTCTTAGAACTGCACACCTGTGGAACTCTGTTCCGTCTGCCTGCTTCCCACCTGACTACAACTTGGATGTCTTCAAGTCCAATGTTAACAAATTCCTAATGAACCGCCCCCTTAAGTAAACACTTCATCAAATCTCCACACTAACGTACTGTACGTGCAATAACCCTTATCCCTGAGTGGCTTCCGGGCCTTGATAAGTGGTGATCACTGTGTAAAAAAAAAAAAAAAGTGCCTATAATTTTTCCAATTACGATTAAACATGGCAAATAACATATTTGCCATGTTTAATATTTCGTGTCATTTGAAATCTTTTTGTTTTGTAGTGAAACAAAAAAAAAAAAAATAACCCTTATCCCTGAGTGGCTTCCGGGCCTTGATAAGTGGTGACCACCGTGTAAAAAAAAAATAAAATCGATTGGTGTCTGCTTTTGTATATATTTTTCAGGTTGACTAGAAGGTTTTCCCCAAGTTCAGTGGGTTGTTTTGACTTCCGGTTTCTGCTGACCCTTCTGCTTCATGGTGAATACCCTGGAAAAGTCCTTTCTGATTAATGTTTACCAGTTTTAAAATAAGCAAACGAAATTGACTGTTTTTTTTACAATGTTTTATTTTGAATAAAAAAAAACATATATTTACATTGAAATGTTTTTTAAAGAATGATTTTATTTTTAATAGAATATATTTGAAAAATAGTTTACAAATCTGTTATAGTTTATCTGTATATCTATAAAAGTGAGAATGTGTGTGTGTGTGTGTGTGTGTGTAGACACTTCTCAACCTATATACTCAACGAATTTTTGATTTATAGACTTGAAATTTGGTATATAGGTATTCAGACACGTGGAAAATTTTTTCATCGGTTTTTATCCGGAAAAGGGATCAAAATTGAAAAATTAATATTTAGGGTCATCGGATTTTTATCTGTTCATCAACTGTTTCACAATGTTTGAAAATACATTTTAAAGATTGTGTTAAGCTGGTATAATAGTTATTGTACTTGACTCACTGTCTTTAGGTTTTGGTTTCAATCTCAGTTCGAGTATTTGTTTTTTTTTTTTTACTGATAAGAAGTTTAGAAAAAACATAATACTCGCATGCACGTCTCCCTTTCTGTATGAATTAAAATATATTTATTGTGAGAAATTCCATATACAACCGCCATCTTTCTTTTAAGCCGGCCATACAGCTCTAGTAGCCGGTCTGTGATTGGTTTAAATTTGAATGTGTCAGGTGATTTGACTTGGCACCTTTTTTGTATTCATGCGTTTATTTTTCAGTCTAAGAAAAACATGGAACAGAATAGACTCAAACACAGCGGTTCTCTCTCTAGGGAGCCAAGACAATTCCTTCATGGACACCAAACAGACGGTGAACGAAGGACACATCTCTACAAGCAGAGACAACTTATTTTGCTGAACCTATTCAAATCAAGGAGGACATTCTACTACTGTTCGGCATATTATTATCCAAATATTGGATCTTATCTCATTTCTTCTCGAGTCCCAAGGGGGTCACATTATGTCTGATCATAGGCGCCATCATTCCCACTGTGTTCTCCATGATCATCATGGATCTTTCCAAAGGAACAACGAACTAACGTTCCTACAATAGGAATTCATACTAAAGGCTCCATGCGTAATGATTAGTTATAATTTGTGTAAATTCTTGATTTAAGACAAACAGATTTTTTTTTCATAATTTGAGCAGATTATTTTTGATAAGTTTTAACGTAATTCTTAGAAACTGTAGATGTTACCTCAAACAAAAAAAAGAAGAAAAGATAAAATATTTTTTTAACCTCCCCCCACTTGTTAGGCATCATTGGTAGCTTGGGAATTTCGAATTCGGTTATAAAAATGTAACTCGATCATATTTCTTAGAGCATTAGTCCTAATTTTGGGGTAAATTAATCACTGGCGGCCATTTCGTTAACATGTTTATTTGTGATTACATAATTCCGTTTTGGAATAATATTGGCGGTTTTCACCACCTTAATATTGCAGATAATTATATCTCGGTTATTTTATTAATTGTTCTCAAGGGAAGAATATGCCCCTAAAGGAACTTATGTCTAAATGGGATGCCAAAAGGTTTCGCATTGATAGTGTGGTAAAGTGGTTGGAAGTTAACGACCCATCACCAGATTTTTTCAAGTCCTGAGAAGCAGTAATTAAAGTTTGGTTAAGGAACTTGGATGACCTGCTAGACCAAATTCTAGTCAAGATTCAAGAAGAGGAGAAACTGCAGCTTTGTGAGGTTTCAGAAACGTTTTCTTCGGAAAAAGAAGAAAAATTGCTTTTGTGTAAATTAAAATTAGATGCACATCAAGTTATGCAAGCTTCGACGGTTATGCCTGTAAAAATGCAATTGGACTGTCCAAGGTTTTCCGGAATGTCCATAGATGATAAATTTTCGTTCAGAAATTTCTGGACAAATTCGAATTTTGCACTGATAGTTTAAATGATGTAGACCTAAAATTGTTAAGGGAAAAATATTTAAACCTTGATTTGATTAAAAACCGGGGTTTTGAGGAAATTATTCCTCCTCCATCTCTTATAACGGATTTTAAAATTTTGAAGTCATTTCTCGAAAAAGTTAAGAGAGATTTGACCGAACTTGATAGATCCTATGGGACAGATTTTTTTGCTGATTTTTTTGCATCAGGGGCATTGATAGCCAGCCCACATATTATTTGCTAAATGTTCTAATGTTATAAGGAGAGAATTGATGAGTAGAAGTGGTGAAAGATTCTCTTCTCTGAATAATATTATGTGTTTGAAATTATGAAATTTTTATTAGCCACCCCGCTCGATGTTCGGCGGGATATTTGCACGCCAAAATTGGTGCCTTCTTCACCTAAGATGAAATCCAATATGGCGTCTTCTTTCCCACGTGAGGTGAAGGCCACTTTATTATGTAAGCTGTGTGAAGCTACAGACCATTCGATTAAGAACTGTAATAAATTTCCTTCCTTCAAGGCAAAATACCGACGAGCTAAAGAGTTAAAATTATGTACTCGGTGTCTGGGTGAACACTCAGATGCAGTTTGTGGGGAAAGTAAGGGATTTCCTTATCCGTGTGCGGTCTGTGGGTTGAAAGGCCATTTTAGTGTCATGTGTCCTAAAGGAAATAAGTCCTTTGTGGGCCGAACAACATATTCTGAACCACAGAACAGTATTTTTCTCGTCCTTAGAATATCGATGAAAGCACATGGATGACCAATCTATTTTTTCTGTTTGATTGATACTAGGAGTCAACGTTCGTTTTTTGCCCAGGAAATTCTATTTAAATTGTGTTCTGATAAAACCATAAAGAAGGCTGATATGGTGGTGAACACGTTGATTGGCAGGGACTCCTTGAAATTGCAGGAGTACAATATATCTAGAAAATTAGGTGATCAAAATCCTTTTAAATTTGCGGCATTATTTTCCAGTGATTTAAATTTAAAATTTGAACTGGATAGTTTCGATAAAGTTGACAAGAAGGTTTCCAGCTCTGTCCTGGTTATAAGAATTTAAACGGAACTCCTATTAAGGGTATTATTGGTTTGGACTTTCTGAGTAAATTACATAATCTCAGATTAATTTAGTGTCTTAATGCGAATGCATGGCGACATGGAAATTTTATAATTCCGTTTGGCAAGAGCCGACATTTTTTAAATAAAGATTTGAACAAGGTAGAGTCGCCTCCCTTTGATAGCGTTGTGAACTCTCTCCCTCAATGCAACTGCTATTTAATCAATTCTGTTCTAAATTCGACACTCTCTTATGAGGACGGATTGAAGCCTTTCTTCTCCAAATCCGCAGTTGAACGAGGGGTAGAGACGTTGCTCAGTCTCGACTCATTAGGAATTGATGAAGAAGTTAAGTTATCGGCCGTGGACAAGGAAAAAATAGAAGAGTCTAAAAATCCATTGTATGGGAGGAGGGGAAATATTACGTAAACTTACCGTGGCATCATAATAAGGATCCCACTGGTAAAAAGTACCTTTGTGACTTCTTTAAAGGTAATGGGCAGAGTAGCAGAGTCCTTAGAAAGGAAGGGAATATATAATGAGTACCTCCAAGTGTTTGAGGATTATGAGGAATGTGGAATAGTGGAGCAGTTTTTCGTCCCGCCTAGGAAGTATGAAGATTATATTTGAGTTCCACATATACCCGTTATTAAGGAGGGAACTGGAGTGACGACAAAAATTTGTCCCGTATTTAACTGCTCCCTGAAACATCATGAGGGGACGTCAATTAATGATGCTGCTTACATGTGCATGAACTTATCTGCTAATTTATTGGATTTATTGCTGGGATTCAGGAAAAACGAATATGTCCTTCTAGGTGATATAAGGAAGGCCTTCTTACAAATTCACCTGAAATTGGAAGAGGATAAAAACAGAGTTTGTTTTTTCCTTAAAAAAGGTGACAAATTATGTACTTACAGGTACAAAACAATTATATTTGTGTTCAATGCTATCCCCTTCATTCTGAACTTCATTTTGAAATTCCATGCGGAAAAATATGCAAAAGATGTAGCATTGCATGCTATTTCCAACAATTTTTATGTGGATAATCTTGTCACCACAAGTTGTGACAGAGAGTCCCTACTTGCTATTTGTAATAATGTTCGTAGCAGATTGTTAGAGGCAGGCTTTGATTTACAATCCTGCAATTCTAACTGTTCTAAGATACAAGATAAAATGTTGGAGGATGAAACTTGTGCGAGCCTTTTCAAGTTTCACACAAAAACACGTTCACATTTCAAGCTATATTACTTGTCGCATACATACGCGCACACAAACATACGCGCGCACGTCCACACACGTACATATATTCACGTTCGCGTACATACACTCACATTCACGTTTATATACACACACGCTAACGTACATACAAGTACTCACACACGCGCACACGTACGCACACAGATGAACGACGTCACTTCCTTTCAAAGGAAATCCACACATGCGCAAAAGACACACAGGAAACACCTATAAAAGGAAGAGACCCTGTTTCCAACCCTTTCTTTTCGGCCCAGCTTTCGAGCTGGTCAGTCTACGGACCGGCCGCGTGTACCGCACGCCATTTACTACTATGTGGGACAAAAAGCTAACAGACCGTATGTACACCTTTACACTCTTTCTCTCTCTATCTACTACTGGTCCCTGAGAATACCACCGCGTAGCTGACTTCTAACATGGCGCGCAGTTTAACTGATGTCAACTCTCATATCCTCTTCTTTGTCTACACGCTGGACTATCATTCCAATTTCCACTACAACACTCACTTCTCTTCCCACGTGCGAACAAACGATAGTGAGATGAACACACATTTCCTTTTTCTTTCTACACCACCAGTCCAGCAACAAACGATGGTTACACCCGCGCGGACATGAACACATGTTATATCTAAAACATTCATTTTTTCAACAGTAAATAAACGACACGTTTATCTTATCCATCAATTGAGTTTTTGTTTCCTTCAATTCCATTCGTGTCATTATTTTCTTGTAGCAAGTTAGGGTATTTTATATTCTGGTCCGCAACAAACTATTTCTTCTCCCTTCCCAGCCTTTGAGAAGGTATTGGGATACCTATATGATCCTATTCAGGACACATTCAAACTTTCTTTCATTCTAGTGGACCCTGAGGTCAATACCAAACGGGGGATTCTTTCGCAAATATCAGGAGTATATGACCCTTTATCTATGCTTCTCCCCGTCACGATACACGGGAAGATCATTGTCAGTTCGATCTGGAAAAGCAAGTTGTCGTGGGATGAAGAGCTCAATAAGCAGTGGCAAACCCAGTCCAAGGATCTAACTGACTTGGGAAAGTTTGAATTTCCCATGTGTGTATTGTCAGAAAATCAGTCTGTCGAATTTATTTGTTTCTGTGACGCATCGAAAAACGCGTACGGATTCACCCTGTATGCGAAACAGGGAGCGAATTGTTCTCTGTTGTTCGCAAATGCCAGAGTGGCCCCAATCAAAGGGAAGTCACTTCCCACTTTGGAACTATTGGCTATGTTTTTAGCCCTTAAGGTAGCCCCTCAGGTTTTGGGTGCTCTAGGGCCCCTTAACATTGATAATTTTTTCTGATATCTGATTCCCAACTTGCACTCTCGTGGGTCCTGAATGGTAAAGGATCCAAGAAAAATATATTCATTGAAAACAGGATCGCAGAGATCAAAAAATTTTCAGAAGATATTATTATTAAATTTGGCGTTCTGCCGAAATTAAAATATGTTTCTTCGCCGGAAAATCCGGCAGATCTTCTAACTAGAGGTATCAATACTTCTAAATTTTCCCAGTTATTCAATTTCTGGATGTATGGCCTGGAATGGCTCAATAGAGATGGCATTGATTGGCCAATCTCATCCTTATCTTGTCTAAACGAAACTAATAAAAAAGTTGTATCATGTTTGTACTCTCAGGAGACACGTCCTTCTGAAAATACCTTCCCGTTGGATATTACAAGGTATTTCAGCTTATCTAAGGCAATCAGCATCTTAGAAAAAGTGTTGAAATTTTATGATTTGTTACGTCACCATAGTGCTGATAATTTTAATAAGGCCAAATTATTGCTATTTGCTAATATGAAAATGGAGGCCTTCTCACATGAACTAGGCTACTTGAAAGAACCTTCCGGGAAAGTGCCTTCCCCTAGGGTTACTGCCTTAGGGTTATTCCTTGATAAAGATGGGTTAATTAGAACCAGAGGAAGGATACAGAATTCTGATATTCTGCCGTTCGAGGTCAAGTTTCCCCTTTTGTTGGGAAAAAATCATTATTTATCAAAACTGGCGATTAAGGAAGCTCATCTTAACTGTTGCCACATGGGGGTTAATTCAAACCTCAGTAAGTTAAGGCTGTCTGGGGTTTGGATCCCTCAGGGGAGACCAGCTGTAAAAGCCTTTTTGCGTACTTGCACCGTGTGTAAAAAAATAAATCCTCTGCCTTGTAAGGCAACTGCAGGATCATTATTGCCTGCTCATAAGGTGAACTTTGTTCGCCCATTTAAACAAGTCAGTGTGGATTTCACCGGTCAATTTTCTATAAAAGTTAGAAGGGTAGAAGTTAAAATGTACATATTACTCTTTACATGCATGAGTTTGTGTGCAATTCACTTGGAATTATTGCCGGACATGAGCACCCGCTCTTTTTTGCTGGCCTTTCTTAGTTTTACCAATTTATTTGGTATCCCTACGCATGAATATTGTTATTGTTATCGAACGTGCTCAAATTGGACGAGCTGAAGGAACAATTTAAATCCATACACATCGTCCATCGAACAATTCCCTTTTAATCTGCCTAGCAAGGGGGAGCCTGGGAGAGACTAATTAAAACTGTCAATGTTTGAGGAAACTATTGGGCAGAAGAAAGTTGGATTATTTTGAATTTCTGACTGCACTTTCTGATGTGCAAAAGGCAATAAATGACAGACCCCTCACTTATATTGTTTCTGCTGACAAAGACTTTAGTATTTTAACTCCAAATCATTTTCTTCAAACAGCATATCAACCTCGTTTGCTTATTAATAATTATGATGCTGAATTATGTCCTGACCCTCCAAATAGGACTGCCTTATTACATTCCCTCGAAATGAGGAATAAATTTGTTGAAAAATTCAATCATATCTGGCATAATGATTTCCTCTTGTCATTAAGAGAAGTCGATGCCAAAATTGGGAGCAATTGTGCCCCCAAGTTATCTGTTGGAGAGATAGTACTTATTAAGACTCCCAACAAAACCAGACAATTTTGGAATCTTGGTAAAATAATTAAATTAATTACTGGAAGCGACAATAATGTTCGTTCCACGGTTGTTCTTAAGAATGGGTGCGAACAGGTCCATTCCTTAAAAAACCTTGTGCCCTTGGAAATTAAGGGTAATGATGATATTGCATCAACTGAGTTTAGGCCGGCCATACAGCTCTAGTAGCCGGTCTGTGATTGGTTTAAATTTGAATGTGTCAGGTGATTTCACTTGGTGCCTTTTTTGTATTCATGCGTCTATTTTTCAGTCTAAGAAAAACATGGAACAGGATAGACTCAAACACAGCGGTTCTCTCTCTAGGGAGCCAAGACAATTCCTTCATGGGCACCAAACAGACGGTGAACGAAGGACACATCTCTACAAGCAGAGACAACTTATTTTGTTGAATCTATTCAAATCAAGGAGGACATTCTACAACTGTTCGGCATGTTATTATCCAGTTATTGGATCTTATCTCATTTCTTCTTGAGTCCCAAAGGACTCACATTATGCTGATTATAGGTGTTGCGGACCAGGATATAAATACCCTAACTCGCTACAAGAAAAAATAATGAAACGAATTGAATGAAGGAAACAAAGAACTCAAATGCTGGAATAAAATAAACATGTTGTTTATTTTCTGTTGAGAAATGAAAGTCTTGGGTGTACACGTGTTCATTCAGTCGTTGACGACTACGCACGTGGAAGGAAAGGGGAATGCAATAGAGAAACGCGAAGTGGCAAGCCGGCCAGTAGAAAGGGAGGGTTAAGCTTGGTAGAGAGTCGCGCACATGTCTGTGTTGATGAAACAAAACCGAAGGGGAGATAGAGTAAGAAAGTCAATCCATTTCATGGAGAGAGAAAGCGTATAAAGTGTACATACGGTCTGTTAGCTTTTTGTCCCACATAATAGCAAGTGGTGTGAGATACGCGCGTGAGCGCGCATGCCGAAAAGGCACACTGTTGGTCCGTAGACCGTCCAGCTAGGAAGCTGGTCTGAAAAGAAAGGGTTGGAAACAGCTTGTCTCTTCCTTTTATAGGTGTTTCCGGTGTGTCTTTTGCGCATGCGTGGATTTCCTTTGAAAGGAAGTGACGTCGTCCATCTGTGCTTACATGTGCGTACGTGTGCGCGTATGTGAGTACATGTGTGTGTGTTAGCATGTGTGTGTGTCTACACGTGAAATGTGAGTGTATATACGCGAACGTGAATATATGTACGTGTGTGGGCGTGCGCGCGTATGTTTGTGTGCGCGTATGTACGTGACAAGTAATATAGCTTGAGATGTGAATGCGTGTTTTTGTGTGAGACTGGGAAAGGCTCGCGCATAGGTGCCATCATTCCTGCCGTGTTCTCCATGATCATCATGGATCTTTCCAAAGGAACAATGAATATTCCAACAATAGGAATTCGAACTAAAGGCTCCATGCATATGGAAGCAAATCAGGCCACTGTTTTGCAAAAGGACTATACCAGAACCAAAAAATTTTCATTGCTATTATTTGTGAATAAATTTCGAGTTTAAAGGTATGGCTTTTGTTTGTGGAATTCATTTGCTTCTGCAGGGAGGAAATTGAGTGTGTAGGCAAGAAATTTTTTACATTCTGCGTATTTTATGACCGAGCAACACCGTGCGGTCTGCTAGTAAAAATATATTTTCTTGTTAGTTTGAAATTTTTCTTTTTGCAATTATTTTATCACAAAAACTGGTGTACATAAAAAATTCTGCATTTTATTTTTTTCTCACAAAATGAAACGAAATTTTTTCTTTCAAACTATTAAAAAAAAAAATTTCAAGTAAATATACATTTTATAATATTGTAATATATTTTATTAAAAATAAAATCATTAAAAAAAAAAAAAAAACATGTAAATTGGTAAACATTAATCAGAAGGAACTTATCCAAAGCATTCACCGTGTAGCAGAAACCGGAAGTTGCAAAAAAAACAAAAACAAAACACGCGAAACTTGGGGATAACCAACTAGACACCTTAGACTCAAAATCCGGTCGCATAAACACGTTTCACAAAGTTTACGTCCTTTCTATTTTCCTTTTTTGTTTGTTTCTATTTATTTGTATCTACACGAGCGCAGTTTTAGACAAAAGGTCAGTTTTTAATGTGGAGAAAAATCCCGCTCCCCAAAAAGGGGCACTCTTGATTGGACCGAAAATAAAAATTGTCTAAGTCCAAAAACATTTCTCCTTTACCGACACAGAACAAAAAAAGACGAAATACAGTACCAGAACAGATACTGCACTTTTTTCCTAGCCGAAAAAGCCAAGAAAATTATTTTTTGTTGATGTGACTTGTATACAAATTAGACTTTTTGGTACTTTACTTGACTAAAACATGGCGACCGGCTGATCGCGCAGACATGCGCAGTGCGGTCGTTGTCGTCGGCCATATTGTTTTGCGAATGTGTGAGTTTGGTGTGTGCGTCGTTGTGAGGTGGGCACGTCATTAAAGGCAGGCATTACCGTACAAGTCGTAAACTAAGGAATTCTTCAAGGCGATCGCACACACAATAACACCTTTTAGAGAGACCAGCAAAGAGTAGTAACGCATCTAAGGGTTTGGTTAAACGATGTACAAGTTATTGAAGGGCCCCTTTTGCACGCATCTAGCTTTGTTTAATATCGTCCAGCTGGTCGGCACGGACCTCCGCCCTCTTGTAGCTTTTTGAGGTGATCAACAAAACTGAAGCCTTTTTGATTTTTTTTTTTTCATCAACAAAGATTATTTTGTTGTCCTTATTTAAAATAATAACACCATTTTTTTTTTTGTATATAATATATACGTATACGTATGCATAGTCTAAGTTAATTTTTGTGTGTCTGTCTTGTTTTGATCGGGGGTTTGGATTCTTGATTTTCTTCCTCCGTCCATGGAGCCGTGTTCCCCTGGCCTTCCGCCAGTGATGTCAACCCCTTCGTCTTCGACTTCTCCGTCTTCTAATTGCCGTAGCAATAACTCCATGTCCATTCTTAAAACACAACCACAGATTCACCCGACTCCTTCGTCTTCTGCGGTTATAAATCGTCATCCGGTCCCGAATCTTTTTTGTACAACCAACAACACAAATAAATCGGCTTTCTGGAAAAAAAGTACCGTTGCAAGAGTTCCTGGCAAGTAAGTTCCAAGGATTATATTTTATTTATATTCTTCATGTTTTTTTATTTTTTTTATTTTATTGCCTTTGGTTCTGGTTATTACCCCCCCCCCTCTCTAAAGAAAAAAAAGGTAAAAGTGCGTGTATAGATAAACCCCCATGGTTGTTGATGTTAGCTTAATAAAACGCGGTAACGAGGCCGACCAGTCCACACAAAATAAAAATCGTCTTGTAGATTTATTTATATTGCATTTTTGGGCATTTATTATTGTTTATTTTTTACGAAAAATGGTAAAGAAACAACTATGTAACAAATAAATGCCACCAAAAGCAAAATAAGTACTCCTGAAGAGTACTTATTTTGCTACTACTCTTCTACCTACCTGGATGAGTTTTGGTATGTTTGAACTTATTTTAGATTGTTTATTTCATTCGAAATGCAAGTAGTGTGCAAAACTACGGTCCTCAAACACTTAAAACAACGACAAAGATGGCGAATATGAGGCTGTCACCTTTCGGAATCTAGAGAATAATCGCTCAAAACTGGAAGATAAATAAAATTACTGATAGAAGTCCAAATCCACTCGTAAACGATTACCGTGATCACTCGTATTGATTTCAATTTGCATTATTGGATTTATTTACTCGTATTTATTTAGTGCTCTCTGCTCTGGATCGTAAAATACGCTTAAATATATTTTAATTCATGTAGATTTAGTATTTATTATTAGAGAGCCAATTCTCTATTGAATATTATATTGTACCTAATATATAGTAGTAATTTTAAAAGTAGAAAAAAAAAAAATAATGACTTTAGTGCCATCAGCTATAATCGAAAAGAAAACATCCAGCGCTCTCTGCACTCTGCAGCCGCGTTCCCTACCGTTTGAGCTATCGACAGGTAGGTAGGAAAGATTTGATATTACACAACTTGAAGAAATTAATAAATTTGGGTATACGCAGAAAGAAGTAAAAAATATGTCGGCAAGTTGAAGTGAACATTTTGCATTTCAACTAACTTGCTAATGGCTGATGTCTGTACGCGATATTCATCCATCCAAACAAAGATTTTACTCGTTATAAATCATCTTTGGTGTATGATTATTATTTCCTGTTAATTTCATTGTTATGTGACCAGTAGTTTATAGTTTATCGGTTAAATATTTACTGCTTTATTTATATAGATAGATTTCTTGTCAATCAGAAGGACTTGTTATTTGTTTTGATTTCAACGTGCTTTGTTGTGGCCTCCGTGACGGGATTTATGAAAATTCCAGGAATGGTTAATCTTCCAACGGTGCGAAACAACGGCGAACCTGAACGAGAATAATCACCCCCATTATAATTCTGATAGCATGTTTTAGTATGTAGTGTACTTTTCGAGGTTGGGTGTTCCTATTTACAATGCCCCCCCACGGGACAGAGTTAGACACCAGGGTCGTTTTTTAATGTGGAGAAAAGAAACAAAAATAAAAATTGTCTCCGTCGTGAAGGATTTCTCCTCCGCTGATCGGAATACCCTGGCCAAAATCGTCCGCGTCCATCAAACTTAAACATCGAATCGGAAACGCGAAAATAAAATAAAATGAAACGAACTTTATTATTACCAGAAAATATGTATTTCTCCTGTTATTATTTTAGTAAGAACGAATTAATATTCTGTCATCTTTCTTACTAAAATGAAATAAAATTCTTTTTTTTTCCATGTGTACTTGAATAAAATTAACTGAAAATGAAAGAAATAAAGGTACCCACTCATGCACTTATTGATCCGTGCTGAAATAATAACGTTATTATTCAAAATGCCATTCTTAACATGGGGAGGGTGTTTTGTACCTATTCTGTACTTTAACCTTACAATTAAATAATAATAATAAAAAAACAACATCATAAAACTTTAATTAAACGTGGAAATACGATTAAAAAATAGCGCGGATCAGTAAGTGCATTAGCACCGAAATAAATAACATATTAGTGGTCAAAAAAAATTTTTTTTTTTTTTTTTTTTTTTTTTTTTTTGACAAAGAAGTCACCATTTATCAAGGCCCATAGGCCACTCGAGGATAAGGGTTAAAGAGTGTACAGAGCACAGTCGTCAATGGAACAATTTGGTAAATTGGATTGCTTAAGGGAACGACAAACAAGAATTATGTGATCCTAGCCCGAAGGCCAAGGAATAAAAAGCTCCCAAAACTTTCAGTCTTTTAATTAAATGAGAATTTGCGGTACCGATCCGCCCAATGTAATAAATAAAAAATAAAAATAAAATAATTAGAGTTTTATGATATTTTTTTTAAATTGTAAGGTTAAAGTACAGAACAGTTACAAAACACCCTCCCCTCCTCATGATAAGAATGGCTTTTTAAATAACAACGTTATTATTTCAGCACGGATCAATAAGTGCATGATGTGTATGGTACTCATGAGTACCATACTTTTATGAATAATTTTCCACTCGATGAATTTTCGTAATTTTTATATATATCATTATTTTCGATGGGACAATTAAGTACTGTTGTTTTTGCTTAAAAATCCATATATTGAAAAAAAAATAATCTGTCAACTCTACCTTAGCAAGCACCGCCATTCTTAACATGAGGAAGGTCGAGTGTTTCTGTACCTATCAATTTAATTGTGAAGCTTGAATATAGCTTGAAAGTACTATTTTCAAAAAATAGAAAATACCATTAAAAATAAAATTAGTGCTTGTTAAAATACAGTCAACATATCAATTAAAAAAAAATTGTTTTAAGCAAAAACAATATTAGACGCTCCTTACACTATCAGAACGAAATTTCGGAAATCGTAATACTAAATTTCATATGAAAACAAGGATATATACGTATTCCACGTATTTTTAAGATGAGTATATCCAAAAATTACGAAAATCGATAAGGTAGAAAATTATTTATTAAAGAAAATAGGAAATAGAATTTAAAGGAAACGATCGTATTTGCTTATGTAAGACAAAGAATTCTAAAGGGAGGTAATTTTCTGTTTCGATTTAAAGACGGTCGCAATTTTTCACTTGGTAACATGATTAAAGTCATTATTAATTCAGTAATATTCAGGTAATTTCGACTGCATAATTTGGGAGCTACCACTGTAAATTATTAAAATTGACAAAAAATCAGTAGAAACCATTGTTTTTTTTTTTTTTTGTCTGAAAACTCCATTTATCGACTACAAAATTTCGTTCTGATAGTGTAGAAGTGCTCAATATTCTGTACTTAATTGTCATGATCAAAAAATGCTCGTCTGAGCTCCAATCCTTCGCCCCCCCCCCTCGCCAATCTTTCACGAGAAACACCCGTCTGGCTGAAACTACTGTCAATAATTTCCCCCACTCTTTATCTGTGCCTAAATCCAAACGTAGATTCCATGAGCAAAGCTTCTTTCTTAGAACAACTGCACGCCAGTGGAACTCTCTGCCGCTTGCCTGTTTCCCACCTGACTACAACTTGGACGTCTTCAAGTCCAACATAAACAAACTCCTGACAAACCGCCCCCTTAAGTAAGACACTCTATCAAAACCCCAATACTAATGATTACTACAATACTATCTCATTGATTACTGTACACGCAATAACCCTTATCCCTGAGTGGCCTCCGGGCCTTGATAAGTGGTGACCCCCATGTAAGAAATTTTTTTTTTTTAAATATCAAAAAATTACGAAAAATTTCATCGAATAGAAATTTTTTTATAGTTAAAAGTAATTTTTACGGAAAATTGAGTAAAATCTCATTTTTCTTAAATATTAAGTAGACAGGAGGATGCTAAAAGCAGGGGACATAATTCCGAAAGGAATAGTTTAGATTACTTGTGTCACGGCTGCAATATTTGTTATCTATGACGATAATATATAATATTACTAAAAACACAATAGCAGTTGTTTTACTCGATTTTTCGTAATTTTTGGATATATTATTATTTTCGACATGACAATTAAGTACGTAATATTACTTTTTCTTAAAACGATATATTTAAAAAAAAATCGATTTGTTGACTATATCTTAACAAGCACCATGTAAATTAGTGTTTTCATTTCAGGAACCCGATTTTAATTTTGTATTGTCGATTGTCACCGGATTTTTATCAAGCCAATGCAGACAACCATGGTTGGCAGAGTTTAGGAAATTGACCCCCACCTCTAAATTCCACAATTTACACTTTTTTTTTTTTTCCACGTTAATCTCATCGTTTACAAAACTTAACTTTCAGATAAAAAAAAAAAAACTTTTCTTTTCAATGATCAGTTTTCAATTAACGATCTACTAAATTGAACACGTACTTTGTGACCACTGACCATCATCACCTAGAAAAATATTGCGACTCTCTCAGGTGACCGGTGATTATTCCCGTCTTAAGGGGTTAGGAAGGGAACTTTCTTGACTTCCTTTCGCCCCCTCCCCCCCCCCTCTCATCTATCTTATCTATTTCATCCGCGTCGTCTCGCTTGAAATACTATACTGATGCAACCAGATCAGGCTGTCGGAAGATAACTCCCTGACACAAATGCAATGCACCTACATTAACAGCTTTCTGTTTTTGTTTATCTTTTTAATTATTTGCACAACTAAGTCATGTTTTGCAAAACAAAAACAATAGTCTCCTTCCCTTCCTCCACTTTCTTTTTTTTTTTTTTTACACCCCCCACTTCTCTACTGACTTCTTAACTTAAATGTCCTGGATATGGTGAGGCCCCAGCTTGCAGGCTTTGAGGAGTGTGTAGCCACCCTTTGATTGCCATTGCTCCCAGGCCCACTCTGACCCGGAGTGGTAGTACCTGTTAGGGTCCCAACTATCAAAATCACTGGATTCGGCATTAAATAACCTGAAAAGGGTTGATATGCACCCCCCCCCCAAAAAAAAAACAACCAATCCCAACTATAAGAAAATGGCCATTATAAGAATGGACCTATTTGCATAATTTTACGGAAAACAGTATGTTCTTTATATACACAGACAAAACATCTTGTTGAAAGAAACAAGGGTGCTAGTGCACTTACTGATCCGCGCTATTTTTTAAATCGTATTTCTACGTTTAATAAAAGTTTTATGTTTTTTTTATTCAATTGTAAGGTTAAAGTACAGAGCAGGTACAAAACACCCTCCCCATGTTAAGAATGGCCTTTTAAATAATAATGTTATTATTTCAGCACGGATCACTCCCTGCATGAGTACCGAAACAAGTTGTGTTCTTGTGGAAAAATTAAAAAAAATAAAAATTTACCTTAACTTTTTTTTTTTTTTTTTTTTTTAAACTGGAATAATCACCGGTCACGTGATAGTATTTTTCTCGGTGATGGTCACAAAGTATGTGTTTAATTTAGTAGAACGTTATAATTGCAAACTGATCCCCAACGATAATCATAAAAATTTTATTTTTTAAATTTGAAAGTTATGTTTGTAAACGATGACATTAACGTGAAAAAAGAATAAAGTGTAAATAGTGGAATTTAGAGGTGGGGACGGGGTTAGGGGTAATTTCCTAAACGTCTGCTGTGGTTTATTATGTTTTTGTTGTACGTAACTAACACAATGCTTTTTTTTAAAAAAAGAAAATCTTTTTGTGAGAGGCGAAACAACGTATTGCTTATATCTACCATTTTTGTAAAACAAATTTCTTTTCACTTTTCAGCATCCCATTTTTACTTTTTCAAAAGATCGCATTGCAATTTAAGATGTAAAATACCAAATGGTAATAATAATAACTAGCTTGCGATAACTAACTTATTAGTATTGTGACCTGCAACCACCGTACACTGGCTGGCGAAAACTTAGTATTGTGACTTGCACCCACCAGCTCGCAATAAATGACTTATTAGTATTATGATCTGCACCCACCTGACATTGACTGCCGATAACTTATCCATTTGAAACAATTGTTTATTGGGCAGTTTAGAATAATCTGTTTTCATAACAAGGGAATTCAGTATAATAACAGTTGTTACGATTTGGAATATCTCATTTTTGTTTTAAGGGATGTTTAAGATGATAACGGTCGAAGCGAATCATAATTCATGAAGATTTAATTTGATGTTTATTTTGGTACAATTCAAGGTTCAACCGAATTTTAAAAATGAAAAATCTGTATATGTACCCATCACAAAATGAAAATGTTATATTCCAAAAGTCTCTTAAATTGATCAAGTGTTTTTTTGTTTGATAAAGAAAACAAAATTTGACGAAGTGGACCTGTACGAGAGTGGCCACCCCTTAAAAATTCGAGTTTTACACCTTTTCTAGGACTTGTTTTCGACGATTATCACAGATTACAGACTTAAGTATCATATTACCAGAAAAAATTAAAAAAAAACTTTAATGACTTTTAAGGAGTAATAATTTTCTGTATTTTTGAGATGAGGTGTTTTCATTGATTGAGATTGTCGGAGTGACTTCCTCATCTTGGTTGTTATTGTCACAAAAAGGGCAAAACGGCCGAAACGTTGTGACAATAACAACCAAGATGAGGAAGTCACTCCGACAATCTCAATCAACTTTTAAGGAGGTTCACTTTTTTCGTTATAATGTTCTACTTCCTTGTTCACTGTCCATTTCTTCACCGAGGTGTCACGTGATTAGAACCTCTTCTTAAAAGTTATGAAATAAAGTTGAAAAAAATCTTTTCTGCTAATATGATACTTAAATCTGCAATCTATGATAATCGTCAAAAAAATCTTTAAAAAAGTGAAAGACACGCATTTTTAAGGGGTGGGCACTCATATAGGTCCACCTTTTATGATTTTAGCAATTATCGTAGCCATAACAAAACTTATTTTAATCTCGTATTTCCAGAGAGTTTTAAGGGGGAAGTAACCAGTAATGAATTTTAAAAATGTCAAAGCGAGACATGCTATTCGCTTTCGCATAAAATTTTATTTTCTTAGTTAAAAAAAAAACAAACTTGATCCATTTACGTTATTTTATTTTTAATACATCTTCGTTCTGTGATTAAATTTCTATAGGAAAATGAGATTCATTTTTTGTTTTTGATAAGAGAATTTGGGATTCTAAAAATATACACATCCCCCCCCCCCAATTATTTCTGCGGTTTCCAACTAATTTCTTTCAGCATCTATAAACTATCCCACCTGTCTGTTTAAATGTATGTATGCCTCGCAAATACTTTCGACAGAGGCGACGGATTTTGATGAGATCAGTATCGTTTTGAAGCTCGACCCTTCGGACAACCAATATCGGCAAATTGGCCAAAAACATTAATTCCTTCACCCTCAACTGGGCACTTTTCTACAGGGAGGGGGTCGCTTTTTTTCGCTAATATTTTCGAAAGTCATCCCCCTCTTTTCGATTGTCTAGCCTTAATTTAAACCTACGTCACTTCCGGTTTGGCGATGGGCGCAACAGCAAAGACGTCACGTTTTTTTTTTTTTTTTTTTTTTTTTTTTCCTCCCTTGTAGTACGGGTTCGACCCACTTTTTTGTTTTTTTGCTCAACACATACCTCCAAACACCTGGGCAACGCCGGGCATGTTCATATATATATATATAAACACATAAGTTGGCACTGTTTTACAATCGTTCACTGCGCAAAGGGAGACAACTCTCTTTTACTAAGAGATTCATTTTTTTCATCTCATAATTTAGGACGCTCGATGCAACAATATTTTTTATTTTTATTAAATCAAAATATTAAAACAAACAAACAAACAAACAAAAAAACAAGCTGCGGCGAATTTTTTTTTAATGTAACAAAGTTGATGGTAAATATTCAGATTATTTACAACAGAACACCAACCACTCTAATTTGTTTTTTTAGGGGTAATCGAGGTCACTGACAACGAATCTAATAATCAAACTCGTGCAAATTTACCGTTTGCATGGTATTGACCCCTGAACCAGCGAACTACTTTCCGTCATTTTACAGCTTCCGTTTACGCTACGCGCGCGGCAGCATAAACGACGGTTGTTGACTGTGCCTTCATGTAGAGAACTGCCTTTTCACATGGCGTACGAATCTTTTGTGGAACATTTAAACTTATACGAAAAAGAAGAAAATAATTCCAAGTGTCCAAGTGTCGGAAAGACTTTTTTTTTTTTTCATTGGCGGACAATTTAAAATTCGAAGAAAAATTTTTTTCTAAAACAAAATTAAAAAAAAAAAATGCATTACAGTACTTTTTGGGGTGATTTTTTTTTTTTTTTTTTTTTTTTCGGTAGGAGGATTCAATTATAGAACGCGCCCCAACACCAGTTTAAAAGAAAAAAAAATATATTTACAAAACATTTTCTTTAATATTAAATATTTACAAAACTTTTAAGGATTAGAAAAAACAACTTTTTTCTATTTACGCAAAACTTTTTAATGTAAGTAATAAAACGAACGTATTTAAACAAAATGTATTTAAATAAATGGGTGTCTTTCTGAGTGCGTTCTTTTATATATATATATATATATATATATATATATATATATATATATATATATATATATATATTACAGAACTTTTTAATAAAACTACTACTACTACTAATAATAAATAAATGGTAAATTTTTACGACGTGACTCCAACCCCTCTATTAAGAACAGTTTTCGGAATACCCCCCCCCCAACCTCAAAAGCCGTTCTTAACATAGGGTGGTTGGGGGTGTTTATACTACGCTGAGACAGGGCGTAAAATAATACCAAATAAATAAATAAACCGACGTTATAACTGAGAATTTCGGATGGTGTCAATTAAACAATACATAATTAAAAAAAAAAAATTAAATTATAACTAAACTTTTTAATGACAGAAACACATATAAAATAATTAACTTGTTCAGATTTTTGCGACCAAGATTAATTTTTATGTACAGTTTTTTTTTTTTTTAATCTTTGTGCGTTTTTAATACAATTCAATATTTATTTATAGTGCAATGTATGTAGGTGGTCAGTGAAGGAGAAATCTTTCTAGACCGAGGCAATTTTTATGCATAATAACATCACAAGTATAAAAAAAAAAAAAATTATTCACATATCTTTTATAACTTATTTTTATAAAGATGAAGTAAGTGTAGTATCACAAGATTATTTGACATGTTTACAAACATCCAATGTCAAGGTCGAACAACCGGTGTCACTTGAAATGTGCGCCTATCTTTGTCTTCTGCTACGGGGTATCTAATCTTTACTTGATCCTTTTCATCTAATGAAAATATTGTTGGTTTTCTCTTAATAGTCGCGTACAGACTACATTTTGTATTATTGATGTTATCAACTTCTTTACACACACACACACACACACACACAAATAATCCGCAGAGCGTTCATTTTTTTTTCTCTTTTTTTTTTTTTTAATGTTTTGATTAAAAAAAAAATATCGTAGCATCGGGCGTCCTAAACTATGACCCCCCCCCCCAAAAAAAAACAAAACAAAAACGAATCTCTTAGTAAAAGAGAGTTGTCTCCTTCTGCACAGTGAACTATTGTAAAACAGCGCCCATAAGTTAATAGTTTCTTTCGAGATAAAATATTTCTATCCCATCCTCTCATAAGTTCCGTAAAGCAATAAAAATTAAAAAAAAAAAAAAAAAAAAATAGAAAACAACTCCAACAACTTTATCTTAAGTTTTCTCTTTATAATCAAATTAAAGAAATCCCCCCCCAATGTAATAAAGTTTACGTGAAGATTTTAAAAAGAAAATAAAACCATTTTGTGGTCAAGAGATTCGTTTAGTCACGTGACCCCCGCCTTGTCGTTAAACGTACTGAAAAGATTCCAGAGTTTCAGTACTTTTTTTTTCTGTACTTACGGACCGTGCTGAAATAATAGCGTTAAAGAACTCATTCTTAACATGGTTATGAGTGAGGGCTTTTTCTTTCGTTTTTTTTTTTTTTTTTTTTTTTTTTTTTTTTTTACTATTCTCTACTTTCAGCTAACAATTTAATAATAAACTAAAGGGTACTTGTACAGTTTAATCAAAACATTAAAAAAAAATGAAAATATTGAAAAGTTGTATGTACTCGTAAATAACGTTTTCATACAAAAAAAATCACTTAATTTGATCGAATAGTATTTAACAGAGGAAAACCCAATTTAACTGAGGTCGATCGTATCGCGGTCATCTTGTCTATTTCGTGGACGAGGAGGAGGGGACGCCACGTTTGACAACATATTTGGAAACATAGTTAGAAAAAATACCTAGATAAATATTTTAGTTTTTTTCTTTTTTTTCACTTAATTTACAGAATTTCTATGTTTTTAAATCCCTTTTTCATTTTGTCCTTTGTTAATCAAGTTTTCGTTTAAAGCTCTCCCCCCCCCTCGACCCCGGAAATAGGCAAATGGCGACGATACGAGCGATCTCATTAAAATGTGATTTTCCTCCGTACAAAAAACAAAAAAAAAGTCTACTTTGTGATCTTTTTTTTTTTGCGTGAAAACTTTGTTCCATAAACGAGTACGTACAACATAAGTTTTTTTTCTATATTTTCATTTTTTTTTTAATGTCTTGATTAACCTGTACAAGTATCAACACAAGATATCGTGAAACGTGAATTTAACTTGAAAACCCGATCTAAAAAATTAAAGAAAAACAAAACAAACTCATCTCCTTGTTAAGAATGGTTCTTAAATAATAACGCTAGGCTTGTCTTTTTTTTCTGTTGGTCTTCGGGCTGGGAAGTAGGATGTCCCCCAGTATGAAAGGGTGAATGCGGTATTATGGTGAAAGATACTAGCTGGGAGAAACTTTTGATTTTGTTTAGTTCTGGAGTGACAAGGATGACCAACGACCCCCCCCCTTTTTTGAGTTGGCCATGTGCCTAAGTTTTTTGTTCATTGTTGATTTTCAATGTATTTTTAACATGAATAAAGGATTAAATACCAAAGTGTAGTATCTGTTCTGCAGATGCTCACTTAAGATAATTTGTACCAGTCAATGAAGGGGAAACCCTCTATACTGGGACAATTATTATTTTTGGTAGCCAGAGTGCCCCCCTTTTTGCCTACTTTTAGGGGATCTGGTTTTTACTCCACATTAAAAACGGCCTTGTGCCTAATTTGCTTTGGTGGGGAAGCAAATAAATACATTATTTCAGCACGGTCCGTTTTCCGCATAGTTACTTTCTTTTTTTTTTTCTTTAATAGTTTTCTGAGTAAATTCTTATTTTAGTCACGTAGTCATGTATCTTCACAGCGTTGTGTAAAACGTCAGCATTGTAAAATTCACAACAACGTCATAAATTCTATAGATGGGCATTGGTGCTATAATGGTTAATAGAAGTAATTTTTTTTTTTTTTGCTAGGATAAAAAACAATATAAGACTTACCTCTTGTAAAACTAATAAATTTTTATTAACGAACTACACAGACGAGAGATAAAATTAATTTTAACGTCTTCTATTGACATTTATATATCTAAAGATAATGTTGCTTACAGGCCTCTGTACTTTTTTGGAAAAAGGCGAAAAAAATAAAGATCACCCTCTATCAATTGAAATAATAAAGTCAAAACAATTTTTTTAGGCTGATTTTGGATTCGCAATTTTCATTATATTCTATTATATGAATATATTATTGGAAAACTTATAAAAAATCTTTGTTTAAACGTCATATCGAGTAATATTTGAATTTAATATCATTAAAGCTTTTTAAAAATATTTATTTTTTAGAATTCTGTTTTTCTTTTTTTTTTGCAATTCAAATAATTATATTACCGATAAAAAAATTATCAACAAAGTGTTTTTTTTTTTTTTTTTTTTTTTTTTTTTTTTAAACCTTGATTTTTATGTCCAATTTTTTTACAACTTTAAGGTAAGTGAAATAAATAACGGGATTTATTTAATTATATATATATAACAATTTTTTTAACTATTTGATCTTTTCAATGTTGAAATTTTTTTTCGACCTACATTTTTGTTTAGTTTTCGTAACATGAAATATGATGGTGAGATAGACCACCTAAAAAACATTTCCTCTGATATTTTTAACGAAACCTACTTATGTAAGTTTATTTAATAATGAATATCGAAAATTTCAGGAAAATATGACGATTTGATTTTTGTTAGATTTTTAAAACATGGGTATGTCTACGGCTTCAAAAACGTCACTACATAGGAACGTTGTTTAAAGCGTCGATAATGTAAACACGATTTTTGTCTCACATTTTCATTATTTTTGGATGCTGTAAAAAATTAAAAAAAAATATTAGTCTATTTGAAGCTTCTTTTTAACGGTAAAAAAGTTAGGATGATAATATTAAATTACATTTACATCGTGTTACATACGGAGGGGGGTAAAAGTGTGGCGCGCGTTGGAAGTACCTAATGTTTTTTTTTTTTTTTTTTTTTTGAGGGGGACATTCAATTATAGAACTTGTATAGTTCTGCTGTTTAATTAACCGTTTTTTCCGTAAGAAATTGTATATTTGTAACAGGTGCGTCTGCAACTTAAACATTTTCCGTAAGTAACGCGCCGACATTAACGAAACAGAAGAACCGTTTAATATTTCATACAAATTTTGTTTACATTGGGGGGAGCGCGGTAGAGGGTGGAAGGTGTTCGCCCCCCCCCACCAATGTAAACAGAATTTGTGTGAAATATTAAACGATTCATGTCGGCGCGTTACTTACGTAAAAACAATTAATTAAACTGCAGAATTTGTGTGAAATATTAAACGGTTCTTCTGCTCGGTTAATGTCGGCGCGTTACTTACAGAAAAACGGTTAATTAAACCGTTAAAAAATATACGAGTTCTATAAATGAATACCCCCTTCAAAAAAAATATGTTTTTGTAAACCATATGTGAAAACTGATAGTGAAGTGACTTATCACATCGCGGAGGAATCTTTAGCAGACATTTGAAATAACAAAGTTTTCAAAAATATATGTGGTTCATTTTTTTTTGTGTTGGTTTTTATTTATTTATTTTTTTTGAGAACAATTATAGAACTTGTGTAGTTTAACAGGTACTTCTGTAGTTTTATTAACCGCCACCATCGCCCCCTCCCCAATGTAAACAGAATTCTTTTGAAATGTTAAACAGTATTCTACTCAGTAAATGTCGACGCAGTACTTACGAAAAAAAGTTAATTAAACTGCAGAAGCACCTGTTAAACTACACGTTCTATAATTGAATGTCCCTCCCCCCCCCAAAAAAAAAATGAAGGGAGAACATAAAAATTTATTTTTGTAAACTCGCGAAAGCTTTTTAGATCGATTAAAAAGCATTAAAATCTATGTAACGCACAAAAAATGATTTTTTTTTTTTTTTTGAAAACGTGTTATTTTAAATGTCTGTTAAAGATTCTCAGTGATGTGACAAGTCACTTTCTGCGCGTGTGCATGAATCATGTAAGAAAAGCGTTAACGAAGGCGGTGAAATGGTGCAAAATAGTCCCAGGGTCCAGGGGTTAATACCATGCAGATGGTAAATTTGCGATAGGTTTAAATGCCAGATTAGTTTTCAGCGACCTCAATAACCAATAACCCCTTAAAACACAAACTCGAATGTGGTCGGCATTGTGTTACAGTTAAAATAAACATTTACCTTTTTTTTTTTTTCCGGATTTAACAAATAAGCAAAATTAAAATAAAAAAAAATTGGTGCTTATGCACTTGTTACAGTCATTTTTTATTTATTTATTTTTTTTTATGGCTTAAATATGCCCCAAAGCAGTCGGGCCCTCTTGCAGTTTAAGGAAACTAAAATGGGGGGGGGGGGGCGGAATGGGACATAAGTCGTGTTACACCGGTAGAAAGAATGCCACTTGATTGGATAGTGAAATGGGCGTCATTTTGTAAATAAAATGAAATATTAAAATCGACAATATTAGAAAAATATTTTTTTTATTACATAATCTATATAATTATAAATCTCAAATGACCTTGTAACGAGTGATGTAACCCACTTTCCAGTTTACGACATCCGGTTGCGCATGCGCGCATAAACATTAACCCATAGCAACATAAGCAAATAAAAAATAAACACAAATCGCTTCTTTTGCAGATATTGACCTGCGCACTGAAATATTAAAGTTATTATTTCGAAATTATTATTTAACATGGGAAGAGTGAGGGTGTTTTGCAACTATTCTTTATTACAACTATACTGTCGCTATTTTCTTACAACTAAACAACTTTAACCCGTCGACAAACAAGAACAATTGTAGTAAAGCCAAGACTACTACTACTCTCTATCCGTCCCTTTTCCTTCCTTCCATTTTTTGTTTACATTTCTAGATACAAAATAGTTGTGAGAACGGTGAATTTGTTGACACATTTACTAATCTGTTTCCATATTAGTTTTATTTTATTTATTTAGGTTTTATTTATTTATTTTTTTTTTATATTTTAAGTTTCTATAACTTGGTTGAAGGATTCCAATATGGAGTTTTCATTCTTATATTTCTCATCAGTAGGTTCATGTGCGTTTTTGCTGCTAAATGACTTTCGTCGGTGTTCGATTCGTAGGAAAATCATGTTTAATTTTCGATTTTTGAGCGATTATTCGGAAAAATAGGTAACTTTACACGAATAGGGTGGATTTTTTTTTTCACGTTTGAGTGATCCGTCCGTGATTTTTCATTTTAATATACTTTCATAGAAATGTTTCTGTTATGTCAAACAAAAAAACCCTATTTTCTTTACGTCACAAGTGTCACGCTCATACATGAATTCCATAGCTAATATAACACTATCCAATCAGGTGGCATTCTTTCTACCGGTGTAACACGACTTATGTCCCATTTTCTTCTCCATATTTTAGTCTCCTTAAACTGCAACGGGTCGGGTCACGGATAGTCTAGTTTTTATTAAATACAGGAATTTAAAAAAAAAAAAAAAATGATCAGTTTAGATCTTTTTTTATTTAATCACACTCGCGTAATTATATAAATAAAATGACAAAGATAATTAGAAATGATAATAATGAAACGATATTGAAATATATATATATATATATATATATATATATATATATATATATATATATATAATTATTGTAAAAGAATTTTTAAAAATGTCATATTTAAGTAACACAATTCGATTGGCTATAAAAAGTGAAGCATTTTAGTTTATTTTAAAATTAAAAAAAAATTGGAAATGGAATTTGTTTGCAAAAAAACAAAACAAATTAACTGTTTACTATTGTCAATTTCAATATCGTTTCATTAATATTTCTAATTATCTTTTTGTTTGTCATTTTATTTATAAAATTATGCGGAAGTGATTCAATAAAAATGATCTGAACTTTTTTTTTAAATTCTTGTATTTATTAAAAATTATGACACCAATTTCACTATCCAATCAGGTGGCATTCTTTCTACCGGTGTAACACGACTTATGTCCCGTTTTCCATATTTTAGTTTCCTTAAAACTGCAAGAGGGCCAACAGTCATGTTCTCGTCGAATAGGTTTTTATATATAAATATCGTACTTGTACAGTTTAATCAAGACATTAAAAAATGAAAATATCGAAAAAAGGTTATATTGTACGTATCTGTTTTGGACTGAAGATCTCCGAAAAAAAATTTAATTTGATCGAGTAGTTTTTTTTTTTTTTTTTTTTTTTTTTTTTTTTTTACAGCGGAAAAACACGTTTTTATGAGAGCGGCGAGCGCGTCAGCCATTATGGAATTTTTTGAACATGTCAGGGGAGATAACTCCAGTTAAAGCGCCGACACCCCTCCGCATCTTTAATTCTAGCTTTTCTTCCTAAACATCGAACCTTTTGCTCGGTATCATAACAAATTATTTTTTTCGCTGTAAAAAAAAAAAAAAAAAAAAAAAAAAAAAAATTCTTGATGGAATTAAGTGAATTTTTCTTTTTTCGGAGAACTTTGTTCCATAACGGATACATACAATTTAAACTTTTTTTTTTTTTTTTTTTTCGATATTTTCATTTTTTAATGTCTTCGTTAAACTGTACAAGTACCATAAATATATCTTAAATATTTATTTTAAACTAAGACAGGAAGTTCGGATTGACAATCGGAACTTTTCACCTGACACCGATAACGATCGCACTTAGGGTTGCCTATGCTTCTGAATTGCCGTAACTTGTCTTTGGTATCGTTTACTCGGCCGAATAAGCCAAACTTTTGCATCGCGTACAGACTCGTCAGATGTAAGCAACATTCAAGTAATTTTCGTTGGTCACGCGAAGAGGCGCCGAAATGAGAACTCGCCCAGAAAAATATAGTCGCTGTCTTTTTTTTTTTTTTTTTTTTTAATGGGGGTCATCACTTATCAAGGCCCGAAGGCCACTCGGGGATAAGGGTTATTGCGTGGACAGTAATCAATGAGAGTACTGTAGTAATCATTAGTATTGCGGGTTTTGATAGTGTCTTACTTTAGGGGGCGGTTTGTCGGGAGTTTGTTTATGTTGGACTTGAAGACGTCCAAGTTGTAGTCAGGTGGGAAACAGGCAAGCGGCAGAGAGTTCCACTGGCGTGCAGTTCTAAGAAAGAAGCTTTGCTCATGGAATCTACGTTTGGATTTAGGCACAGATAAAGAGTGGGGAAAATTATTGACAGTAGTTTCAGCCAGACGGGTGTTTCTCGTGAAAGATTGGCGATTATTTATTTATTATATAAAACTACAGTTCATGATTTTCTAGTTAAAGGAGGGAACCATTTTTTCATTGAAGTAGCAACTAATATTTACCTTTCAATGGATTTTTACAATGAATTTATTTAACCTCAAAATATAGCTGGACTTGTCAGTTTCTGAATGTCGCCATGAAAACATTTTTCATTTATAACCTTTGTTTTCACGTGTACAAATATTTTTTCTTTTGGAAATCAACTTTAGGCTTTAATCTTTCAAATACAATCAAAAAATAGTCTGAAACCTACAAAAAAAAAAAAAAAAAATTATGATAAACCGGCTTTCAAAATTATGTCCTCCCTGTCAGTTTTCAGCCATTATTACCCGTACCTAAGTTTTATCATTTTTAAGCAATTAATGGGAATTTGTAGACATTACAACATAAATCTCACAAATTTGAATTATTGTTGAGTTGTCTCCCCCCCCCCTTTTAACATTGTTTTCTTCAAATGGCGGACAAGACGGCCGTTCGTTTATTACTCATAAATTTTTTATTTTTCTTAAAAATGAAAACTACTGGATCAATATGTGATTTTTTTTTTTTTTTTTTTTTTTTTTTAAATATTTTCCTTTCGTCACGGACACGTACGTGATACAGACTTAAAAAAAAATTATTTAATATAGAGGAAATACTGGAAAAGAACCAAATTTTCATTTTGAAGTTTAACGTGTACGTATAATGGAACTAGGAACTCGTTATCACCTTTTTTTTTTTTACACTTAAACGCGAAATAAGTAAAAAAGAAAAAGAAAAAAGTGTTTCTGTTAACAAGTAATTAGAATAAGAAGCTTCTGTAGTACGCCGCTCCTCTCCGGCTATAATACTTTATTTTTCTCTCCACGTCTGCAATAGTTACGTAGTTCTCCTGCATCTCCCCCTTCACCTTTAAAAAAAAAAAAAAAAAAAAAAAAAAAAAAACTTTTTAATTGTACTCAAATTCTCTCTTCTTCTGGTCAATTTCGGAGTGTTGTTAGTAGGACAAGGTTATTTATGCATGTAACATCTTGCTGTCCTCTCTCTCTCTCTCTCTCTCTCTCTCTCTCTCTCTCTCTCTCTCTCTCTCCATTTGCACGAGGACAATGATAAATGGAGCACTCTGATCGCCACCATGGCACGTGCTCACTGCTCAGTTGCTGTGTCTAATGTGTGTGTTGCTGCTGTGTCTAATGTGTGTGTGTGTGTGTGTGTGCGTATAATGTTAATAATAAAGCTAAGATGAAAAATAAATTTTCAATAAGGCAAACCTATCCGAATAAAAAAGCTCTACCCGATTAAGAGGAGCAAACAATATAATAATTCAAGGGGATAAAGAATAAAGTTACATAGGAACTTTATTACATTATCAAGTCAGTAAGAATTACAGAAAGAGGAACAGGGGAGAAACCTCTTTCAGCTATGGCATTTCAAAGATAAATGCTTCTCGTCAGAAGAGAAGAAAAAGCTGGCATTATATAAATGCTAAAAAGACATATATTCAGATTTTTTTATACATAGGGGTCACCGCTTATCAAGGCCCGGAGGCCACTTGAGGATAAGGGTTATTGAGTGTACAGTAGTCAATGAGATAATTTCGTAGTAATCATTAGTAGTCGGAATTTGATAAATTGGATTATTTTAAGGAGACGGTTCATCAAAAATTTGTTTATGTTGGACTTGAAGACAACCAAATTGTAGCCTCTTTCTCACAGAAGAGATGTTGCGAGTTTGTCTCTGCTTTATCGTTATTTTCATGGCAAGTGCTCGGCTGAGCTCCGATCTTTCACAAGAAACACCCGTCTAGCAGAAAACACTATCACTAATTTCCCCCACTCTCTATCTGTGCTTAAATCTAAACATAGATTCCATGAGCAAAGCTTCTTTCTTAGAACTGCACGCCTATGGAATTGTCTTCCGTTTTCCTGCTAACTACAATATGGTTGTCTTCAAGTCTAACGTAAACAAGTTTTTGATAAGCCATTCCATGTAAGTTAACAAATTTACCAAATTTCTATTACTAACCATTATTATATTGTCCAATTTCTACTGTACACTCTTTAACCCTTATCCTCGAGTGGCCTCTTGGTCTTGATAAGTGGTGATGCCTATGTACAAAAAAAAAAAGTCAGCTGGAAAACGGAAGGGAGTTCAGATTAGAAATGAAAAAAATGGCTATTATATAATCTTTTTTTTTTTTTTTTTTTTTTTTTTCCAGCCCAAACAAGGCATATTGCCACTTGGGATTGTGTCTAACAGGAGACTGTGGGGAGTTGAGCAGCTAGATTTCCGTTCCCGTTACATTTAAACTCCTGCAGGTTGCTACAGCCAGGATATAGGGAGGGAATTCCCAAGTATAGCAGTCTGAGGACAAAACTATTAGAGCAGAAAGTTTTCTGGCATTTAGGGACCTCGACAGTGAAGGGGTGGGATTTTGCTACTTGTTAGGTTAGTCAGGAGTTTGTATGTCGAGAGGGGGCATGAATGCTAGGAGTTCATCAGAGCACATTCCATTAAAGTACTTGTAAAATAGGTACAGAGATGTGACATTACAGCAGAGGTTGTAGATATTAGATTTTTTTTGATTTTTTTTTTGGGGGGGGTTTACATCCTATCTAGAAGGGAGAGACGAGTGATAAATGCAACAATACTTCCATACATGGGCAAATTGTGGCTTCAAGTTTTAAAAGTGAAAATGAGTGATTGTTACTGCATACCAATAGTTGGATGCTGATTGGCCATAGAATTAAGAAAATTAGACATAGGCAAAATACGAAAATGGCAAAGAGGACAAACGCAGATGAACAGTTGTAAACGAAACGTCAGTTTGTTTCACTGTGAATGAACGAGAACAACTGGAGGAAATGGATGGATGAAGATTCTGGAAGCAGGAAGGTTAGAACAGAAAAATGTTATGCCTAGATAGACAGGAGTACGGGAAGCTGAATAGCAGGAATAACTGGAAATGTGAAAGCTGGATCCTGGACAGCATGGAATGAGGTCAATTTACCTGAGATGTGATGAGAAGTCTTGGATAGGTCCAAGGGCTGGATCAACAGGAACGGAGGTTGCAGGAAAGGCTGAAAGTGAGGAAGCTGGATTCTGGACAGCATGGAATGATGTCCTACTAAGATGGATGTTCCTGAGGTGTGATGAGATCAGGATTGCGGAGTTGGAGGGAGTCGGAAGTTTTAGCTGGAGTTGGAGTCAGATTTCTAGGAATCAGAATTTTTTTTTTCAACCCAGACTCTGACTCCTTAAGTTCAATAAATTTATTTTTGTTTTACATAGTTTTCCCGTTTGGTTTTACCAGAAGCACAATTTAGTAGTTTTTGTATAGTTTTGCTTTTATTTTTGGAGATACCTCATATTTTGTACTGAAATGCTTCTACTTCAAGATATTTCGGTCCATCAGATCCCTGCAAATCCTGTCTGTACAGCTGTTTTCATTTTGGTTGTGATGTCACACAGGATCAATGAAAATTCTGTCTTTAAGTGAGATCACTTTAGATTACATTGGATAAGAATTGGATTGTAATCCGAACGTTATTCTGGCCATGAATCAAATGGGATTTGGCAATTGGATTAGTCCATGATCGATCTGGAATTACAATCTTATCCAGAAAAAAAAAAAAACAGGCCTAAATCAATAAGAAGCAACGCATGCTACTGTAGCCCTTTATAACTTTTTTCTGTTTTTCCTTTGATCCTCTTTCCATAAAGACAATATTATCTTTTAAAAATGTCTTTGTATGTCTTTACTTCCTCTCTTCTGATGAAAAGCATTTGGCTTCGAAATGCCATGGCCTAAAGAGGTTTCCCTATCCCTAAATATTGTATTTCTTTTTGAAGTGATAGCATAATAAAATTTCATTGTAAATTTTTTTATCCCTTTGTTATCTTAATCTATTCCATAAAGCTGGTTGTGTGTATATTTATCATACAAGTGAATGTTAGACGTAAAAAATAATATACATGAAAAGTATAAAATGCTTGCTGAATAGGTGTGGGAGGTTGGTATATAGATTTGTAGAATAGATTTCCACATAGGAGTTCGGAGTCGAAGATATCAAAGAAGTTGAAGTCGGCATCCTAGGAGTCGGACTTTTACCATTCGACTCCGCAACCCTGGATGAGATGCCTTAAGTAGGTCTGGTTCATGTGATATCATTCCATGGTGTCCAGAATCCAGCTTTCTCACTTCTAGCCTTCCTGAAGCCGCTGTTCTGTCGATCCAGCCCGTTTGCTACATCCATGCAGACCAGGACCTACCTGAAACCTCTCCTCACACCTTGGATGAATCCACATTAATTTTAGTGTAACGTCATTCCATGCTGTCCAGGATTCAACTTCCGCTTTACATTTTGTAAGTTTAACATTATTTTTTAAGTTTTATATGTGCGTGTACTTTGCTCAGATGGTAACAAATAATGCTGGAGAGCTGAATGTTTTGATTTCGATCTTCGCTGATGGCACCCAAGTCATATTTTCCTTTTTTTTTAATAACTATTATATATTGAGTACTATATAATAATCAATACATACAAAACCAGCATAAAATAAAACGTTTTGAACAAAGCGTATTTTATGAACGGACAATGCTGGGTGGCCTGCTTGTGTATGTATGTATGTATGTATGTATGTATGCGTATATATATATATGTATATATATATATATTACTTATGTACCCTTAACTTTTTTAAAAGTTTATTAATTTAAAATTGATAATTATGTACACTCGTGAAAAAATACACCCTTTTAATTGTACCTGTCCAAATGTAAAATAATTTTTTATCTTTTGAAAAAAAAAAAAATATATAGTCACTTTTAGGCCAATATTGAAAATCCCTTAGCAATTTCTTTGAGAATTAAAAGCAAGTGTCCTCGTGATAGTTGTCTATCGCCAAACTGTGGCCATTGTACTTTATTCTGTGACGTCAGCAGGTTACGTGACTTTAGTGGAACGGCCTTCTATTTACATTGGCCACGCTCGACTAGCTTAATATGAGCGTTTACAGATTTTTCCAGGGCATTTAGAATGGTCAGCAAAAACCGGAAGTAAGAAACATACGGAACTTACGGATAACCTCCCTTTCCTCTACCTTTTTTTTTTTTTTGAAATTAAGAAATTCATGAATAATAATTGACTTTTAAAAATCCTTTTGTATTGAAATACTGGATAACATGTGATTGTTTATAATTTGGATAATAATAAGCATCCAACTCCTTTTCAATTTTTAAATGTACCCCCCCCCTCCACACACTAATTCTTGGTTGTCATCACAAAATGTCACAGATGACAGGGACAATAATTACAACAAAAAAAAAAGGCTCTCATAAATATTAGTTGTCTCGTTTTCTGCAAGTTCCACATGTTATTTATTATTCTTTATTTTTTTTATTTATTATTTCTTTATTTATTTTTTGTATTTTCGGTTTCACAATGAATACCCAGGAAAAGTCCATTCTAGTTTTTGTTTACCAGTAAAAAATTTACCGACCTGCGGTTTCCCCAAAGTTTCTTGAGTGTGCTCACCTATTGATGGGAATAACTGGAAGTGGCCGATCACAAAATGTTAAATCACTAGAAAATTATGGTAAACAGGAAAAAACAGAAATTCAATAAATAAAATTACAAACATGTATGTAAACGCTAACCCTAACCTGCACAGTTAAAATTAATTTTTTATTTCTTTATTTCTTTCCATTTGAAAAAGTAGCCTCCATAGATTTATATTTAACAGTGTTTGTTAAAAATGGAAGAATGTTTGGCCAACCTTTCTGGTTATTTCCGTCAGCTGCTGAATGAAACCGAGCCAACTTTGTGGAAATCACGGGTCAGTAAGTGCAGAAGCACCAGATTCGTTCGCTTATTTTAAAACTGTTTTGTTCATCGTATTATCGGAAGGGACTTTTTCAGGGCATACAGCAGATTTTGGGGTGCTTGTGCAAAATTTGAACCAGATGTAACCAACAGTCCGTTTGACTTTGCTTGTCATGTACTCTGGTTTGACTAATCTAATGTAAGATGCCGATCAGTTGATCAATCCACAGCAAAAGAGCAGACGATCTTTGGGGAAGGTAATGGAAGAAAAAAAAAATCATTAAAGTAAACCGTACTTTAGCAGAATTTGACACGGATCCTCTGGATTTTCTGTCAATTATGGTTTGGGCTCGACCGGCAGTCACCAGATTAAGCTGAGCAAATGTAATAGACACAGATGAATTTCAACGCAAACAAACTGAAAAAAATAGAAATACAATAAATTAAAAAAAATTACTAAAACCTACTGTAAATTTACTGAATATATATATATATATCTGTTTTTTTTTTTCTTTTTCAAGAAAACTTGTACTTTTTGTTATTTTTTAAAGAAAATTGGTAGTAAACATTTTTTTTTTGTTTTGTAAACAGAAGTTGTTGTTTTTATAAGAAAAGAGGAATTATTTTTCTGAAAACCATAACTTGTTAGGTGAACAGAAAAGTTTTCAAGAAAAGTTACAAATTAAATTTTGTCAGCAAATATTAAAAAATAAACAGAAAAAATGCCCCCAACCATCACTCAAAAAATAATTTTAAAATTGCATTTCTTATACAAAAAAACAAACAAAAAATTTTTTAGCGTTTTAACACTTGAACAATGCTTGGTTTAATCTGGTGACTGCCGGTCAAGCTCTAACCATAATTGATGGAAAATTCAGAGGATCTGGGTCAAATTCTACAAGAGTACCAAAATGGACATAAAATCAATATTGTTCTAAAAGTCAATGTTTTTGCTCAATAATATATACTATAATTAGTTAAATTACGAAAAAAAAAAAAAAAACAGAATTAAAAAAAAATTTAATTTTTAAAAGCTTTAAATAGAATAAGATTCTAATATTCTGTGATATGAAGTTTTTAAACATAGATTTTTGAGTAAGGTTTGCCGATTTAAAAAAAAAAAAAAAAATTTCATATAATATAAAAAATGGCAATTATAAAATAGCAAATTCAACTACAACTTGAAATTATTTTAATTGTTAAAAGATGTTATTCTGGGGGAGGGGTTCAACTTGATTTTATTACCTATTTTCAAAAAAATGTACAGAGGTCTCAAGTTAATATAATTAACTTAAACAATAGCACACCTCTCAAGAAAAATGCTGCTTCGCTGATTTAATTAAAGTGATTAGTGGCATTTGTAAAAAGTATGCACAATTATAAGATAGACACAATATGATGACGTGGCTTAGTGCGTAAAATGTTCATGTCACGCAACAATTAGGACAGCCCTAAAAAAAAAAATTTGGTAAATGTTACCTTACGCTACAACAGAACACAGACTACTCTAATTTGTTTTTTTAGGGGTATTTGAGGTCGCTGACAACAAATCTGATAATCAAACCCGCCGCAAATTTACTGTTTGCATAGTATGAACCCCCTAGACTTTGGGACTATTTTGTGCCATTTCACCGCCTTCGGTAGTGTTTTTCTTACATAATACGTTCGCGTGCGAACGGGCATAGTAGGGTGTCTTATCACATCGTGAAAGAATCTTGGCATGCGGGAATCTTTAAGCGGTCATTTCAAATAACGCTTAAAAAAAAAAAAAAAGTGGTTTATTTATTATTTTATTTTTATTTTATTTTTTTTTGTCTTACGTAGTTATAATGCTTTTTAATTGATCTAAAAAAGAAAAAAAAGTTTTTATGAGCGGTTTGCAAAAACATAAGCACCAAACATTAATTAAACTGCAGAAGCACTTGTTAATGCCCCCCCCCCCCGAAAAAAAAAAAGGAACGAAAAACATAAGAATATGTTTGCAAACCGATCGTGAAAACTTTATTTTTTGATCAATTAAAAAAGCATAAAAAACTATGTAAGATGAAAAATAAAATGAAGCACATTCTTTTTTTTTTTTTTTTTTTAAACTTTATTTGAAAAATTCCTACGCGATGTGAAAAGACACCCCACTACGCCCGTTTGCACACAAACGTATCATGTAAAAAAAACACTACTAAAGGCGGTGAAATGGCATAAAATAGTCCCAAGGTTTAGGGGTTCATACCATGCAAACGTTAAATTTGCGGCGGGTTTGATTATCAGATTCGTTGTCAGTGACCTCGAATACCCCATAAAAAACAAATTAGTGGTTGGTGTTCTGTTGTAACATAAGATAACATTTACCAAAAAAATGTAAAAAAAAAAAAAAAAAATACATTTTTAAAAATTTTTTGTTACATTAAATAAAGTAGTTGAAAAAAAATCATTTTTTTTATTTGAAACGGAAAAAAATAGTTGCATCATTCTTTTATTATACTGTCCTAAATTATCATATGAAAAACTAAATTTCTTAGTAAATAGTTATGTCCCTTAAACGAATCTCTTTCCTCCTGATTGCTTAATTTTATTAAAAACTAGCCGTATCCGGCCATGTTGCTGTAGCTCAGTTTGTGTCAATGGACCCCCCCCACCATATTCACCAAAAATAAAGACAAAATTAATTTTTTTTTTTTCATTATAGAAAACTATCTGTAAGTTAATAAAGAAAATAGTTTTTATTTATTTGAGAACTGTTATCGGCGCTGTTTTACAATTTGTCATTTTGCACAGGGAGACAACTCTCATTTACTAAGAAATTTGTTCATTTTTTTCATCTCATAATTTAGGATGCTGGATGCGATGATATTTTTTATTAGATCAAAACATCTATATATTTAAAAGCGAAAATGTGTGTATGTATGTTCGCTTTTTGTGTATGCCCAAGAAAGGCTTTTTTCCGAGAAGCAGTCGGTCGGCTCACAACTTCTTAAAACTTTTTATATCACATATAAATCATAATATCTCCGAGTTAACAAGGGAGGTCGCCTGTCTATTTAATTTGCTCAACTTTGGAAAGATAAATATTCAACAGTTTTCGCTCACCGCATGTGGATTAGGTTTTTCCGTATAATAAAGGCGACACTAATTTTGGCGGTATTTTCCTGGTTGCGATCGCCGGAAATGTCCGAAAGCAATCAAATTGATCGATGTGGAAATATTTTCCTTATATCAGACAATTGCTATTCAATTTGGACAATCTCCTTTTTATGGGGAGCTGGTCTTCCCCCCCCCCCAACATCTTGGGAAAATAAAAATAAAAAAAGCGTTCCTGCAGTAAATGAAATACTACCCCGCAGTCAAAGTTGACCTCATTAAGTCATTAAAACGTGCTTCTGCCAATTCTAAATAGTTAAATAAATTCAAACGTGTTTCCGTTAGTATTTCGTGGTGGCCCAATGGTTAACGTTGCACGTTTTTTTTTTGGGTTTTTTTTTTTCACACTTTAATTTCCAACTTTGCCTCAAGAGTTCGATCCTCATACTTACCAAAACTTTTTTTTTATTTTAACCCTCCACCTCCCAGAGTTTTGATTTACTCAAAGCCACACACACCTCCAAACACCCGGGCAACGCCGGGTACCCCCCCTCCCGCTAGTAAAGAAATAAAACTGAATTTCTTTAATGCAACAAAGTTTATAACATTAATAATACAAAATGTAGTCTTTGTGCGATTATTAAGAGAATCGTTTCTGTTTTCATATAATTTGCGACACTAAAACCAGCAATATTTCCATTAGATGAAAACATTTAAAAAAGAAGCTGCAAAAATTTTATTTTTTTAATTAAAAAGTAAACGTTATAGTAAGTTTTTTTTTTTATTTATTTATTTATTTTTTTAAAAATAGTCTTTAACCTTAAAAAACATGCAAAGAATGAAACTCTTTAATAAAACAAAGATGAAACTTTTAAAGCTGCGGCGATTTTTTTTTTTTTTTTTTTTTTTTTTCTTTTTTTTTTTTTCTTTCTGTAACAAAGCTTATAATATTAATAACACAAACATCTAGTTTTTAACGTTACAAAAAATGAAAATGCGGCGATAGTTGTGGAAATGCAATTATCAACTTTGTTTCATTGCAATATAAATACTGGAGTCCCTCAGGGGTCAATCCTAGGCCCAACTCTCTTCCTGATCTACATCAATGACCTCCCTAAACACATACTTAAATCATTCGTTGACATCTATGCTGATGACACGACCATCTACGGCAACACATCAAAGGCTGTAAATGACAAAGTTCTCTCTGATTCTCTCTCCTCTGATCTCGAGCGCGTGGTTCAGTGGGAGAAGATGTGGTTGGTTACCTTTAATGCATCCAAAACCAAACTCCTATCCTTACATCATCAACACTCTGATCCCCAGCTGGCATCAATTGTGATGGATGGCTCTCGTCTGGGTGAGGCTCCGTGTTTTGACAAGCTTCTGGGTTTGACCTTTACTCCTGATCTGAAATGGAACACGTACATCAAGTCTGTTGCCAAGGTCGCTGGAAAGATGGTGGAATCCTTCTACCGCTCCAGAAGATATCTCACTACTGATGCAATTCTCTATCTATATAAAAGCCAAGTACGTCCAAGGATGGAATACTGTTGCCATATCTAGGCAGGAGCTGCTAAAAACAGCCTATCCTGCCTTGACAGAGTACAAAATAGACTTTGTGGCTTAGTGGGGGATGCCCTTTTCTCTACCCTGCAACCTCTCTCCCACAGAAGAGACGTTGCGAGCCTATCCTTGTTTTATCGTTATTTCCATGGCAGGTGCTCGTCTGAACTCCAATCTCTGGTCCCCTCTCGCCAATCTTTCACGAAAAACACCCGTCTAGCTGAATCCACTGTGAAAAATTTCCCCCACTCTATATCTGTGCCTAAATCAAAACGCGGATTCCATGAACAAAGCTTCTTTCTTAGAACTGCACACCTGTGGAACTCTGTTCCGTCTGCCTGCTTCCCACCGGACTACAACTTGGATGTCTTCAAGTCCAATGTTAACAAATTCCTAATGAACCACCCCCTTAAGTAAACACTTCATTAAATCTCCACACTAATGTAATGTACTGGCAATAACCCTTATCCCTGAGTAGCTTCCGGGCCTTGATAAGTGGTGATCACTGTAAAAAAAAAAAAAAAAAAAAAAAAAAAAATTGTTGCAGCTTTGTTTTTTTTAATATTTTGATTTAATAAAAAATATTGTTGCATCGAGCGTCCTAAATTATGAGATGAAAAGAATAAATGAATCTCTTAGTAAAAGGGAGTTGTCTCCCTCTACACAGTGAACGATTGTAAAACAGCGCCAACTTAAGTGCTATATATATTTATATATATATAAACGTGCCCGGCGTTGCCCGGGTGTTTGGAGGTGTGTTGGGCAAAAAAAAGAAAAAAAGTGGTACTAAGCAGGCAGGTAGGCTCGACCCTGTACCACGAAGGAGGAAAAGAATGTGAAAAAAAAAAAGTGATGTCTTTGTTGTTGCACCCATCACCAAACTGGAAGTGACGTAGGTTTAAATTAAGGCTAGACAATCGAAAAGAGGGAATGACTTTCAAAAATATCGTCAAAAAAGAACGATCCCTCCCTGTAGGAAAGTGCCCAGTTGAGGGTGAAGGAATTAATGTTTTTAGCCAATTTTTCGATATTTGTTGTCCGAAGGGTCAAGCTTCAAAACTATACTGATCTCGTCAAGATCTGTCGCCTCTGTCGAAAGTTTTTGAGACATACATACATACATTTAAACAAACAGGTGAGATTTATTTTATAGATGCTAAAAGAAATTAGTTGAAAACTGCAAAAATAATTGGGGGCGGATGTGTACATTTTTAGACTCCCAAATTCTCTTATCAAAAACAAGAAATGAATCTCATTTTTCTATAGAAATTTAATCATGGAACGGAGATGTATTAAAAAATAATAATAACGTAAATGTATCAAGTATTTCTTTAACTAAGAAAATCAAATTTTATGAGGAAGGTTTTTAAAAAAAATTAGTCTTTTAAAAAATACAAAAGAATGAAACTCTTTAAAACAAAGATGAAACTTTTAAAACTGTGGCGACTTATTTTTTTTTGATTATTTTTTTTTTTTTACTGTAATGAAGCTTATAATATTAATGACACCAACATCTAGTTTTTAACATTACAAGAAATGAAAATGTGACAATAGTTGTAGTGGAATTGTAATTTTTATAAAACGAAAACTGTAATTTATTATTTATGTTAAAAACTAGATGTTAGTGTCATTAATATTATAAGCTTTGTTCAGTAAAAAAAAAAAAAAAAAAAAAAAAGCCGCCACAGCCTTTTTTATATTTTCATCCTTGTTTTATTAAAAAGTTTTGTTTGTTTAAAAAAATTATAATTTCCTATTGTCATATGTAATCTCTTAGTAAGTAAAAAATGTAGACAAAAAAGTTGTCGCAGCTTCTTTTTTTTTAAAATGTTTTCATCTAATAAATTTGTATTATTAATATCAACTTTGTTACATTAAAAAAAAATTGTTGTAGCTTTTTTTTTATGTTTTGATTTAATAAGAAATATCGTTCCATTGAGCGTCTTAAATTATGAGATGAACAAATGAATGAATCTTAGTAAATGAGAATTGTCTCCCTCTGCGCAATGACAAATTGTAAAACAGCGCCCTGTTATCCTCATCTCCTTTAGTTATTGTTTCGTGAATATGTAGGAAAGGCGGAATGAAATTTGTTTTTGTTTCTTTTGTGATAGCGATTTATCGTAGCAAGCCACATTGTAAAATGAACACCTGGACGCAGGAACATGCAAGAGAAATAATCGGAGTGAGATAAGAGCAGGAGCGTTGGAAAGAATATGTATACAGAAGGAGGGAGAAAGAGGGCATAAAAACTGTCTTAGATAATATTGATGCCGTAAAATGTTTTTTTTTTTTTATTTCGATAGAAAAGGAAATGTAAAAAGCGAGAGAAAGAAGAAAAAAATCTGTTGTAGATGGTGTTGCAGTTGTGAAATATCTGTTGTTTTTTCTTCGGCGTAAAAAAAAAAATGTAACAAGTAAGAGAGAGTGAGTTGGGAAGAATATATACAGAGAGAGAGGAAATGAATAAAAGCTGGTGTACAGATTGTTTGCCTTGAAATGTTTTTTTTCTCTGCATAAAAAGAAATGTAGAGAGAGGTAGGAAGGAAATAAAAACTGTTGTAGATGATGTTGACGCCGTGAAATGTTTGTTGTATTTTCTTTGGCATAAAAAGAACATTACACCAGTTTTTATTTCCTCTCTCTCTCTCTTGCTTTCTCTCTCTATCTCTCTTAGTCAACAACCTATGCAGACAAGATAAGCAACATGTTTGAAATCTAGCTAATCATAAGAAAATATGTAAGTAATTTAAGTCGCCCACATTAAAATAAATGTAAAAAAAAATAAAAAAAGATAATAAAAACAAAGTAAAAGAAAACAAAAAAAAAAATAGCATCTGTAAGATTCGCTAAACCACTCCGAAATTGAAAAAGAAACAATAGTAACTGTACATTTATTTCATTTTCTTTTTTTGTTTCTTTTTGGATGGGGGATAGTGGCATGTTGTTAATGTGTGCTTAGGTAAGGTTAAGGTTATTAGTATTTAATTTTTTGTTTATGAGCGGTTATTATGTTTGTATTTGGTTTATTTTTTAAAAAGGATTGCCTCTTGTAAAGAGTGCCACCATATTCAAAAAGTTTTGGAGCGTTTGTTTCTGTATTAAGAAGTAGATTCCAGAATAATCGAATTATCAGCTCTCAGCCAATGAGAATGGGCAGAATTTGAGAAGGGAGAATTTATTTTTGAATCGGGGAAATGGAAAAATTGTTATGTCTATGAGTTTATGATCCAGTTACGAAAGGTGCAAGCACAATATCATATAAATTAAAAAATAAACAAAACAAATCTCGGTAGTTTGAATCGAGTTATCTCCCAATTATTAATTAAAAATAGATGATCGGCACACTCCATCCTTGCTTCATCATAAAATTTGATTTTCTTATTTTAAAAAAAAATACTCTATCAATTTAGGGTTTTTGGGAATATAACATTTTCGTTACGTGATGGATACTTGCACCAAACATCTTTTCTGTCTTTAATTTTTTTTAATGTAGGTTGAATTTTAGACTTGCACCGTAATTAACGCTTTCTCCTAAACACAGAAAAAGAGTGATTTTGATATTTGTTAATAATCAAACAGATTGCTACAAACAACTAAATAAAAAAATATTGGCGGAAATAAAAATTGGTATTTTTTACAAATCGATATCCAAAAAAATTCAGTAAGAATTAAGTGATTAGTTCTGAGTTTCACCGGACACTTTCGAAACTAGCAAATGTTGATGAATTTCGTTGAACAATTTATGCTATTTATGAATTAAACCCTGTGTGTGCATTGGGGAGGGGGGGTTGCTTACTCTGACTCTAAACTAAGTTTAGTTCTGTTTGTATTATTCTGAAGCATCAGAACTTGATCCAGATTTCTCCGTTTATGGTTGGAACTGCTTACATCATACCTACAAATTTTCTGGCTACCTATACTTAAAAAACACCTCAAATTTAATCAGTAAAAATTACTTGCATATTCTTAATAGGCATTGCCAAAAAGTGAAAGAAAAATCCAGTTTTTTTTTTTTTTAAACCAAATTCGAATCTATTAACTTTTTTTATTCCAGAAAGATAAAAGCCTGAATTTTATCATATGAAAAGTAGAATAATATAAACTTTATCTACTATTTATTGTTAATAGAATTTAAAATTTTCAAAAACCACACTATTCATCAGCATTTTTTTCTCGATCGCTAAAACATTAAAATATTTTTTAAAAGGTTTTTGAACCAAATATTTTGTTTTTGTCTATAAGAACATGCAAAAATATAAGTACCTGAATTTCAAATGATTTCAACTTTTTATATCACTCTATAGATTTGCGTAGCGAAATTAATAATAATAATAAAAAAACTTAATGATAGTTTAAAATTAAGTATGAAGGCCTATATATGAAACTATATTTAGCCATGTATTTTTAACGTTTGATTTGACGATTAAGTGTTTAATTCTTTTTTCATAAGCGACATATATATATATATGTATGTATATATATTTGTTGCTTACATAACCCCTGAAGTTAAGCAACGATGAGGCTGGCCAGTACCAGATGGGTGGCCATTTTGGGAATGCTAGGTGTCGTATGTGTTGAAAACAACTCCTGCATCTTCTATCATGGTTGGGCCACCATAGGCGAATAAACAAGAAATTGTTGAAAGAAATTATCGTGTTTTTAGCAAAATGTGCAGTTACTTATCGATTTTTTTTTTTTTTTTTTATCGATTCTTCAAAGCTGTCCTTATTTAATTGTATATTAGCAATATTGGGCTCACTAAAAGATAATTATTAATTTAATTTTCAATGAGTAGTGTTTTTCGCAAATATAATGACAAATTATTTTTATTTTGTTAATCTGAAAGATAATTATTAACATATTCAATGAATTTCTCACTTCAAAACATGAAAAATAAAACACATTAAAATACGGATTTTCAACCTTAAAATCTGATATGTGCGCAGTTTTTTTTTTTTTGTTTGTTTTTATCTACTATCCTCACCCTCCCCACTATACAATATATTTTGCTCAGTTTCGGCTGATTATTTTAAGCATATTTGTACCCACAAGTAAAGTAGGGGGATTGTAGGCAATATATATATATATATATATAATATATATATATATATATATAATCTCGATTATGAAAAAATAAAAGTACACCATTACAAAGTTCATTCTTCACTTAATAATGGGTGAAAATTTCGTATTGATTGGATTATTACTTGATTTTTGGTAGATTTTATTTTTAGAGAGACTCCGTTAAAAATACTTACTTTCTCCTTTCATTTTGGCCATGCCTATTCTTAAAGTTGCGATTTCTATGTAAATTTGTACAACATACCATAGATAGAAAATAGTAGCAACTGTATATGCAATATTATCCTTGCGTATACAACAGGTGTATACACAGTCAATTGTGTGTATGTTGTTTTTTTTTTTTATTTTATTGGTCTCTGGAAATACAATGAACCAAATTTAAATCTTTTTTTTTCCTCCCACGTCTGACATTGTTTTTATCTGGGTTAAACATTTGTTTTATTTTGTGTTTTTAAAGTTCACAAATAGCCATAACGCTTGTGTGACTATTTAAACACAAGGGAGATAACTGATTTTTTTATTTTTTAAAAATTATACCATAATTTCAGGGTTTTTTTATTTTTATTTTTTAGTATTAAATAAAATTGCATCTATTGCGGGTTCTTTTGCATAACTCGTCATTGATCAAAGGGGGATAATTCCATTTTGTCCATACGATAATTTAGGACATTGACTCATTAGAAAAGAAAAAGTTGACTTTTTTTTTTTATTAAAAATTAAGGTTTTTAAAATTGTAATTTTTAACATTAGAAAAAAAAAAAAAAAGGATAGAATATGCGACGATGATTGTGGAGAAATTGTAATTCTTATTAAACAAAACTTTTTATTCCAAACATGAAAATATTTTAAAGAAAGCTGCAGCATCTTTTATTTTAACGTCTAACAAATGTTGGTACTTGTTACACATTGACAGATCGACAGAACTTACTTGTGATGTCGAAAGTAGTAATAAATTAAAAAATTATGAAAATTCGAGTTGAAAATTATTTACAGTTGAAAGTAATTTTACGGAAATAGGGGGAAATTGCATTTTTCTCTAGATGTGAACATCTTGAAAATTGAGAATACAGGGGAAGACTTTTCTTACTTTTCGCCACTTTAATGGCTGACGTACTATTTCAAACCATAGCGATAGACTTTTTTTTTTTTTTTTAACACAAAAGCAGTTGTTCTACTTGATGAATTTTCGTAATTTTTGGATATATTACTATTTTCGATATGACATTTAACTAAGTATTGCTGCTTTTGCTTAAAAACGTCAATTTATATATTTAAAAGAAATGTATCTGTAATGTTCATTATTGCAACCTCTCTCACAGATGCTATATTGCTAGTCGCAATCTTTTCTGTAAATATTAGGTCAATGTCAAGTTTCGGGTTTGTATTACTGTACACATAGATTCGAAAAAGTTGTCAAAAAACAAATATATAACAAATGTTATCAAAGGCAAGATAAGTTACTTTTCTATGTAACTGGATATATTTTTCGTGTTTTTATTCAATGTAACATGTTTATTCAGGTCGAAAAACATACAGTGTTTACCGATGTATTGGAAAATTCAAGATGGCGCCTCCGCCTCACTCCCTCTTTAACACGGTAAGTTTGGGAAAAGGTGTTATAAATAAAAAAAACTAGACAATACTATTAAAAACCCGCCGAATATATGTCAACCTATGTCACGGTAACATATATTGAGCGAGTTTTTAACAGTATTTTATCCAGTTTTTTATTTATAACACATTTTCCCAAACTTACCGTGTTAAAGAGGGAGTTAGACGCCATCTTGAATTTTCCAATACATCGGTAAACACTGTATGGTTTTCGAGCTGAATAAACATGTTACATTAAATAAAAACACGAAAAATATATCCAGTTTGGTAGAAAAGTAAGTTATCTTACCTTTGATAACATTTATTTGTTATATATTTGTTTTTTTGACAACTTTTTCGAATCTGTGTGTACAGTAATACAAACCCCAAGTTTCTTTCCAACTCCTCAAAAAACTTTAAAATGACGATTTTTATAGGTTTTCGGTGGTGCTGAAAACGAATATCACATTTAAATTTGGGGTAGTTTTTATGATATGAAGAAATTACTTTTTCAAAAAGTGGAGGATCGCTTTCCTGTATAAATTTAATGCAAAATGAGCACCCACTTTCTGGTCACCTAGTAATTTCTTCATATAAAGCAAATTTAACTGATATTCGTTTCCAGCAACCCCGAAAACGGGCGCTGTTTTTTACTAAGAGATTCATTCATTCATTTTTTTTCATTTCATAATTTAGGACGGTAATAATGCTGTCAGTAAGCTTACACGAGCGGTTTACAAAAAATATACTTTTATTTTTCGTTGTTTTTTCCTTATAGAAAATGTATAGTTTTAACAGGTGCTTCTGCAGTTTAATATTTCACAAAACAAAATCTCTTAAATGTAAACGAAAACATACACCCACACAGGGGGAAAAAGTACAAATTAAAAAAAAAAAAATAGACTATATGCTGTAAAAACAAAATTAAAGAAAAAAAAAAAGAAGAAATTGTTGAATGTCTCGATTTAAAAAAAAAAAAAAAAAAGTCGAACTGGTTAGGAAGGAAAGAAGAAAAAGTAAACAAATTAAATGTAAACGAATCTCTTAGTAAAAAAACAGTCCCGGTTTTCGGGGGTGCTGAAAACGAATATCAGTTAAATTTGTTTTACAATATGAAGAATTACTAAGTGACCAGAAAGTGGGTGCTCATTTTACGTTAAATTTATATAGGAAAGTGATCCCCTACTTTTTGAAAAAGTAATTTCTTCATATTCTGAAAACTACTTATCTGCCCCAAATTTGAATGTGATATTCGTTTTTAGCACCACCGAAAACCTCTAAAAGTCGTAATTTAAAATGTTTTTTTGAGGAGTTGGAAAGAAACTTGGCATTGACCAAATATTATTATGACATGTGTTCTTCAGAATTGTCTGATATCTACTCTGCTTCCTTTGTTCCAGCTCGTTTGACTTGTTGATCTAGTGGTCTCCGTCAATTCACTTTTTTGATACCTCATTGAAATACAGCTTCCTATTTCAGTAGATTTTTTTCCAAGAACTGCAAGCTGTGGAACAATCTTCTTGCTGACCGTTTTCCTCCTATATATTGCTCTGCTCTTTTCAAAACTGAGGTCAATAGGCATCTCCTGTCTTAGCGATAATCATTTTTAACTCTTGTCAGCTCCTTATGTCAAGTGGCTTCACACCTTATCTAGAGTGATTTCCATAAAAGAATTGTTTACCATGTTTAACATCGAGTTTTGATGAAATAATCTTATTGTTTCAAAAAAAAAAAAGTGAAAAGACAAAAACTTTGTAAATAAATAATAGAAAAATGCTTTCAAACTCGTATTCAATATTTGCGACAACCACGCACAGCACATACGTTAGATCTTACTTTGATACAAGCGTCAACAATACCAAGCGTACAAATTTTCTCTTCTGTCAGCCAGCACCCCCCCTCCTCCTCCTCCTCCTCCCGGACTTCGCAACATCAACAAAAATTATAGTCTTCTATAATTAAGGTGAATGCCACCAAAAGTACCAGCAAAATTATATAATACTAGCATTTCAGCCCGGCGTTGCCCGGGTGTTTGGAGGTGTATGTTGAGCAAAAAAAAAAAAGAAGAAAACTGTCAAATTTTTTAACTTTGACCCCCTATTATGACCCGTTAAGGTTCATTGTTTTGGGCTCAAATCAAGTTAAATTAGATCCATGTCCAAGGAACCTATATCTAAAATTTCAAGTGTTTAGACCCAAAATTGTTGGAGTTTGGTAGAGTTCTCAAAGGTCAAATCATTGAACTTTGACTCCTTAAAAGCCAAATTTCTGGCCGAAAATGGATTACAAAGATTTTCCCAAATCTCAATACCCTGTATATCAAATTTCAAGTCTGTAGACTGAAAATTGACGGTTATTGCGTAGGAAAATGAACACACACACACCGATATGTTCACGGTTTTGTATGTCCAGCAAAAGCTTTTTCGCCAGGGTTCTCCGGGGACGGGGGGGGGGGGGGGGTTTACTGTGTCTTAGAACTGTTTATATGCCCCCTAGATCATAATATCTACGATTTGCGAAGGGATGTCGTGTCTAGATTTATTTTGATCGACTTTTATAAAATTCATGCTATTCCGTTCTGTCGCATGTTTGTTTGGCTTTTTAGCATAAATAAAGTGAAACTAATGGAGCTAAGGCAATTCCTCAGCTTTCCTGCTGGGGACGTCCAGAAAGCAATCAGCTTTGATCAATGCGGTGAAAACCGTCATATCAGACATTTGCTATTCATTTGGACACTCACCTTTTTATGGGGATCTGGTTTTCCCCAATATCTTGGGGAAACAAAAAAACAAAACCAAAAAACTGCCTCGCAGCCAAAGTTAGGTGCAGGATTTCATTCCCCTATGGCGTGATGTTTGATCTCGTTAAATTTACGCACCTGTGTGAGCTCATTTACTTAACTTTTTAAAGCGTTTACTTTTAACTATTCTCACATCTTTGCCCTCTTAACGTTGTGGTAAGATGTCAGGCTTTTTTTTTTTTTTTTCACCTTTGCCTAAAGGCTCCATGTTCGAGCTTACCTACTTACCAAAACTTTTTTTTTTTCTTAACACCTCCAAACACCCGGGCAGCGCCGCTAGTTTAAAATAAATATGGAGATCTATTTGTCTTATTTGTTTAAATATTTTGTTGCGTTTTCACATTAGCAAAAGTTTATAACAAGGTTATTTATACTCTGCTTTTTGACCCTGTTTTTATGGACCTCAAATGTTCATTATGTACATGCGTGTATGTGATGTACCGTAGTTTGCTGTCTCTCTCCATATCCCCTTGTGGTTTTGTGTCCCTCATGCTGACCCGCGACTGCATTGACGTGCCTTTTATCCTATTCTTCTCTGCAAGGAAATCTTTTTCATAACACGCAATAATGGAAAGTACAATGGACCACATTTCATTAAAGTATTTGTAAAACGGATACAGAGACACGACATTGTGATGATGAAACAAGGGTTGGAGTTTAGCCAATATTCTATGACTTTTTAAATTTGAGACTTTTGGACCATGTTTAAGAGGGAGAGACAAGTGATTGGTGCACTAGTCCAGATGTGGCAACAATACTCCATGCATGGGTGAATGTTGGCTTTGGAGAGATACAGGATATTCTCAGGTGTGAGTAATTTTTTAACATTGCAGAGATAATCCACCATTTTTTGCAGCAGCCTTGGCAATGTCTTTTGCATATTACAGACCTGATCCTGATTATTATCCAGTCACATGTTCGGTGATTGGACAAGGATTGGAGTTTTTTTTGTTAATGTGGGATCTATTAGGTTGGTGACTCTTTTTTGAACCCTGTCTAAGAGCGAGAAACTAGTGATAGATGCACCAGACCAGATGTGGCAGCAATACGCCATACAATTGCTGGTGTTTGGCTTGCAAATCTGTTTGACTCCGGCAGCACTTGGTCACTCATTTTACTACGTACTAGATGTTGCTTAACTTGGGTGTGTCCTATCGCTGCAATGCCTGTTTTGCAAGTACTTTAATGGAATGTGCTCAGGCACAATCATAGTACTTGTGCTTCCTCAATATACATACTCCAGAATAATCAGACAGGTAGCAAAATCCCACCTCTTCACTGTGGAGTTCTTTAAATACCGGAAAGCCTTCTATTCTAATAGTTTCTTCCTTCAGACTGCTAGACTTTGGAATTCCTGCTTTGTTTTCTGCTTCCCTAATTGTACTGATATGCAGAAGTTTAAATGTAATGTGAACAAACATCTCGGCGCTTTTTCTAACCAAAAATATTTGTTGTCTTTAATTTAACTGAGATTTCCCCCACCCGCATGTTTTTATGATTTTAACTTTTGACCTGTAAACTGTTTTTATCTTTTGCTTATCAGACTTTAATGGAGATCTCTTTCAGCCATATTGTATCCTCTCCCCCTCCTCCTCCTCACTCGTTTTCTCTCCCACTTTCTCTTTTTCCTAATTAATTCAACAACCCCATCTCCATACCTCTGCTATTGTTATCTTTGGCACACATTTAAGCAGTGATGGAATAATACATGGGTGCAGCAATGAACTTTACTTATCATAATTATTGCATCATTCTACTGCTCCAGAAAGTATAGCACTCCCCGACACCCTCTTCTACCTGAATAAGAGCTTAAGGATACTGTTACCACATCTGGGGAGGAGCTGCTCGGAACACTCTTTTCTGCGTTGATAAGATGTAAAACCAACTTTGAAATCTAGTGGGTGATGTCTTTTACTCCTCCCTTCTTTCTTTTTCTCATAGAAGAGACATTGCGAGATCATTTGTTGACATTTATGCAGGCAACACTATTATCTATGGCAGGGGTGCCCATTACATCAATCATGATCGACAGGTAGATTATATGGTAATAAAAAAAAAAAAAAACGTTGATGCTGACAAACATTCAAAATCAAGCGGCAGAGCGGGATACACAAGAGCAGTCATGTGCTCATCTTGAGAGTGCATACTTGATAAAACAAATTGGCAATTGTCCGTCGGAGTTCGACAAACATTTTAAAGACTTTGATTTACTTGAGCTAATCGCTACATTCATGTGCTGCCCTTTCTAAAAAGATGCTGAGGTTGTTTCACTCGCATCGAAAACTGCAACCTGAACTCTTCTGGAGTGAGAGATGAGATTCTGACACAATAAGCCAACATTCAGCTGGTGCAGAGCTCATGGACGATTCTGGAACTTTCTCACAGAAGACCCCAACGTCTGTAAATGTGCTATCTTCTTGACTGCAATATTTAGCTTCACTTATTCGAGTCAGCCTTTTCCCACATGAAGATCATTAAATATGGCTCTATCATGACCAATTATCATCTTTAAGTCTGTTTGGTTGGTTGTTTTTGTTTTACGGCATATCAACCCTTTTCAGGTTATTTAATGCCAAATCCAGTTAACCCATAGTTGGGACCCTAACAGGTACTACTACTCCAGGTCAGAGTGGACTTGGTAGCAATGGCAATTAAAGGGTGATGAGCATCGAGAAGTCTGCTTAAGGCTGGCTATTAGCAGTTACTGTCCGGACTATGTTTCTTTGGGTTTGTATTACTGTACACATAGATTCGAAAAAGTTGTCAAAAAACAAATATATAACAAATAAATGTGATCAAAGGCAAGATAAGTTACTTTTCTGCCAAACTGGATATATTTTTTGTGTTTTTATTCAATGTAACATATTTATTCAGCTCGAAAAACATACAGTGTTTACCGATGTATTGGAAAATTCAAGATGGCGTCTCACACCCTCTTTAACACCGTAAGTTTGGAAAAAGGTGTTATAAATAAAAAACTATACAAAATACTATTAAAAACCCGCCGAATATATGTCAACCTATGTCACGGTAACATATATTGAGCGAGTTTTTAACCGTATTTTATCCGTTTTTTTATTTATAACATCTTTTCCCACACTTACCGTGTTAAAGAGAGAATCAGACGCCATCTTGAATTTTCCAATACATCGGTAAACACTGTATGGTTTTCGAGCTGAATAAACATGTTACATTGAATAAAAACACGAAAAATATATCCAGTTTAGTAGAAAAGTAACTTATCTTGCCTTTGATAACATTTATTTGTTATATATTTGTTTTTTGACAACTTTTTCGAATCTATGTGTACAGTAATACAAACCCGCATCTTTAATTCCATCTCATGCAAGTCATCAGAGTAAGGCAATGACAAAAGAAATGTACAGCGTTGCACTGTGCAATATGGGTTGATGCAATAATGCAATGTACACCTGCATATAGATATACTGCACATATATAAAAGTAATTTGCAATAAATTTATGTTCTTTGCATTTTTTAGTAGCGGGTAGATTTTTTAGACTTAGTCGTGTCATCAGTAGTTCTCATGCTGAAAAAGTGTGTGTAACCCTGATCTATGGCACCACTTCCAAGATCTTTCTGATTCTCTCTCGTCCGAGATTGAGCATGTTGTGCAATGAGGTAAAAGGTGGCTGGTTAATTGTAATGCATCCCAAATCAAGCTTTTAACGATTCACTATTAATCGTAGCCATTACAATTCTGATTTTGATTTCTATTTTTAGAAAAAGCTATCTTTTCTCCACCAATGCTCTGATCGTCACTTCGCTCCAATTCAAATGCATCGCTCTCATTTTAAGGAAGTATTCTCCTTTGAAAAGCTTCTGAGACTAACTTTTATTTCTTGACCTGAAATTGAAGACTCGCATCAAATCCATTGTAAAGGTCGCTGGAAAAAATGGTTGGATCATTTTACCGCTCCAGAAGGTATTTCGCTTCCAAAACAATTCTCTACATGTGTAAGAGACAAATACATTCTAAAATGAAGCACTGTTGCCACATCTGGGGAAGAGCAGTTCCGAGCACGTTTTCCTGCCTTGACAAAATACAAAACCAACTTTGAAATCTAGTGGATGATACCCTTTTAGCCTCTCTTCTTCCTCTTTCTCACAGAAAAGATGTTGTAAATTTGTCTTTGGTTTATCATTATTTTCATGGCGGGTGCTCGACTGAGCTTCAATCTATGCCCACCCTCACCCCGTAAAACATTCTCAACAAATACTTGTCCATCTACAGCAACTTTTTTTTTTTTTTTTTTAACATGGGGGGTCACCACTTATCAAGGCCCGAAGGCCACTCAGGGATAAGGGTTATTGCGTTTAACGTCCGCTTTACATGCATTGCACAGCTTTTATAAATTGACTCCCAGACTAACCTATCTCTGGCCAGGTATTTGTTCATCCCTCCTCTCAAATCCATCTTTATCATTTCCTTCCATGTTTTCCTTGGCCTGCTTCCCCCGTGAACAGATTCTTCTACTCCAACTGTTCTACATAAATTGTTAAATAAAACAATCCTGTGTACTTTTGTTTTAATCCTATATACAGCAATACCATACACATGATATAGTATCTTGGTACAATATAGATTTTAGCAATTATAAGTCATTATCATTGGTTCAACGTCCATTTTACATGTTGACATGTGTTGGACGGAGATATAAATAAATAAATAGTAAACAGGTCCTTCTTTAAAAGCATATAAAATCACATTTCTTAGATGCAATTTAGTTTGTTATGTTTGCAATTTTTTAAGATAATATTTTACATATATATATTAGGCCATATTTAGAAATTCGAAATATCCAGAAATCTGAACCAAGTTTGTCGGATATTTAGTTCAGATCAATGTAAATATTTTATTTTGTTTGTTTTGATATAGTTTTTTTTTTTTTTAATTTTTTTTTGGTAAAAGAAGAAAAAAAGTGTAGTTGCTTGTGTAAAAATGTTTGAATTGTTTCCCCGACATTTTTTTTTTTGCTGCAGCGATTTAATTAAATTCTTTGAAAAAAATAATTTCATTAATTAAGAAATACCTGAAGTAAGAATGTAGGAAGAAAAAGGGTAGAAATAAAAAAAATAAAATAAGTGACAAGAGTTTTAAGGCAAAATAACGGTGCTTCTACAGTATAAAGATGAAAAAAAAAACACTGAACCTCAAGCAAAACAAATAGCACCTGTGTAATTGTCATGTCACAAATAGTAACATATCCCAAAACTATGAAAAACAATAAGGGAGAAAAACAATTATTCATGAATAACAGTTTTGAATAAAGGTTATTTGTTTGACATATTGATTTTACTGTGTCACATGATGTGAATTTCTTATAGAAATTCAAAACTTATGACATTTTTGATAGGGGGACGTAAATATTTTCTTTTGATTTATGTAGTGGAAAGCGTGGTTTTGCAAAATTCTTTTTTCATGCGTAATTACTCCTTTTTATCTTATCACCCTTCACATTCTATACAGATATTTTACTATTTGATAACCAGGCCCCATGTCAACAATTTCTCTCATTCTTTATCTGTGACTAAAACTAAATGAAAACTCTACAAGAAAAGTTTCTCCTATCTGTGGAATAATACCATGCGACTTCTTCCAAGTCCAATGTAAATAAATTCTTATTGAATCGTCCTTTTAAATCAAATTCTGTCCAATTTCTACCATTACCAACCATCATGGTGTTGTATTACCGTCTAACTGACGCTCATTAGCCCTTACCCTCGAGTAGTCTTTAGGCTTTTATAATCAGGGACTCCTCCTCTCCTAATAAAAAAAAAAATTCAGAGGCAATACAATAAACAATTAAAGGGTACAAGTCCAGAATTCAACCTAATTAAAAAAAAAAAACAATACAGGAAAATTTTTATGATGTATGTACCTGTCACAGAACAAGATGTCATATTCCCAAAATCACGTAAACTGATTGAGTATTTTTTTTTTTATAAATAGAAAATAATTTTTTTATGATTTTTTTTTTTGTGATTTACTATTAATTGTAGCCATTACAATTCTGATATTTTCATTTTGTGATGTAAATCAGATTTTTTTAATTAACTTGCACCGATTGAAGTATGATCAACAAATTGAAATACCCAGTGGAGGCAGACATGCCGTGGTTCTTTTCGGACGAGAAAAGCGGTTCTTATGAACTATATCATTAGAATTCTCTGCGCAGTTTATGTAAAATGCTGTAAAGTTCTGAAACCCTTAGTCGATGAAATCGCAGCTGCTAAAATCATATAAAAACACAATTATTTACTATCATTGGTTTATTATTAAAATAATATTTATTCATGAAACTTACTTTACAATGAGTTTTTTTTTTTTTTTCTGAATTTGAATTTTTAAATATCTTAATTTCATAAAATTGTCCAATAATTATTCATTGTATTTTCTTAACAGCAAAAAAAAATATTTTCATTTTTCAACTAATTTTTTATTGAATTATCTTTGTATAACATTGAAAAAATTGGCTAGCGTTTGCGTTGAAAAAAAAAAAAAAAACCAAAACTTTCATTCAGCAACTTCCAACGTTTTACGTAAACTGCATGGAAAATTCTGAAATTTACATAAGTACCAGGAAAAACTCCTGCCAAGATCAGAAAATCAATTCCCAGGAGAACAAGTAGCTTGTTGCCCCATCCAAACATGTATCCAAATACTTATTCACGGTTGTATGGTTTTATGGCATATCGATGATATTATCAATTGATAAATGAAAAGTACTTTTTTTTTTATTCTATTTTATTTTTTTTAAATAATATTTTATCTAAAAACACTTTCTTAAAAAAATATTTTTTCCTCAAAACTTGTTGAAAATTAAGAAAAAGTATTTTTTCAATTGTTCAAAACATGTTTTTCTCCAAACTTGTTGAGAATTATTATTTTTTTTTTAAATTAATTTTTAAATTTTTCATGAACATGTTATAAAAGTTTTTTTTTTTTTTGCATTAACTTCCAACAACTTTTGAAAAATTAAACTACACCAAATCTCTACCTTTCCCAAACCTACAGGCATTAAACCTTTCATTAATCTATGGGCAATGATTCGGTTTTGTCTTCTTATTGAGTGGTTTTAAAATGAGTGATCGATTTATTAGAACATTGTATTAGAAACTGAGCACTCCTACAAATCTTTAAATATTGAATATTTTCCATTTTGTTTTTGTTCATCTGGTAGATTAGTATCTAATTGATAATAAAAAAAAAAATTGAAAAACTGTGTGAAGAAAAAAATATAAGATGAGTTTGCATTGTGCAGGTTGACCAAAAAATTATATTCAATAATATTTATTTTTTAAAATTAATTTTTCAAAGGAATTACAGAAAATTTTGCTAATAAAACTAATTTAAAAGAAAGTTTTTTTTTTTTTTTTTTTTTTTTTTTTCTGGATTTATAATCTGTCTCTCATTACAGTGTTGCACTAATAATCCAAAGTCCATGATTTCTATCAAACTTCCTCAAACGATGGTAAAATTTTGCAGCTTTTACTGACTCATTTAAAATTTTTCCAAGTGTGTGTTTCAAAAATCAACCCATTCTAATATATATGTTTATTTAGACTGGAAAATTTTCTTTGGACATGTTTTATTCTATAAGAACGGCCAAGGAATTCTCTGTTTTCTTTTCTTACTTTTCGACAGAATAATACAAATTTTCGGTTGATTATTTTTTTAATTTCCATTTGTCATGATGCTTTTGGCAACATCGGTAATTTTCAAGAAATTTACTCATTTTAGTTTTTAATTTTTATTTGCTTGCACAGTTTAAAACTTATACAGAAAACGAAATAAAATTTTAGTTGTGAACTAGACAACTTCTATTATGTTATTTGGATTACTCTTCTCATATTGGAAGTTATTCTCACATAGTATTCAAGATAAGAACAATAGTCCGAATACAAATTATTAGTCCTCATCTAAAAAAAATCCTCAAACAACACTTATATTCTTCAATTAAAATTGAGTCATTCCTTCCTTGCTAATTTAAGAATGTCTTCATGTTAATAAACCAACAAACCAGATTATTTTGAAGTTATATTTTCAATGAAAATTGGTTAGTCAGAATCAAAGATTTGTCAGCTTAAATGCTATTTAGATTTAGCCTTTAAAACATGAAATATACCTTTTATATGTTCAGGTATTATTAATAACTAGAGGACATTGTAAGAATGTATATATTTTCGGGGTGTACACTGGTGGTAGGAAGAGGACTGTAGAAAGAGAGGGGAAAATTAGAACTACTTCCTCTGTAGATGATGGCAATCGTCATGATGCCTCTCCTAGGATGTAATATAGGGTTTTAATATAACGAATAAATGTGTCCATGACGGCGGTTAAAAGTTAGATAAGATCGCTGATAATAGTATGGACATAATAAATTAGTATGTGGTATCTGTTCTTGCAAAGCTACAGTAATTTGGTCCAGAGGGCAAAAAACTGCCTCTTTGATTATATATAGGGAAGAGATAATCATTGAAAAGTTTATTCATTCAATCAGTAAAACATATATTAGTGTTGAATCAAGAATTGGAAAAATCAGAACTTTTTGGAGTATCGGAATTGGAAAAATTTGTCTATTATCTAATGCCGAAAACGATAACAAAATCTTCCGCTGCTAGTAATAATAAAATGATATACACATCAGGTGCACTTGAAAGCCAAATTACAGTGCAATATTATGAAAATAAACAAATATTTTACTCGTTTGAAATTTATCATTTAAATGTATTTTGGTGTCAAACTCCATCCTCAGTATTTTTTTTCTCTTTTGTTTTCTTCTTTCTTGCCATGTTACAACATGGCAAAAAAGAAAGAAACAAGATACTGAGGATGGAGTTTGACTCCGAAAAATATTTAAATTATAAATTTCAAACGAGTAAAATATTTGCTTATTTTTGTAAATATTGCGTTATGATTTGTCTTTCAAGCGCACCTGATACATATTTTATTCAAATTAAATCAACATTTCTATAACGGAACTCACACCCCTGATGTTAATAAATATTTATTGATTTTAAACTACAAGTAAAGCTAAAATCTATAGATCAACCCCCACAAAGGTTTTTATTTTTGAAAAAATATTTGCAAATTAACATGTTTTAACGGCAATTGAAAGAAAATAACAATTGTATCGGAATCTGTAATTATATTGGAATCGTCTCATCACTAATATATATATATATATATATATATATATATATATATATATATATATATATATATTCATAAAACGCATGAGAAGCTATGGTTAAAATTGCAGTATAGTTAACAGTCGAAATCGTAAACAAAAACAAGAATGAATAACTTATACCAAATGCAGTACAATTTAATTATCGACTAACCTGTATAGTTTTAACATGTTGAAACTTAAGTTTTATTTTAGAATTTGGTTGCCATGTTGTTTCAACTTATGATAATAGAAATTAAATTTTGAAGCAAATAAATAATTCCCATATGTTGAAAATGTTCGGGTTGATTAAGAATTTAATTCTGCTTTAAAATCATCATATTCGGTGTGGTGTCCATTTTTACATGTTGCTGGCATGTGTCTGGTAGCTTTTATAAATTAACTTCCAAACTGATCTCTCTGGCCAGGTCTTTATTTATCCCTCATTCTCACAGTCTATCCTTCTGCTTACTTCCACTCGTTTTATTCTTGACTTACCTCGGTGAACTGACTATTCTATCACAATTGTTCTACATTTATTAACCCAAGAACGTTTATCCATTCTTTAAACATGGACGTATTATCAAAGCTTTCTATTCTGTTCACATCTCTTTATATTTCTATACTGTGTATATTTAATTTTCCTCTCAAGTCATCAGATCTAAACCTCTTTTTAAGATTCCCATTATGCATACACCATATCATTCTCATATCATTTTTTTGGTTAAGTCCAAAAGTTCAGTACTTAAAGTTTAGACGCCGGAAGTGGACTTGGTTTACCAAAATATGGAATGAAACGGAAGTCACTGAACATGAAACGAAATACAAAAACATGAGGAAATAATTTATTTAAAGAAATTATTTTAGTTTTAATGTTTCGTGTGATATTATGAAACAAAAAAAAAACACTTAACTTTCATATTTTACATTTCTATAAAGTTTTTTTTTAACACTTGTTATATCGAAGAAAAAAACTAATGAGAATTTTTATTATTTACATTTCTATAAATGGTGTCTTTTTGAAATAATATATTCAATTTTTATCACAGAATTTTGTCATAAATAATGTATGAAAGTTTTTTATGAACACTTATGAATATATTTTAAATATTAAAAAAAAATATTTATACAAATGTAAAAGTTTTTTTTTTTTTTCCATGATAGACAAGTGGTTTCATATGATTTGTATTTCGTTTCACGCTTAGTGTCTTCCGTTCCATATTTAGGTAAATGGAGTCCACTTCCGTCATCTTAACTTCTATTATTGAATTACTCAACCCATTTTTCTCCCTGTAACACCTGTTTTCACCTGTGACTGTCCAGGTTTTATTTCCATTCGTCATTATACTCCATGCACATACTTAATAATCTTCCCTTAATTGATAGTGGTAACTTTACTTTCTGTAAATAAGGAGGTTAATGTAGTTTGATTGAAGCATTGTTTAGTGTGTATATAAAGGAAATTTAAATTTACAATGCGGAGGTGTAATGAATTGACATAAAGTGAAGCAAATTAAGACATAACGAATATATAAACTATGCTGATTCATCTTAATATAATGTGTATGTACGAGGGACGTTCCAAAAGTAATGCCTCCTATTAATATTCCACCCGAATGGATCACAGGGATTGCAAATTGCATTGTTATTGTGGCTGAACTTTATGCATTCATGACCTGAAAGTTTCATCTCTCTATTGCAGATATTGATGGTGTGAGACTCTAAGAAAGCAATTCCTGTCATGGATGTGCATCAGAAGCAAAGATGTGTTCTTAAGTTCCTGGCAAAAGTGCATTGAGACTAGTGGTGGCTGTGTAGAAAAATAAATTTGGGAGCTCAAAAGGTCACTTGTTTTAATGGTATCACTCACATCTTCATAGCTCTTCAACAATTTTTTGAGTTAAAAAAATAAAATAAAAAGAGGCTTATTTTTTGAATGACCCTCGTATAATATATATATATGTTACATGTATTGTGTTCTTACTTGCGTTAGTGTGGTTAAGTGGAGGATCTGTATTGTTATATTTCAGGGAAATATCCCTTCGTCAAATTATTTATTTTTTTTTCTTGCTTTCTTGACCGTTAACTATACTATAATTTTACCAAAAAATCCAAAGAAAGAAAAAGGTGAAGAATTCCTTGTGGGTCTTCTACAATCAAACATGACTGCAGTGTGTTAAATACTTGTTACCTGTGTGTGTGTGTGTGTGCTCATAAGGCTGCACTGTTTTGATAAGAGTCTACTGCCTTCTCCTCAGATTAAGCCGTCTTCCATCACAACCCTTACCTTGGCTGTGTCAAATGAATGACTCTAGTAGCATTGCTCGCTGCCTGTAACCAATGGAGACCACACGTGCACGGTAAGCTCTCTTTCTACACACACGCGTGCGCATTCCCTCACATTTTCCTATTTAAATTTTGTTTTCCTTTTTTTTTTTCTTTTCAATTTTCTTTGGTGCTTAGTAGCCGTACTAATTCCAAGCTGTTTTTTTTCCCCTTTCTTTTGCTTTAGATTTTGTTTGATGTACTTTAGAAAAAAAAAAAAAGCTTTTCCTCTGCAATGTCTTTCCTTTTTTTTTTTTTTTTTTTTTTTTTTTTTTGAAAAGGCATCATGTGTTGGCACGCCCTCGATTAATCTATGATATGCCCCCCCCCCGCTAAAACTAAAGAAATCAATTCTTGTAAACAAAACCAATATAATCACTATTTTTTTTTTTTTTTTTTTTTTTTTTTTAAATATTGCTACAAATCAGAATTATCCAATTGTAATAACATAATCACTATTTTTTTTAAAAATATTGCTACAAATCAGAATTATCCAATTGTAATAACATAATCACTATTTTTTTTTTAAATATTGCTACAAATCAGAATTATCCAATTGTAATAACATAATCACTATTTTTTTTTTAAAATATTGCTACAAATCAGAATTATCCAATTGTAATAACATAATCACTATTTTTTTTTTAAATATTGCTACAAATCAGAATTATCCAATTGTAATAACATAATCACTATTTTTTTTTTAAATATTGCTACAAATCAGAATTATCCAATTGTAATAACATAATCACTATTTTTTTTTTTAAATATTGCTACAAATCAGAATTATCCAATTGTAATAACATAATCACTATTTTTTTTTTTAAATATTGCTACAAATCAGAATTATCCAATTGTAATAACATAATCACTATTTTTTTTTTAAATATTGCTACAAATCAGAATTATCCAATTGTAATAACATAATCACTATTTTTTTTTTTAAATATTGCTACAAATCAGAATTATCCAATTGTAATAACATAATCACTATTTTTTTTTAAAATATTGCTACAAATCAGAATTATCCAATTGTAATAACATAATCACTATTTTTTTTTAAAATATTGCTACAAATCAGAATTATCCAATTGTAATAACATAATCACTATTTTTTTTTTTTTAAATATTGCTACAAATCAGAATTATCCAATTGTCATAACATAATCACTATTTTTTTTTTTAAATATTGCTACAAATCAGAATTATCCAATTGTAATAACATAATCACTATTTTTTTTTTAAATATTGCTACAAATCAGAATTATCCAATTGTAATAACATAATCACTAAACTAATGTAAAAGATGACGCGGATCAAAAATTTATGAATGTTTACACTCATTTATTTTTTAAAAAACAATTAGAATTTACAACAATAATTTAATTCTTCATATATAATTTTTCATTTCTAGTGGTAACCTTAATAAACAAAAATAACTCTTAACTTATTATATAACTAACCAGATTACCCGGTGTTGTCCTGGGGCTGGGATGTAACCTATTTCTGTTAAAACTTCTATCTTTCTCCTCTGACTAGCTATTCTTTCTAGCTAAACACACACACACTTTTCTTTTATTATATATATATATATATATATATATATATATATATATATATATATATATATATATAAGTGAACGTGTCTGTGTACATTTTCCTATACAATAACTCTGTCAATTTTCAGTCTACAGACTCGAAATTTGCTATACAGGGTACTGAGATTTGGGAAAATCTTTGTAATCGGTTTTCGGCCAGAAATTTGGCTGCTAAGGGGTCAAAGTTCAACGATTTGACATTTGAGAACTCTACCAAACTCCTCCAACAATTTTGGGTCTAAACACTTGAAATTTTAGATATAGGTTCCTTGGACATGGATCTAACTTAATAACGTAATTTGAGCCCTAAACAAATGTTAAGGGGTCATAATAGGGGTCAAAGTTAAAAAAAAAATTTCCGCCTTTTTTTTTTTTTTTTTTTTTTTTTTGCTCAACACTCAGGCAATGTCGGGCTGAAATGCTAGTATATCAATAAATCCTTGAGTAATGAGTCAGAATTTTCTTTCCAAATTAGTATATAGCACTAAAAACCGGTATTTTCGTTAATTTCCTATAGACTCTGAAATGGCTGGGCCGATTTTATTTATTCATGTTTTTATTTCACACAAATGTACTTGATGTGTCTGGAAGTGTTCTTAGATAGGATTTGTATTGGAATGTCTCTGATAATTATAAAAAATTGATAATTGAAAAATCCGGTTAAAGAAGGAAGTTCGATATTGGCCAAAGTTTACACTTTTATACAACCTAATATCACAAGTGCATTTGAGAAGTTTTATCGCTGCACAAGTAATATTTGTCCGCTTCATTTACCTGGATTCAATGGTATCCTTTCATTAACATCTGTCAACGTCTGTCTCTTCTCGTTCTCGCATCTCCATGCAAGAACTTTCAAAACAGAGGTAAAAAGGAGGAGATAACTCCACCTGAAATAGAAGAGTTTTTTTTTTTTTTTAAAGCCCGGAGGCCACTCGAAGATAAAGGTTAATGAGTGTTCAGTAGTCAATGGGACAATATCGTAATAATCGTTAGTGTAAATTATGTAAATTTGATTACTTAAGGAGACAACTCATCAAGAATTTGTTCACATTGGACTTGAAGATGACCATGTTGTAGTCAGTTGGAAAGCAGGAAAACGGAACAGAGTTCCACAGGCATGCAGTTCTAAGAAAGAAGCTTTGTTCATGGAATCTAAGTTTAGGTTTAGGCACAGATAAAGATTTGGAGAAATTATTGATAGTGGTTTCAACTAGAAGAGTGTTTTTGTAAAAGTCAGGCCGGGGGGGGGGCATAGATTGGAGCTCAGACGAGCACTTGCCAAGAAAATAATGATGAAGCAGAGACAGGCTTACAACAATTTCAATACAATAGCAAAAAGTGCGTTATACATAAATTCAAAATTGACATTTATCAACAAGACTTATTTATGTGGGTCGCAAGCGTGTCTACGGTAGGCCACATGCAATCTATGGGCTACATGTTTGACCTGATGTAGATGATTAAAAAAATAATTGGTTATTTTAGTTAGTTTAAAGGGTAATGTCATTATGGTTGTCTTCAAACTGAAAAATTATGAAGTTCAATATTAAACAGTTCCACTGATAATTTTTACATTTCATAAACCTACCTTTAAGGTCTAAAATACTTTTTTTGTCCATTGTAATTTTGAAATGACGGCATCACGTTTAGTTTATTACATGTACCAGTGACCTTATGTTTTTGATATTTTGTCTCTGTTTGTGTACCTACATCACTTAACCAATCGTCACCAAACTTGGTCAAAATATTGGTCATGATTTCAGGACTGATTTAATTTTGTCTTATCTAGGTTAAGGTCACATTTTTTTTTTTTTTTTTTTTTTGTGATAACTTTGGTTCTGTTGATTCTTGAGTTCCATTACTTGGACCATAATGTAACCAATTCTACATTTTATATGGTGTTTGACCTTTAAAAGTTTGATTATGGTTGAAACCTTAACAAAATCTTAACTTTTTCTTTTTCTTATTTGATGTATAGATCTGATGTGCTTTTATAATGGTAACAATGATGCATAGTTTCAACCTGATCAGAAATATATTCATTTTAGTTATCTCTATATATAAAAAAGTGAAAATGTGTATGTATGTTCGCTTTTTGTGTATGTCTTCAAAAGGCTTTTTTCCGGCGGATTCTCGAGGCCGTCGCTCATTTTTAAAACTTTTTATATCACATCTAAATGATAATATCTACAACTTAACAAGGGGGGTCGCCTCTTTATTTAATTTGCCCGACTTTGAAACGTTAAATATTCAACATTTTCAGATCGGCACGTGTTGCTTTCATTTTTCGGTATAAAAAAAGCGAAACTTAATTCGAATTACTGGCCCACGGCCAGTGGTTTCTAGAAAGCGATGTAACGTTTGGTCAGTGTCGTCTTCGTCATATCAGACAGTTGCTTTCATTTCAAGACGAGATACTCCCCCTAATAAACGCGTCAAGGCTTCGTTTTTTTTTTTTTTTTTTTTTTTAACCAACCAACGATTTTTCTTTTCATTTACCCAAAAACACACACCTACAAACACCCGGGCAATGCCGGGTACCCTCCGCTAGTCTATATATATAAAAGGCAAAATAGCCGCATGCGTTTTTGTATGTCCACGAAAGGCTTTTTTCACCGGGCTTCTCGACAAGGTTACATTTATTTACAAGTTTCCTTATACTCCCTAGATTATAATATCTACGATTTGCGAACGGACGTCTCGACATTTATTTTGATTGACTTTTAAAAAATTCCCTCTATTCCGTCCTTTCGTGTGTTTGTTTTTCTGCTTCATATAAATAAAGCAAAACTCATCAAAGCAAATGTGTTCACAATCCTTCTCAGCCACAATGTCCAAAAAAGGCAATTAGCTTTGATCAATGCTTTTATTCATATCAGACAATTGCTATTCATTTGGACACTGCCAGAGCTCCACTTTTTGTGGGGAACTGGTTTTCCCCAACATCGTGGTGAAACAGATAAATACAGCAGAAAGCGGGAAGTTTAACTGGCCCGCAGCCAGACGTTTATTTCTGTGCCTGCGTGAACTCATTCATTTAACTGCAAGTCAACTTTTTGATTGACATTGTTAAATTTGAATGCTTTTCACTTCCTATGGCATCGTGGCGTAGCGGTAAGATCTCATGTTTTCTTTCACTTTCTTTTCCACCTTCGCACTTTTTTTGTTTGTTTAGTTTTTGCTCTAAACACCCTGGCAATGCCGGACACCCCTGCTAGTCTAATATATAAAAGGCAAAATGGGCGCACGTGTTTGTGTATGTACACGAAAGGCATTTTGCGTCTGGGTTCTTGCGTCGGCTAGATTCTGGGTGAAGTTTTCTAATACTTCCTAGATCATAATCTCTCAGATTCGTAAACGAACATCGTCTCTATCTTTTTTTTTTTTTTTTTTTTTTTTTGATTGAGTTTCAAAAAATTCCCTCATTTTGAGTGTTTGTCTTTTTCGTATAAAGTGAAACTAATCGAACGCAAATGCATCCACCTGGCCTTCTGGCCGGGTAGTATCTATTCTGTAATTGGTCCTTGGTCAATGTAGGGAAAACCTTTCATACTGAGACAATTACTATTTATTTGGATACTGCTAGAGCTCCCCCTTTTTTTGGAGGAGCTGCTTTCCCCCCACATTAAAAACGACTTTCGTGGGAGGTTTAAAAGCAACGCTATTTCTGCAAGTCATCTTTTTGATTGACTACGTTAAATTTGAACAGTTTACACTTCCGGTCGCGTCATGGAGTAAAGGTAAGACGTCAGATTTTCTTTCACTTTCTTTTCACCTTCATGTCAAGGGTTCGAGCCTATCTACTACCACTTTTTTTTACACACCTACAAACACTCAGGCAACGCTGAGCACCCAGGCTAGTTAAATATATTTTAAGAATGAGGAGGATATTGTACTTTGCTTAAAACATTGTGAGTTTTATCAAAAGATGTTTCTGGAAGGCAATACAATATGATTTTTTTTTTTTTTTTTCCTCCGCCACTTGTACACTTTTACAAGTATTTGAAAATATTGAATGACAAAATTTTTTTTCTTTCGATAATTTTCTTTATTACCTGTTGGGTGTATGGAGTATTGTTAGCTTGGAATCCGAGTTTTCGAAATTAAAAACATTTTAGTTATTATTAGTAGTTTTTTAGTTTCAATGTTATAACTCTCTAAATACAATATGGAGAAGTATGGCCTAGGTAAGACTTCAATCCGTTTGTACTTTGTTGGTCAGAGATATGCCGTCTCATGACTGACTTGTGTATTTTTAAAAAAGATTTTTATTACATTTTCATAGATCTTTACTCAAAGTTTACAAAATTCATTAATTTTTTTATTTTTTTTATTTTTTTTTTTTTTTTTTAGGTGTGGAGGGGGTGGTGGAATTTAAATATTTTCATTTTGCAGTCCTATCGTGACACGCAGACCAATTCTATTTATATCATCAATAGAAAATTTAGCTCAATTTTAGCTCTTCAGTGTGGCTGTACAAGCAAACACTTCAACCTGGGATTGAAACCTAACTGTCTTGACAAACTCTAGACTTCTTCTGCATTCTAAGAGCTATGCATTATTGTTAATAGCAAAAGGCAATCACCCTTACCAGAATGCTCAACTTATGAACATAGGGGCATAGAGCCCAGAACCCAAGTCTAATATATCCTGTTAATGGTTGTCTTGGTGATTGTGGGGTGCAGTGTGTCTGATTGTGGTCCAGATAATTATACAAATCTATCTCACATTCTGTTGTTTCGTTAGTTTCACTTGTTTTTAATAGTGCAAAGAAAATTGACCAACTTTAAAAAGTTTCTTTTTTTTCTTGAAGAAATCCAAATGTATTTTCTTTGCAGAATCCAAGTATAATTTCCTCATTTTTTCTATTTTTTTTATCTTAACTTTTAAATATTAGTATTTTTTTTTTTTTATACTTTAAGCATTTTCTTCCTCTTCCTTTTGCCCCCTTCCTCCCTCTTTCTCACACACACAAACTGGGCCACTTCAAGTTGTATTTTCTGCCCACTCAGCATCTCGCTTTTTGATGAGCATTTTTCTTCTTAAAGAGGGTGGAGAGACACTGCTGCTGATGTTTGTTTGGATTTCTTGGGCAATCTCTCTCTCTCCTTCCTTAGTCAGCTTCCAATATTGCTGACAAGTCACCATCTTACTAAAAACTGTGCCTGCCCTATGGTCGACTACTAGTCTTTCCTGGTCATCAGGATGCTGATTGACTTGTCATCAGTTATTTGTTTAAACAGGTAGAGAGAAAACAATTTTCTTGTTTTTTTAACCCCTTCCCTACCTCTCTTGTTTATTTCTCTTTCTCTCTCTCTCTTAAAATTTGTTTTGTGATCCCCCCCCCCCCTTTCTCCTGTGTTGGTTTAAACTTTCATAAATCCAGCTCCTGTAAATGTTTCAGTTTGGTTGCATTTCTGGCTATACTAAGCAAAAATCTTAAACTTGCTATTCAAAATCCCTATTTTCTTTTTTTTTTTTTTTAATTCAAACTTTTACATTAAATTATTAATCTATGTCACAGACATGTCACAGTTGCTGTTTATATACATCAAAATCTGGGCGTAACTATTTCCATGGTGTGTTTCTGAAAGGAAATGTAAAAATAAACTAACTTGTGTTATTCTAATTTGGGGTTATCAACATCGGACCTAGTTTAACAGATGATCGAATCCAATAGCATATGACTCTCTCTTTCTCCTTTTTCTATTTTTAGAAAGAAAACCCTGATGTGTGTATATATATATATATATATATATATATATATATATATATATATATATATATATATATATATATATATACGCACACCTGGAGTTAAAAAAAAATGCTAAAACTGATATCCGGCACGTTTTTGTTATTGTTTTTAAAGAGAGGTGGTGTTTGGTCAACACTGCTGGCAAGCCTTGAAATAAGATACTGTTTTGTTCTTAAATATCCAAAGCAGTTTTTCATGGTAAACAGCTGATGATCCTACAATAATTTTAGGACTAGCATAAATATTTAGAAGCAAATTAATGCAGTGACTAATTGACTTAAAAGCAAAAGAGTTTTCCAATGAAGGACTTAGGAGTAAGTCCTTCATTGGAAAACTCTTGGCAGCAAGTCATTATTCAAGTATGTATGACTGATTCTTTTTCCGATTTTTCTGGATATCTTTTCCATTCGCCGAGCGGTCTTTTTTTATTTAAGCTGGCATGTTGTATAAAATCGTGGCCAAAAGTTGTTGTTCAGCCATATTTTTCTCAACACACACACACACACACACACACACACACACACACACACACACTATGAATAAGGAACTTAGTTTACAAAAGGTTAAAAAATAATATTGTGTAAAAGGCTGGAAGTGGAACACATTAACTTTGCATTTTCCAAGAATGAACAAGAATCCTTGTGCATTTCAACTTCAAGCTCTCAATCTCGTATTAATTTTTTTTCTATGATTTTAAAGTTATAAATAAATTAATTTTTTTCTATGATTTTAAAGTTATAAATAAATTTTTTTTCTATGATTTTAAAGTTATAAATAAATTAATTTTTTTCTATGATTTTAAAGTTATAAATAAATTAATTTTTTTCTATGATTTTAAAGTTATAAATAAATTAATTTTTTTCTATGATTTTAAAGTTATAAATAAATTAAATTTTTTTCTATGATTTTAAAGTTATAAATAAATTAAATTTTTTTCTATGATTTTAAAGTTATAAATAAATTAATTTTTTTTCTATGATTTTAAAGTTATAAATAAATTAATTTTTTTTCTATGATCTTAAAGTTATAAATAAATTAATTTTTTTTCTATGATTTTAAAGTTATAAATAAATTAAAGTAAAAAAATATTGTAGTTCCTTTTTATAGATGCCCAGCAAATATCATCGTCGTCACCTCCGTTAAGTCTTGAAACGATGTAGGAGTAGCTGCACATGGAATTGTGTGGCAAGAGTTGCACAATCCCATCCTCTCCTTATTCGATACTGGTCTGATTCCAGTGGAAAGAAGTTCAGCATGACTAGAAACAATGCAGAGATAGGTGGAGAGCACATACAGCACTTGGTATTCCCCAAATAGTCACCCGTTTTAGTACTAACCAGTCTCAAATTCTCTTAACTACTTCAGGTAATCTACTTTAAGAGTATATCTTTACGGGGGTGACGGATGGGTGGGTCATTCTCCAAAATACTTGGAGTTTGTGAACAAACAAAAACTAAATTTTGCTTTTCTTCAATTTAGTTCTCATATTTCTTGAGCAGAGTTTGTGACAAAGGGGAAGAATTGCTGTTTTCCATTTTGGGTGATAATATGTGAAGATTTCAGCTGCCGTTCTACCGTCAATTTATTCGTTTCAGTTACCTTTATTCTCTTGACTCGTTAATCAAAGCAAAAAAAAACAAACTTTATTCTCTTGACTCGTTAGTCAAAGCAAAAAAAAACAAACTTTATTCTCTTGACTCGTTAGTCAAAGCAAAAAAAAAACTTTATTCTCTTGACTCGTTAGTCAAAGCAAAAAAAAAAAAACATTAAAAAATGATAAGATTGAAAAAAAAACAAACCTAAATGTATCTGTTGCCCAATTCTTCATAAAAGTTTCTTGTTGATTTTGTATGAAAAGAAAACTTTGTGTTTGAAATATAAAATTGAAAAATTGAATTTCAATTGAAAGCAATGACATTTACTTAATTGCCATGTCGAAATTAGTAACATATCCCACAATTACAAAAAATGATAAAGTATAAAATTAATTATTAATGTTAATTGCTTTAAAAAACAATAATAAACAATAGAGTTCTTATGACAGCAGGCAAGGTAACTCAATAATGGCAGATCATTGGATTGTGAAAGTAAATATTTTATGTAACAAGTGAAGCATATGCATGGTCCGCCGTGAATGCACAGTGAACGAGGCATAAAGAAATGATTAAGTTCAGCACTGCCCCCCATTTAGCTCCAAAAGTCCCCAAGGGACTTCAAATCCTGGTGGAAATGAACAAACAGTGCAGTTTTAGGCTTTAACATATGTAAATTTGAGTTTTTCACCATGCAAAAAAAAGAAATGACTAAGTCCATCATTTTCCCTCCCCCTCATTTAGCCCCAAAAGTCCCCAAGGCTTTAACATATTTACATTTGAGTTCAGCACCATGCAAAACTGCTAAATTGATACACACAGAAAATTTTGGACAAATATGGTAAAATAGTCCCAAAAAGGGAGTGTTTTTATTAGCTCTAAAAGAGCCCCTGGGGCACACCCAAGAGTTAACGCGAAGTATAGACAAACAAAAATCAGTTACAACTTTTCAGAAAGTTTTATAAAAATCCAAGGCATCAATTTTTTTTAATAAGCACAAAAGTTTCAATTTTAGCCATTTTAACCCAAAAGGCACCCCTAGGCGAGCAACCGGAGTTTTCTCGGAAAATCCGTTACTTTTTTACTCGTATCATTTTTTTTTTTTTTTACATGGCGGTCACCCCTTATCAAGGCCCAGAAGCCACTCGGGGATAAGGGTTATTGCGCGAACAGTAATCAATGGGATAGTATCGTAGTAATTGCTAATATTAGAGATTTGATAAAGTGTCTAACTTAAGGGGGCGATTCATCAGGAATTTGTTTATGTTGGACTTGAAGACATCCAAGTTGTAGTCTGGTGGAAAACATGCAAACGGAACAGAGTTCCACAGGGGTGCACTTCTAAGAAAGAAGCTTTGTTCATGGAATCTACGTTTTGATTTAGGCACAGATAAAGAGTGGAGAAAATTACTGACTGTGGTTTCAGCTAGACGAGTGTTTTTTGTGAGAGATTGGCGAGGGGGGGGCAGAGATTGGAGCTCGGACGAGCACTTGCTATGGAAATAACGATAAAACAAAGACAGGCTCGCAACGTCTCTTCTGTGGAAGAGAGGTTGTAGGGAAGAGAAAAGAGCATCTCCCACTAAGCCACGAAGCCTATTTTGTACTCTGTCAAGGCAGGATAGGCTGTTTTTAGCAGCTCCTGCCCAGATGTGGCAGCAGTACTCCATCTTTGGACGTACTTGGCTTTTATACAGCTAGAGAATTGCGTCAGTAGTGAGATATCTTCTGGAACGGTAGAAGGATCCCACCATTTTCCCAGCGACCTTGACAACATACTTGATGTACGTGTTCCATTTCAGATCAGAAGTAAAGGTCAAGCCCAGAAGCTTGTCAAAACATGAGGCCTCCCCAAGAAGGAAGCCATTCATTTCCATTGATGTAAAGATAAAAGCTTGGTTTTAGATGCATTAAAAGTAACAAACCACCTCTTTCCCCATTGAACCACTTGCTCAAGATCAGAGGAGAGTCAGAGAGAACTTGGTCTTTACGGTCTTCAAAGTGCTACCATAGATGGTAGTGTCGTCAGCATAAATGTCTACGAATGATCTAAGGATGTGGTTTGGAAGATCATTGATGTAGATCAGGAAGAGAGTTGGGCCCATGATAGACCCCTGAGGGACTCCAGCATTAATACTGTAGGCCTCTGATTTCTGCCCATCAACCACTACTCTTATGAGCCTATCAGAGAGAAATGATTTAATAATTGAGAAAACATTTCCAGTTATACCGTAGCTGGAAATCTTGTGAATTAGGCCTTTATGCCATAGCTTATCGAAGGCCTTTGATATGTCAAGAGCAATTGCCCTAGAAAGGAAACCTTTGTCAAGAGATTCACTAATCATATGAGATATAACTGTTAGCACATCTGCTGTAGATCTACTGTACTGAGAGGGAGATGACTTATCACCTGAATTCTTAAATACAGGGCATACTGATGAGGTTTTCCAGGGTGTTGGAAAGCACTTCACCTTAAGGCAACGCTTAAACAGTTTTGTAAGTATGGGGGCAAGTTCTGGTCGAAGCTTTTTCAACACTTAAAAAAAATTCCAAGGTGAAGTTATTGAGAAAAGTGTGAACAGGCAAATGGACAAGGGTGAATTTACAGGTCCACCCTCCTTTTGTCGGGGCACCAATAACGTAATATATTGCTAATTTTAACTTTTCTTTTTTGACAATTAAGTAGATAACATTGCATTAATCTGAAATTCAATTTTTCCAATTTTTGTTAATTCCAAACAAGCACTAAAAACCTTTATCTGAAATATCAAAATTCATATTAATGCTTATAATTTTCTTTTTCATTTTTATAAATGTACAGAAATTCATAATTTTTAACCAATAGGCCTATTTTCTTATATATGTTAATGAGACGATTCCAATATTTTCCCCCCCGATTCAGATACAATTGCCGATTCAGCACTAAATTCACGATTCCGATTCTTCATAAATCTCTTAGTTGCTATTTTTCCTCACTTATCATAAAACTAAATCAAATTATATGGTATCACTGGACGAATACTTAACATAATTAAATCCTTCTTAAATAAGAGAAGAATCCAGGTTGTCTTCGACAATCGTACTTCTAAACAATATGATATAGAGGTCTATCCTTAGACCTTTATTATTCCTAATATTCATAAATGACCTCCCTGATAAAATAGTCTCTGAGATGGGTATATTTGCTGATGACACCATGCTCCAAAATAGGCACGAGGGGAAAACAAATGGACACATGTCTAAGAAAATGGCAGAAACACTAGAGGAAGACCTCCAATCTGCAGTTGAATGGGAACAAAAATGGATGGTAAAATTCAATGCTGCTAAAATTAAGCTGGTTTCCTTCAATAATTACAAGAAACCTTCTCTACCACGAATAGCAATGGCTAAAAATACATTACCTGAAAGTACTTCTTTCAAACCTCTCAGCTTAACGTTCATAGGGAACATGAGTTGGAACAGATACATTGAAGGTATTGCCAGGGCTGCTGCAAGGAAAGTGGGCTCTCTTTACTGTGCTAGAAAGTTACTTACGTCTATCCTGTATCTCTACAGTCACCATTCGCCCATGTATGGAGCATTGTTGTCACATTTGGGCTGGTGCATCTGCTACCTGTCTCTCTCTCTCCAGGACAGGGTTCAAAAGAGTCGCCAACCTGGTAGGTCGTGAACTATCATTTAAGATTTAGCCTCTGTCCCATCGACGAAATGTTGCATCCCTCTGCCTGTTCTACAAATATTTTAATGGTGGATGCTCTGACGAACTACAAGCCTTTGTACTCCCTCCAGGTAAATATGCCCGACAAACCCAACAATCAGCAAAACCCACTCCTACACGATAGAGATCCCTAGATGTAAGAAAGCCTTCTACTCCAATAGTTTTTTTTCCCCAGAACTGCTAGACTTTGCAACACCTTTCGGGGTTCCTACTCTCCCAACTGTACTAACATGCAGAAGTTCAAGTGTAATGTAAACAGACCTCTTGCTGCTCAACTCCCTACATAGTATACCTGCAACTTATGTCTCTAATAGTAGCTCCTTTATCAAAGTGGCACTGTGCCTTGTTTGGGGTAAAAAATGGAATTAAAAAAAAAAAATGTGCACATATTTTCTCAAACGTAAAAATGCACTTGTGAGGAGGGGTGATATAGATTTTAGCATTACTGATAGTTTAAACAATTAAATAATTTAAATAATTACTGATAGTTTAAACAATTAAATAATTTAAATAATTACTGATAGTTTAAACAATTAAATAATTTAAATAATTACTGATAGTTTAAACAATTAAATAATTTAAATACTTACTGATAGTTTAAACAATTAAATAATTTAAATAATTACTGATAGTTTAAACAATTAAATAATTTAAATAATTACTGATAGTTTAAACAATTAAATAATTTAAATAATTACTGATAGTTTAAACAATTAAATAATTTAAATAATTACTGATAGTTTAAACAATTAAATAATTTAAATAATTACTGATAGTTTAAACAATTAAATAATTTAAATAATTACTGATAGTTTTAACAATTAAATAATTTAAATAATTACTGATAGTTTAAACAATTAAATAATTTAAATAATTACTGATAGTTTAAACAATTAAATAATTTAAATAATTACTGATAGTTTAAACAATTAAATAATTTAAATAATTACTGATAGTTTTAACAATTAAATAATTTAAATAATTACTGATAGTTTTAACAATTAAATAATTTAAATAATTACTGATAGTTTTAACAATTAAATAATTTAAATAATTACTGATAGTTTTAACAATTAAATAATGTAAATAATTACTGATAGTTTAAACCCAATAATTTATTTTATTATTACTACCAGTGTGAAAGGGTTTGGTTTAAAAAGAATTAAAAAAAAAAAGATAAAAGAATCGTTTTTGGCATCAGAAAATTTGCACAAATTTTTCCGATTTTTATTTTATTTTATTTTTTAATTTTTTTTTTAGTAACTTGTTGTTTCAAGCAACAACTCCTTAATTTGGTGTCGGAATTTAAGGGTAGTGTCTGAAATGAGTTGTAGATTAACTATAAGTACAGCATGCAATTGCATATTTGTAACTCGACAAGCTGAACCAATTACTATGGCGGACATTAAAATTACCAAACACATGGGTGCTTGTAAGGAGAATGCTGCATCTATATTATTAGAGACATGGTCGATTAGGGTACAGTCCTGATTCAAGGGAGACCGGTAGAGAAAATATAAGTAAACAACGCGGTGTTGAAAGGCAACTGAACCCCTGATCATCTGATTGTAGATTTTGCTCTCTAGGCAGGGGGGGGGGGGCGTTACAAATACTCCAAGTCTGTAAAATAGATTCAATAAAAAGAAAATGTCTTATATTTCATGTATCAAGCACAACCTAAGTTTATGGGCAGTACATTGTCATTTAAATTATGCTTATATTTTAATAAAATAAAAATACGCATCAAGTGCGCTTGAAAGCCAAATCACAACGTAATATTAGAAAAATAAACAAATATTTTACTTGTTTGAAATTTATCACAAATATATTTCGGAGGTATACTCCATCTTCAGGGTGTTGTTTTTTTTTTTTTTCTTTTCTTCTTCCTTGCCATGTTGTAAATTTGGAGAAAGGAGTCTGTTTGTAAAGAGCCGTGCATTGTTTCTAGCAATTGTATTTTGAAATGTTTGAACTGTGCGTAGGCAACGCGAGAATAACGTCAAGGATGAGAGTTCATATAGCAACGTTGTTTTAATTTGAAAACAGATTTCCTCCAACTTTACAACATGGCAAGGAAGAAGAAAAGGGGAAAAAAAGAAACAAGACAACATACTGAAGATGGAGTATATCTCTGGAATATATTTTCGATAAATTTCAAACAAGTAAAATGTTTGTTTATTTTCCTAATATTACGTTGTGATTTGGCTTTCAAGCGCACTTGATGCGTATTTTATTTTATTCAAATTAAAATAATGTTTCTATATGAACTCACATCCTTGAGGCTTATATTTTACTTTCACTAATTTGGATGACTTAAATAGGATTTGACCTAGATTACTTTAAGTTGGGGTCAGTGCTGGCGTCGTAAAGCCACAGACAGCAAAGAAAATATTTCACTGTTTCCATTTATAACATGAAAATATATAATTATAAAAAGTAAAAAATAATAAAATGTCAGGTTCAGAGGTGGGGGCAGTAGTTTCTTGGGTCACCGCTGTTGTGTGTGTGTGTGTGCGCGCACTTGTTATAAAATAATGCATTCTGTATATACATACAATTTCAGTATTTACTTCAACAGTGCTCAATACATGAATAGAGTTTAGTTGTGGAATTAAAATATGACATGTAAGCTATGCAGAAATGTTTGTTTTGCATCCAGGAATTAATCAAATTGATGAACTTTTTGAGTAAAACAAATGTTTCTGTGTAGCTTGCATGCCATAAGTATTATAAATTTTCCTAATGTGTGTGTGTGATGTGGTTTATTTTATCCTACAGGCAACTTACCCAGGCAATTAAGCTACCGAAATGAAGCTTATGACCCAGCGGATGTTTTAGTGATATTTATATCCATGTTTGGTATATGGAACTGCAAAAAAAGAATGACTTACTAAACAATGTTTTATTTACTGGATATTTTTCTGGTACAAGGCTGGGCAAACTTGGGTCCTTGTACCAGAAAAATACACCGTTTTGTGGACTGATAATATTTTATTCCATTTGCATCACCTTCATTTTTGGTTAAAATGTAATTCTCATTATAATGGACATCCTCCCGTTCGACCAACCCCACCCCACCCCACCCCACCCCAACATGTGCAACAGTTTAACACTTTTTCTTTTCACTCTTACATGTTGTGTTGTGGGTGTTTTTAGTATTTTTGTTCAGACCCAGAATCTTGGTTGCAGCTGGAAATGATCTGCGTTGTTTGAATCTTTTTCACTGCTTTACTCTCTTGTCATCAGCTTTTTTTTTTTTTTTTTTGCTTAACTAAATTCCTGTATTTCTTTATTTGGTACTTTCAATTGATCTCTGAATTTACGCAAATTGTGTTTTTTTTCTTATTTTTTCTTTTTTGTTTTTTTTTTTTGATTTGTTTTTCTTTTGTGTTTTTTTTCTTTTTTGTTTTTTCTTGTTTTTTTCTTTTGTTTTTTTCTTGTTTGTTTTCGTTTTTTCTTTTTTTCGATTTTTTCTCTTTTTTTCTTTCTTTTTTTCAATTTTTTTCTCTTTTTTTCTCTTTTTCTTGTTTTTTTCGTCTTTTTTTGTTTTTTTTTCGTCTGTTTTTGTTTTTTCTTTTGTTTTTTTCTTTGTTTTTCTTTGTTTTTTTCTTTTGTTTTTTCTTTGTTTTTTCTTTTGTTTTTTCTTTTGTTTTTTCTTTTGTTTTTTCTTTTGTTTTTTTTGTTTTTTCTTTTGTTTTTTTCTTTTGTTTTTTTCTTTTGTTTTTTTCTTTTGTTTTTTCTTTTGTTTTTTTCTTTGTTTTTTTCTTTTGTTTTTTCTTTTGTTTTTTCTTTTGTTTTTTCTTTTGTTTTTTCTTTTGTTTTTTCTTTGCTTTTTTCTTTTGTTTTTTTCTTTTGTTTTCTTCTATTTTTTACTTTTGTTTTCTATTTTTTACTTTTGTTTTTTCTGTTTTTTACTTTTGTTTTTTTTCTGTTTACTTTTTTTTTCTTTTGTTTTTTGTTTTTTTTTTGTTTTTTCTTTTTTTTTTCTTTTTTTTTTCGTTTTTTTCTTTTGTTTTTTTTTTTCGTTTTTTACTTTTTTTTCTTTTGTTTTTTTTTTTTCTTTTGTTTTTTTTTGTTTTGTTTTTTTTCTTTTGTTTTTTTTCGTTTTTTACTTTTGTTTCCTTTGTTTTTGCTCTATTATTTTAAAAACAAAACCGTTTTCAATGTTTACATATTTTATTAATGGCAAGTTTTTCACAATATAGTATGTAATAATTCTTTTATTTGTTGATTATATTTTTTTATATATTTATTTTATCCGTTTTCATTCTTATTAATTTTTTAAAACTTATTTAAATTTATTTACATATTCTTTTCTTCAAGAAAGTTCTTTCCGTGCCTCATGTGTGAATGAAGATATGAAAGTTGCTATTGTTAAAATATCTGAAAAAAAAAAAAAAGAAGATTCCTGAGTTAAAATTCTTTGTTCTAAAAGCTTTCCTTATATCTATTACATCCGGGTCTTCTACAATTCTATAATGGATCATTTACTTAAAAACCTGTCATACGCAACAAATTTCAGCATTGACTCAAACTGAAAAAGGAATCATACTCGCTCAAAACATCATTTGAAAATCTTGGAAGCTATTCATGTTCTTTAGAAAAAAACTCTTATAAAAATATGCTAATGTATATAGATTTATTCATTTATTCAACAAAAGTGGTACATTAAGTAGGGGTGTAGGATAAGTAATCCCGATGACACCAAAGTCATTTTTATTTTTTATCCTACACCTAATAAATATATCCTCCTTATTAAATGAATCTATATTAGTATATATTTTTTATAGTTATTTTAGTAATTTTAGTAATTTAAATTTTATGATGTGAAATGGTTTCTTGAAATGTTTATATGTAAGACAAAGAATATTTTTCAATTAGTATATCTCCTTAACCTATAGTTTTTCGATGTCTACCCATCTCCTCAGAGGAGAAAATATTAGCAAATATTATCATGGTCTATTATCTAATTTGCTAAAACAAACATAGAAAATCATAATTAAAAGTTTTTTAAGTTTTTAAATCATAGAGTAAGGGAAATTATATACGTGTTCAAAATGAAAAGGATATTGAATTTCATAGCCAAATTGTATGGTGTGTATATATATATATATATATATATATATATATATAATGTGATCACTACACTGGTTTCATTTTAAATATATGTACCCAACTTCCCGTTTAATAAAAATCCTCAATATAGATCTTGATGAATGGTGAAACCAGTCTGCTGACTTTTTTTAACTTTTTATTTTTAATCATGAATATTAAAAGAAAAAAATTAGTCTTGCCTTTTTAATTGCCATAATGAAATTTTGTAAACTCCAAAAACCCATGAATGAAAAATACTAAATTTTATAAAATAAAATATAAAAAAAATCCTGAATTAAAATTGAAAAGGAATTTCACTTTATCCATTTCCGCACACTCTAAACAAGGTTGGTTTGTGATACCTATCAACAGTAAATAATAATTACGTATTCGCTTCGATAACACAAGATCGTTTTCTGATAGGCTTACCGATATCTAATGGTCTCCGTTCTGACTCAAGAGACAATAGATACTTCCTGTAAGAGTGCAAGGGTTGCACAATCTTCAACCTCACTTCTGCCTGATTCCAGTGGCAAGGATAACTCCAGGATGACTAGAAAAATGCTGAGATAAGGGGAGAGCGCATACAGCACCTGGTATTCTCAAATGGTCACCCAATCTAGTACTGACCAGGCTCAATGATGCTTAACCAGTGATCTAATGGGAATTGGTGCATCAGGATGATGCCACACACACACACACACACACACATATTCTCCAAATCAACTTGCATAAAAAAAGAACATGCAATATTTTCTAGTGCTTTATAAATAAAAATGAATCTGTCTGTTCCATTTTTACTCGGAAACTACTGAACCGATCTGATTGAAATTTTGTATGAACCTTTATGATAAGTGTTGTGGAGAGGCCCACTAATTAGCATACGTGGGTGAACAAGATATAGATAAAGGTATCAAGTCAGCAAGACCGGAGAGCTGTGTTCGAACGTCGGATAGGCAAGACGCATGTGCCGGTTGCTCCATGAAAGACTTTAACACGCCTTCTGTCGGACAATCTTCCAACTGCAGTACAACTGCACCTTTGTAAATATGTATTATCTTTTCACCTTAATATATTTGTTTTACCTTTACTTTCTGCGTTCGTGTTGTTATTGACACAGACACAACAATAAGGTGCAGCAAACTAAATATTATGGTATCCGTTTGATACGCAGGGATTTATAGGAATTAGTATTTAATGTAAAAATGAGCACAAATTTAACTCTATTGAACCAATTTGGCATGACACTCATTCTAAGCCAATGGACTATAACTTTTGCCCGTTTTTAATACTAAAAAGTCTAGTCTACATTATATTTCTCTTAGTCTGTTTATCCATTCCACTTTTACTCAGACACTACTGAGCCGATCTGGCAGAAATTTTGTATGGACGTTTGTTGTGATATGTAGCAAATGGTATCTATTAGCTGCACAGCTAGGGATTAATATTTCATGCAAAAGTGAGCACAAATTTAACCATTATTCAAACCATCAATTTAACATAAATCACTCTAAGTTAATGAGCTATAACTTTTTTTGATTTAACAGTTTGTGTGTTTTTACACCCACACACACACACACACACACCCACCCACACACACACACTTTATTGACTTTTAAAAATCAATAACCTTTTTAGAATTCATTGGAAATAATGTATTCTAAGAATGAAAAACAAAATCAGTCATTACTGACTAGTGAGTATGGAATGAATAAGTAAAAAATGAATTTTTTTCCGACTAATTAATAAACCAAGTTTGTATCGTTTTTAATCAAATCGTTTACATGAACGACTTTGCAGTTTTCTTATTTGCTCTCTTCAATTATAACTGCTGTGTATTTCTAACCTGTGATTCAATAAAAACAAACTTTTTTTTTTTTTCATTACAATTTGATGCCAGGTTTTTAATTTTTTTACTTGGGAGTCACCACTTATCAAGGCCTAAAGACCACTCGAGCATAAGGGTTAATGAATGTAAGGTGCTAGCATAGTAATCATTAATCATGTAAATTAGGTAGAATTTGATTATTTATGGGGACAGATCATTGAATTTAAAGGCTAATATGTTGTATTCAATCGGGAAGCAGGCCAGCAGAACAGTGTTCCACAGTCGGGCAGTTCTGGGAAAGAAGCTTTGTTCATGGGATCTGTGCTTAGATTTAGGCACAGATAGAGTAGCAGAAATCATATATAGTGGTTGTAGATAGTCGAGGGTTTTTTTGTGAAAGTTTGGCAAAGGTGGTACCATAGATTGACCAATATTACAAGTGACAGTTTGGTTGACTTTTACTGATAATTTTACGCATTGTCTTGTTCCACTCTGCCCTACAGAATTGCAATTTTTTTATTGTTTTTATTGACACCTTCTTACAACTACAGATCTTTTTTATGGAAAAGAAAACTAAGCTTTAGAACTTCATACTAAACCTTTTAGCCCCAAAAGCAAAAGTTAACTGAAAATGCTTACTTTATGCCGAATTGATCATTAAATATGGTTAAATTTGTGCTCATTTTTTTGCATTAAATACTAAACCCTAGTAATCCTTAATTGTGTATTGAACAAATACCACGTTTTGTTTGCTGCACCTTATAACAAAAGTCTACACAAAATTTTAGTCAGAACAGCCCAGTAGTTTCCGAGAAAACTTATAGAGTAAATGTGGTATTGTAATGACTAATCTAATATATAAAAGGCTATATATCCATCTGTCTGTCTTCATATTTTCAAACTCTCTCAGAAACTAAAAGTCGCAGAGCAGTGCGAGGAGCCTCAAATGATTGGATTTTTTATGGACCATTTTTTATGAGTCTTTAGCAAGTTAAAATAGATTTTAAAGGATCAAAAAGGGTCAAAATTGAAAAAATAAAATCGTTATACATTTTGTACATTCATGTTTATTTTTAATTTTTAATCAGTTCATATGCGTATCAAGTTGGTACAGTGGTAACATCACCAGCTTTCAATGCTATGGTTTCTATTTCGATTCTAGCTGATGGCACCCAAATACTTTATTTTTTTTTTTTTTTTAACTTTTGAAACCACAACTCTATAATAATGTATACAAAATCTGGATAAATTAAACTATTATATTTAAGCATATTTTTACAACTGGGAAAAGCCCCCTCCCCTCCCCGATCCCACTAGTTCCTACTAATCCTTAACAGTGCATCAGATACCATAATACTTCATTCTCTATACCAGGGGTCGGCAACCTTTTGTTTAGCGTGTGCCGACTTAGGGTTTCAAATTATTCAGCGTGCCAACATTTATTATTTATAACGATCAAGGTCAATATACCTGTTCTCTATATTTATTTCATAAAATATATAATAATGTCAAAGTTTATAAATAATGTGAAAAAACTGTTTCTGAAAAGTTTTTATTATTAATGGGACCCTTGTCCTTGCATGGTCTTTGCCAATTCCTCAATGTCGGGAACATACTTTGTAACTTTGAGCTTAACACAGTTTTCTGAATGTTCAGGTGTTAGACGACTTCGACGTGGAGACAACACTGCTTTCATGTGAGAGAAAATTTGCTCACAAGAATAAGTTGAACCAAAAGCTGAGAGAAGAGCAAAAGCAATTTTCTTCAAACATATGAATGAGCTTGGGAGGGAGATCCAACAGTTCAGAATAGCACCAGATTTTTCAAAATTTTCATCTTCCAGAGACTTTCTTAGTTCAGCAAATTTTAATGTCCATATTTCTGAAGACCTAAATTCAATCTGTTGCATTTCAAAATCATCAATGTCCATCCAGCTAAAAAGTTCCAGTTAGGCATTTGTCAAATCAAGCATGTCGGGCTTAATCAGATATGAAAATAAGAATCCATGAATGTAGAAGTCCTGGCTTCGTTTTTCGAATTCTGCTTTGAGTGCTTTCACGTACTCCTGAAGCTCATCTGTGTTCACTTCGAATTGATTTGCATGATTTTTCACATTTGGAAAGTACTTAAATGCTTTGATGTTGATGTCACGGGTAAAAATGTCAAGTTTCATTGTAAACGCTTTCCAATAGCTGAAAAGATCAAGGACTGTTTGTCCCTGTCCTTGTAATTTCAAATTAAGCTCATTCAAATGTGTGTTTATGTCGGTCATAAACATCAACTTCAACAACCAGCTTTCATCATTCAGCTGAGGGAATCGTTTCTGTTTTTCATCAAGAAACATCTTAATAGCCTCAAGACAACAAACAAATCTAGCTAAAACTTTGCCTCGACTAAGCCAGCGAACATTGTTGTATAACAGAAGATCTCCATATTCACACTCAACTTCTTGTAGAAGCGATTTGAATTGCCTGTGAACCAATGAAGAGCGAGAAATAAGAAAGTTGATTATCTCAACAACAGTTTTCATCACAGAGACCAAATCCAAAGACGAGGTCTTTGCACATAAGCCCTCCTGATGTATAATACAATGAAAACTTAACAGTTTGCGTCCAACATGATTTTCCAGAAGTTTTACAAATCCTTTCTTCTTGCCAACCATTGCAGCAGCACCATCGGTTGTTACGCAGAATAATTTGTTCAAGTTAATGTCTTGTTTAGAAAAATAACCAGTAAATGCACACAAAATATCTTCTGCTTTGGTTGTATCATGAAGGGGTAATAAACAACACAACTCCTCATAAATGTGATTATTCTCGAGATATCTTGCAACCACTGCTAGGCGAGACGCATCGTTTACATCGGTGCTTTCATCAAGAGCGACACTAAATACAAGGGATTGCTTTAATCCAGTTGTTTGCTTAGTTGTCACATTTTCAGCCAAGTCAGATATGCGCCTCTCAACTGATCTTGCAGAGACTGGTATTTCTCTAATTCGAGAGAGTATAATGTCCTTATTTTTTAAATCACAAAACAAAACTTCAGCACCACTCAAAAAAGCTTCTTTGATGTATTCACCATCTGTATGGACCTTTGTTATAAGGTATAGAGTCTATACCTTATAACAAAGGTCCATACAAAATTTCAGTCAGATCAGCTAAGTACTGTCAGAAAAAGTGGAACAGACATAGACTAAGAGAAATAATATATAATTTTTTTTTTTTTTTAAGTCTTTTATCACTTGTGCATTTTATAAGAGAAAAACTGTGACATCTTTTTCTTTGTTGGTTGTCAAAACTGCTGTAGACATCATCGATCGTCATTTTTCAGTCCTTCTCTTGCTGGATATTTTAGCTGTTCATGATTTTCTTTTTATATTTAACAAATTTAAACTCTTTCATCCTGATCTAGTATCATTTCTTTCGCAACTAATTTTCCTATTAAGGCTTGAATCTAGTTTATCTTACTATTTTAATGAAAGCTGAATTCCTACTTTTCTCAACAACTAGTAAGTGATTCAGTAGCCCTGGCAGAACCATAATCTTTACCCTGCGATGCACACAATACATATCAATAACTACTTCATTATTGTCATTTGCACAAGATATTAATTTTGAAAAAAAAAAAAAAAAGAAAATGCACAAAGAAAAATTAACATATTATGCAATTAAATTATAAAAAAAAATGATTGGAATTATTTAAGATTTTGCAAATGATGTGTGTGTGTGTGTGTGTGTGTGTGTATACAGAGAGAGGAGGGGAATAAAGGAACAAACCAAGTTATGTGTTCCTCGGATGAATTTCTGTATAAAACATATCTAAGAACACTGCCAGACATATAAATTACCTTTGTGTGAAATTTGCAAAAGATAGGCTAGGCTCAGCTGTTTTGGAACCTTTGAGGAAGAAACTCTCTCTTTGTCTGTCTGTCTGTCTCTGTCTGTCTGTGTGTCTCTGTCTCTCTCTCTCTCTCTGTCTCTCTCTCTCACTCACTCACACACACACACACACACACACACACACACACACACACACACACATATATAGTGACTTTCATATAATAATAAATATAGAAATAAAAAAGAAACAAATCAAGTTATGTGTTCATCAACGTTTCGTCTTTATTGCAAGACTTCCCCTGGACGAATGGAATTAAGAAAATAAAACACCAGTACAAATATTTCAAAATATATTTTTGATGTTAGTTATGACCCTGTTCCTTTTCAGAAATGGAAAAAAATCGTAGGAAATTCAAAAACAAAAAGGGAGTGGGCATAACGTTGTGAAATAGAGTAGAATTTCTTTTTTTTATAGCGTCATATAGCCGTTAATATATTTAAAAAGATATGATGCCATTCATATCCTTTTTGGAACAAATACTGGTGTTTTATTTTCTTAATCTCATTCACCCAGACGAAGTCTCGAAATAAAGACGAAACATTGATGAACACATAACACCGTTTGTTCCTTTTTTATTTCTCTATTTCGTCGGAAAACTATTTCCATTATTCTCATTATATATACTAATTGTATATACTTGGCATGGGAGTCTTTACGATCAATTTTGGTCTATCCCCTCCTTTTTATTTTTTTTTTAACTCTTTATGCTATGACGTCATATATGACGTGTACTGCACATATACCTGCTATGACGTACGTAAACAGACAAACAGGAATGACTTTATTATATATGTGTGTATGTGTGTGGTAGTGTATGTAAATTGCTCTCTTTCTTGGGTTGAGCATATCGGTGAGTGAAATAACAAACTTGTCACTAGCGTTTCATGCAATGCTTTTATGTAAGCAAGTGGAGCTTACAGCATTTGGACAGTTGTTGATCAGTGTAATTTCACCTACCTACTTAGTGTACGGGTTAGAAGCACTAACTGTTGTCTAGACGGTCGAGTTTAGATTCCAGCTTAAGGTTAGTCTAGTTACACTGAAGAGCTGTGATACTGCAAAACAGTCCGTCTGTGGATGACAAGTATATTGTTACGATAGCGTCCATCCTAATGTTGTTGAGATGTCTTCTTCCTTGGCCTAAACCATATCCAGGATCATGACAGCCCTTAACAAGGCTGCACACCAGATGTCTAATTATAGAAAATGCATAGTTTTGGGGGGTTGGGGTGGGGGTAACCAGAGTGCTCAATTATTGAAGAATCAAACATTTTTATTTAAAAAGGAACAGCAAAAAGATCGATAATGTATTGATTGGTTTCATAGGTTTCCTTGGCATTAGGAAGGTGTCTTTTGCTATGAAACCTGTGGTATGTTACTGACCTCTTTGCGTCAAACAACTTTCCACATTTGCACATGTGTGCTCTCAGCAGTGAGCAATCAAGTGAATCAAATAAAATAAATATGTTGCGCAGGGTTGTTTATTCACACCTGCCGTACCTTCATAGTCGCTTCTTTCATCGTTCATGACTAGCCATTCCCTGGTGTGGTTGTATCATCTAGTGCCTGTTGATCGACTATTTAACTAAAACAAAACTATTTATGCATAAAAACACAATGGAGACACGCTGAGGCTTTCAAAGGTTTTATTTAGAAGTAGGAGAGACCAATATCGAATTAATTAATTCTTAACTTGTTTTTCTAACTTATGTTACATGATAAGGGCTGTCCCCTGTTCATGTAAGTATAAAAATAGAGAGATTAGTTAAAATGAAAATAAGAGAAAGCAGAAATCGAACCCTGGACATAAGTTTTAAAGAACAATAGGTTTAAATGGAATGTCCAGTAAATTGTTAATTCGGATGAAATAAATAATAAATAAACTATTCAATTGTTAAAAGAATGTGGATAATAAAATATGGGTTAAATAAATTAGATATGTAGGTTGAATTCCTTTGTGGAAACAACACAAAAAAAATAGGTTATTGGGAAATCAATGTTGGAAACGTGTAAAGTCGCGCATGTTGAAACACGTGAATTTTGCTTACGTGGCCGGGATGCATGGATTTCTCAATATAGGAAGTGAGAGTTAGTTGGTCGGGGAGACAGTCAGGGGAGACGGTCAGTGAGAAAACTCAGAGACAGGCAGACGTCTGAAGCGAGACGTCACTTCAGAAACTAAAATGTGAAACTTTGAATTCTTAATGAGGAAATCACGACCGGTCGTAAGGAAATAAATTCATCATGTGTTTTGTGATAAAGCTCATCTTTGTGTTTGTGATTTCTACAAAAAGGTAAATTGTATTGTTATTATATGTCTGAACACTATCTCATCATTCTAAGAGCTTTCTCCTTCTTCCATCAGCAAGATCTAAGAAAGAACATTTGTCTATCTAAGTCTCTTCCAACATATCTCTCTAAGTCTCTCTTACAACAACATCTCTCTCTCTAAGATACAACATCATATGTAATAAGACAATAACTCTCACTAAGACTCATATCTTTACTAATAAGAACTCACGTAACATACGCGCACAAGTGGTATCGTCTAATACTAATAATAATAACAATATAACACTTAGTCTTAAGGATGGGAACAAAGCGGTGCAGGCAAGTAAACATCGAGGTGACATTGCTTAGATTATCTCTACATTGTCTGGCACATCTCATCTGTACTGCTCCCAACAAAGGACTAACTAGAAACTCTGTTCTGTTTCCCGAACATGTGTCATCCCTATGATATAATTCGACACCTGCATATCTGGCACATTTTGTCTAGGGAGATAACTGTTGACTTCCACTTCAGTCACACCATCCGCAGCTGGGTATATTTTCATTTTCTACCAAGTTATTTTGACATGTACTAATACAACCCTTGCTAAAATTCATACTAGTTAACTCAATCGCTACTTAGTAGTATTGAGATGATGAATCGGGATGAGGGAATCAGAAAAATTGGAACATTTGAGGATACCAGAACCGGTATCTAATTCAGAAAACATTGTCTATTTTCCAATGCCAAAAATGATTGTTTTAATTGTCTTTATTTAATTAGTTTTTTTTTTTTTTTTTAAATCTTCCATTGCTGACAATAATGATAAAATAAGTATTTATTGATTTTAAACTACTAGTAAAATTAAAATTGATAGATCATCCCCCACAAGTGTATTTTTCCGTTCAGGAAAATATCTGCACATTTAACATGTGTTTTTATAATGGGAGGGGGTAACAACTCTAAAGTTAACTATTTTAATAAAGAATCAGAATTGGTAATTGTATCAGAATTGGGGGTAAAATATTGGAATCGTCCCATCACTTAGCGGTGCAGGGTCTCAACATGTAGTGGCATCTTTTTAAATCATGCAAGTTTACAATCAGAATAGAAAACTTATATTTTAAAATTATTTGCTTAAATATTACGTTATAGAATGTTGTAGGAGTTGGTCGTAATTTTTCTGAAAGCATTATTTTGTAAGATTAAATTTGAGCATTAAAAAAATTATATTTTATTTTAAAATTTAAAAAAAAAAACACATACAGCAATACTTTTAAGGGAGACAACTCTTTATACTCTTCAATAAACATGAGTTGTTTCATTCGCTGATTTAAAATTCTTGGTTATAATTGCAAAAAATTTCCATATTACCAGTAACTATATAATTTTTCCAAATAAACTCTAACGGAGCATGTTATTATATTGCTAATATCATTGTATAGCAATAATAAATTCAAGTTTGATATATCAGCTTAAATGCTATTTAGGTCCAAGTTTTAAAATCTGATAAGATAAGGTTATACCAACAACACGGTACAACAATAAATGAAAATTGGCTAGTCAGAATCAAGTTTTGATATACCAGATTAAATGCTATTTAGGTCCAACTTTAAAAATCTAAGATAACTTTATAGGTTAGAGAAGTGAATTTTGAAAAAAAAATTGTTTTGTTTTCAGATTGTTTACTAATTTACATATATTTAAAAAAAAAAACAAAAGTTTTTCTAACGATTTTTTTAATTTTTAAAATGTAGAATAATCCTATATATTTTTTTTTCGTAGTAGTAAATTACAATTCTGAGTTTTTTTTGTTTGTTTCTTTTTTTTTTCTCCTCCAGCATCAAGCCTGTTTATGGAGCTCAGCATCCCCCAAGAGTTGAGAAGCCTCTTAGGTTAGTTTCATATGCCCATGTTTTTTTTTCTTAGTGTTGTATATTATTTAAAAAACAAAAAACTAATTTTAATTTTTGTATGTGTGATTGCTTGTCATTTATATTTGATTGTGCAAAAAACACGCACATAAATTTCTTAGATTATATTTCAATTAAATTTGATGTCAGCTTTTCTTGGATAAGATTTCTTATTGTACCAGCAATATCCCATGTTTTTTTTTTATTTGTTTATTTAAAAAAAAAAAATTATTTTCAGTGCATCTATTCTGTTTAAAAAATTCCATATTTTTTGGTCCCCCCCCCCCCGACAAAAGGAGGGTAAATTCACCCATGTCCCTTCGTCCCTCAATAACTATGCCTTGGAAGTTTTTGAAATTTTGCACAAACATTAAACATGATATGAGTAAAAACGTAATAACGGATTCTCCGGGAAAACTCCGGTTGCCCCCCCCCCCCACTCCTTCAGGTTAAAATGACTAAAATCGACATTTTTGTGCTTATTAAAAAAATTGATGCTCTGGATTTTTATAAAACTTTCTGAAAAGTTGTAACTGACTGATTTCTATATAATTTTGTTTGCTTATACTTTGCGATAACGCTTGGGTGTGCCCCAGGGGCTCTTTTAGGGTTAATAAAACCACTCCATATTTGGGACTATTTTACCATATTTGTCCAAAATTTTCTGTGTATGTCTATTTAGCAGTTTTGCATGGCGCTGAACTCAAATTTAAATATGTTAAGGCTTTGGGGACTTTTGGGGCTAAATGAGGGAGGGAAAATGATGGACTTAGTCATTTCTTTTTTTGCATGGTGCAGAACTCAAATTTACATATGTTAAAGCCTAAAACTGCACCGTTTTTTCATTTTCATCAGGATTTGAAGTCCCTTGAGGACTTTTGGGGCTAAATTGGGGGGTGGGGGCAATGCTGAACTTAGTCATTTTTTTTTATGCCTCATTCACTGTGCACTCATAGGATATCATGCAGCATGCTTCATTTGTTTGTTTCAAGTCCAGGTAGAACATGCCATCAAAAGTTCTCCATTTATTTTTTCTTTGGCAATGGATGGAACTTGTTTATGAGTTTTATCCATTCTTAACTATCTTCAAATGTTTTTTTTATTTTTTTGTTGTATCATCAATTACTGTCAGTCTATTCAGAGTTATTTCCCTTTGCCCCATCTATTTTAAAAGCTCAAATATCTTTTCTAAAAAGTAAATATTTAGTTATCTGCTCTTAGTTCTTTTTTGTTTGTTGTAAACTCTTGTAGGGGGCTATCTGCTTGTGGCTCTGTTCCGTAAGGTAAATAAAACGATCACCTCATGCAACATGTCTGTGTTTTTTTTGAATTTGTCTCCCAGCCTGGAGTATCAAGTTTATTTGAAACAAGGGTTGATTTGATTCTGGACTTGATCATCATTTCTGTTACATACTGATCAACCCAAGTGTTTCTAACATTTTTATACTTTGCGTAACCTTAAAAGTAAAATAGTCTTGTGGTCAGTCATTGTTACACAGGCCAAGGGAAATGATAAAATTATTTTCCTTGGCCGGTGTAACGTAAAATATTCCTCTGTAAAAATTCTCTTTTTTATCTATAAAAGAACAAAGACTGTTTAAGATCGTGAAGCCCATATATCAATTGACGTGATATTGTAAACGAACAGAATTTGATGAACGACATTATCATTATTTTTTTTATTTATTTATTTAAAACATTTTTTGTGAATTAGTCCACCGGCCAAATTATTCCTCATAATAATAATCAAAAGAGGATTGATTCTATAATAATACATACGCAATCTACATAAACTAAAATATATTTAAGCGTATTCTATGACTTGGCAAATGCCTGGTGGCCAGCTAGTACAATATATATGCATTTTTCTTTTAATACTTTAAACACTGCATGTAATGTAAGTCTTAAAAGACAGACTTTGATCTGATGACCTTAGAGGAAGATTAAATCTGGACAATATAGGAAGATATGTGCCAAACAGGAGTCTTTGGTAGTATGGTCACTTTGAAAGAATGGATGAAAGTTCTTTGATTAGTATATGTAGAACAATTGAGGTAATAAGATCTGTTGGCAGAGGAAGGCCAAGGAAATTGTGGGAAGGAGTGATAATGATGAATTTGAAAGAAATAAAGACCCGGCCAGAGATAGGTTAGTTTGAAAGTTAATTTCTAAAAGTTGTTTAACACATGCCAGCATTTTCTGGAAAGTCTTGGCCTACTTAGTGATAGATATATAATATGGTTTTCATAGTTTTCCTTCAACTGCTGTTTAACTGAGCGAATCTGTCCTGGCTAGAAATAGCTAAGTTTGGAAGTCAATTTCTAAAAGCCGTCCAACATATGTCGCTATGTAAAATGGATATTAAACCGAATCAATTTGTATAAATCAAAATAAAAATATCAGTGCAGATTGAAGTTGAGAGAAGTCAATAGTTGATTCTTTGAACATATCAAAGTCCTGCAGATAATTATAAAGAGCAATTTTTTTATCTTATCACACATGCAAATGAGGTAGAACCACACCTGCGCTTTAGCTGAAATGCAAATGAAGACTCCAACCAGATTGGGTGAAGGTGGGGTCTTCTAGGTAATCTATCAACACACTATTTTCATATTTAAATAACATATCTCTTAAACTGTTATAAACGCAAATTTTCTCTAATTGTCACAGGCAGACAGCTTGGTTTTCTTGCCTAATCACAAGTTTCTTTTTTTTTTTTTTTTTTTTTTTTTTGAGATGATTATAATCATAAATGTGGTGTACCCCCAGAGGTCTATCCTTGGACCTTTATTATTCATAATATTCATAAATGACCTCCCTGATAAAATAGTTTCTGATATGGGTATACTTGCTGATGACACCACACTCTATAACAGGCATGAGGGGAAAACAAATAAACATATATCTAAGGAAATGGCAAAGACACTAGAGGAAGACCTCCAATCTGTAATGGAATACGTACAAAAATGCATGGTCACATTCAATGCTGCCAAGACTAAACTTGTTTCCTTCAATAATTACAAGAAACTTCTCAACCACTAATAGCTATGACTAAAGATACATTATCTGAAAGTACTTCTTTCAAACTCCTCGGCTTAACGTTCACAGGGAATATGAGCTGGAACAGATACATTGAGAGCATTGCCAACACCACTGTGAAGAAGGTGGGCTCTCTCTACCATGCTAGAAAACTACTTACGCCTGAAAGTATCCTGTATCTCTACAAGGCCACCATTTGCCCATGTATGGAGTACTGTTGTCACATCTGGGCAGGTGCATCTGCTACTAGTATTTTGCTTCATACAAGGTTCAAAAGATTCGCCAACCTGTATTGAAGAAAAAAAAAATGAATGTCCCTAAACTGTCATCTAAGTTTCAACCTCTGTACCATCAACAAAATGTTGCATCCCTCTGCCTGTTTTACAAGTATTTTAATGGTGGATGCTCCGATGAACTACAAGCCCTTGTACTCTTTCAGCATAAATACTCCTGACAAACCCGACAAGCAGCAAAATCCCACCCCTACACAGTAGATATCCCTAGATGCCAATTCTACCCTTTGCGACCAAGGCCGCCAACCCCCAATATTTCCTCCTGTATCAGAAAATACACTATGTGATATACAAATATCTATATGTGATGTTGCCAAGCTAATCAAAAACCTTGATTCCAGTAAAGCAACCGGCCCTGACGGTATTCCAATTAGAGTGCTCAAAAAACTTCAACCAGAACTAGCACCCATACTTACAAAACTGTTTAAACATTGTCTTAAGGAAAATTGCTTCCCATCACTCTGGAAAATCTCATCAGTATGCCCTGTATTTAAGAATTCAGGTGATCATTCATCCCCTTCTCAGTACAGACCAATAAGTCTCTTGTGCGTCATGAGTAAGTTGATGGAATCTGTGTTAAATAGAGAAGTAATCAACCATCTCAGCAAAAATAACCTTCTTAGTGACACACAATATGGTTTCCGTTCTGCTAGATCTACAGCAGATGTGCTTACAGTTATATCTCATAGGATTAGCGAATCTCTCGACAGAGGCAACCTTTCTAGGGCAATTGCTCTTGACATATCAAAGGCCTTTGATAGGGTATGGCATAAAGGTTTACTTCACAAGATCTCCAGCTATGGTATAGCTGGAAATGTCTTCTCAATTATTAAATCATTTCTCTCTGATAGGTTCATAAGAGTAGTAGTTGATGGGCAAAAATCAGAAGCTCACAGTATAAATGCTGGAGTCCCTCAGGGGTCCATCCTGGGCCCAACTCTTTTCCTGATCTACATTAATGATCTTCCAAATCACATCCTTACATCATTCGTAGACATTTTTGCTGACGACACTACCATCTATGGTAGCACATCTAAGACAGTAAATGACCAAGTTCTCTCCGATTCTCTCTCCTCTGATCTTGATCACGTTGTACAATGGGGAAAGGAATGGCTGGTTACTTTTAATGCATCTAAAACCAAGCTTCTATCTTTACTTCATCAACGTTCTGATCCCCATCTGGCATCAATTAAAATGAATGGCTCTCGTCTTGGGGAGGCCTCAAGTTTTGACAGGCACTATTGGAAAATGAAAATTTTCTTTATCAAATGTAGGATGTGCTGCTCCTTACTAAAGAAATGATTTTTGTAACATCACGATGGGAGAATTCCACGTCAAACTTTCTACGCCATGTAATACATACTTTCTGATTTTCTTCAAACTTTCTGCAGCTGTTGGTATCATAAAAACTGGATAATCCTGGAAATTTGAGTTTTTAACTCCAAACGGTTTCCAAAATGTTGCATTTTTAAGATTTCAAGTATGCCGTGAAATCGCAGTATTAGAAAATTACATTTTTTTTGTGCATAAGATGATTTATAGACTAGAATGTTACAAATTGGTACAACATTTTTTTTGTGCATAAGATAATTTATAGACTAGAATGTTACAAATTGGTACAACATTTTTTTTTGTGCATAAGATAATTTATAGACTAGAATGTTACAAATTGGTACAACATTTTTTTTGTGCATAAGATAATTTATAGACTAGAATGTTACAAATTGGTACAACATTTTTTTTGTGCATAAGATAATTTATAGACTAGAATGTTGCAAATTGGTACAACATTTTTTTTGTGCATAAGATAATTTATAGACTAGAATGTTACAAATTGGTACAACATTTTTTTTGTGCATAAGATAATTTATAGACTAGAATGTTACAAATTGGTACAACATTTTTTTTGTGCATAAGATAATTTATAGACTAGAATGTTACAAATTGGTACAACATTTTTTTTTGTGCATAAGATGATTTATAGACGAGAATGTTACAAATTGGTACAACATTTTTTTTTTTGTGCATAAGATGATTTATAGACTAGAATGTTACAAATTGGTACAACATTTTTTTTGTGCATAAGATAATTTATAGACTAGAATGTTACAAATTGGTACAACATTTTTTTTGTGCATAAGATAATTTATAGACTAGAATGTTACAAATTGGTACAACATTTTTTTTTTTGTGCATAAGATGATTTATAGACGAGAATATTACAAATTAGTGCAACATTTTTTTTTTTGTGCATAAGATGATTTATAGACTAGAATGTTACAAATTAGTGCAACATTTTTTTGTGCATAAGATCTTCCAAATCATATCCTTACATCATTTGTAGACATCTATGCTGACGACACTACCATTTATGGTAGCACATCTAAGACAGTAAACGACCAAGTTCTCTCCAATTCTCTCTCCTCTGATCTTGAGCACGTAGTACAATGGGGTAAGGAGTGGCTGGTTACTTTTAATGCATCTAAAACCAAGCTTCTCTCTTTACATCATCAACTTTCTGACCCACATCTGGCATCAATTGAAATGAATGGCTCTCGTCTTCAGGAGGCCTCAAGTTTTGACAAGCTTCTTGGCTTGACCATTACTCCTGATCTTAAATGGAACACGTACATCAAATCTGTTGCCAAGGCCGCTGGAAAAATGGTGGGATCTTTCTATCGATCCGGTAGATATCTCACTGCTGATGCTATTCTCTATCTATATAAGAGCCAGGTACGTCCAAGGATGGAATACTGTTGCCACATCTGGGCAGGAGCTGCTAGAAAGGACTTGGCCTGCCTTGATAGAGTTCAAAATAGACTTTGTAGCCTCGTAGGAGATGTCCTTTTCTCTTCCTTGCAACCTCTATCTCACAGAAGAGATGTTGCGAGTTTGTCTCTGATGTATCGTTATTTTCATGGAAAGTGTTCGACTGAGCTTCAATCTATGGTCCCCCCTCGCCAAACTTTCACAAGAAACACTCGTCTAGCTGTAAACACTATCAATAATTCCCCCACTCTTTATCTGTGCCTAAACCTAAACGTAGATTCCATGAACAAAGCTTCTTTCTTAGAACTGCACGCCTGTGGAATTGTCTTCCGTTTTCCTGCTTTCCGGCTGACTACAATATGGTTGTCTTCAAGTCTAACGCGAACAAGTTCTTGATGAGCCGTTCCATATAAGTTATCAAATTTACCAAATTTTCATTACTAATGATTACTATATTGTCCAATTTCTACTGTACACTCTTTAACCCTTACCCTTGAGTGGCCTCTTGGCCTTGATAATGTGGTGATGTCTATGTAAAAAAAAAAAAAGATGATTTATAGACTAGAATGTTACAAATTGGTACAACATTTTTTTTTGTGCATAAGATGATTTATAGATTAGAATGTTACAAATTAGTGGAACATTTTTTTTTTTTTTGCATAAGATGATTCATAGACTAGAATGTTACAAATTGGTACATTTTTTTTGTGTGCATATGATTTATAGACTAGAATGTTACAAATTGGTACAGCATTTTTTTTTTTTTTTTTCTTTTTTTTTTTTACTATTGGTCGACATAGAGTGATTTGTTTCACCATGTACAACTTTTTCAACCACATAAATTTATCATTATTAAACCACACCATGGCGATGGGCATCTCTCCATCATCATTATTTGAGCCAACAATCAAGCTTCCCGATGTTTCGGATATATATCCAATGCTGCCGTAGATTTTTTTTTTTTTTTTTTTTTTTTTTTTTTTTTATCGGACACCAAAAAGTAAATGTCTACACAATGCGAAGAATACAGCATAATCGCGTTGACACACTGGTTCTCTGATCACTGAAGTTAAGCAACGTTGAGCTTGGAGAGTACCAGATGGGTGACCATGTAAGAATTCTAGGTGCAGTATGTGCTCTCCGCTTATCTCAGCATTTGTTCCCAGTCGTTCTGAACATACATATATATATACATTATATACATTCCAGTTGCCACTGGTATTTAATAATGTTGACTCAGAAGAGGTGTGGTTGGAGACTGCGCACCTCTTGCCACAAAAATTTCACATGCAGGCGCCCCTACGGTGGGTATCCATAGTTTGTTAAGACTGAAGGAACTTTTACCTTTTTACCTTTGCAATGGAATTAAACTTCTGTTTTAAAGACTTCAAACTTGATATATAGGAGATTTGGACCTGTGATTTGTTTTTTAGCCTGTAAAAATAGCTGCTAAGTGGTTAAAAATTGAAAACAAAAATTGGAGCTCGGCAGGTGGGTATCCATAGTTTGTTAAGACTGAAGGAACTTTTACCTTTTTACCTTTGCAATGGAATTAAACTTCTGTTTTAAAGACTTCAAACTTGATATATAGGAGATTTGGATCTGTGATTTGTTTTTTAGCCTGTAAAAATAGCTGCTAAGTGGTTAAAAATTGAAAACAAAAATTGGAGCTCGGCAGGCATAAGTCGACTAAACGTGTTATTTCTATGCATACACAAACATACTTTTATATTTTTAACAACATTATTTTTTAAAAAAGTTTTTGTATGTTTATAGATTTAGTTCAGATGGTAACAAATAAGGCTGGAGAGCTGCACGTTTTGGTTTCAATTCTTGCTGATGGCATCCAAGTTATGTATTTTTTTTTTTTAAACTTTTGAAATCGCTACTATATATTAGGTACAATATAATAATCAATAGAGTATTGACTTTATGACTTAGCAATGCCAGGCGGTTTGCTAGTATGTTATAAAACATTCAGTTACATTTTAATTTGGAATTGGTTATGTGACCCGTATTTGTAGAAATGGGTCACATAACTTTCAGGGAGAAATTTGACTACAGGATATGAGAATAAGTATACTCGTAATATAAATAACTTTTGACTGTTTTCCATAAACTGTTAATTTTGCCAAAAGAGTTGAAACTATAGTCATGACATGTCTATCTAATGTGCTTGCTAAAATTAAAAAAAAATTTTTTTATACAACTTTCACCCCAAACAAAGCACAGTGCCATTTTGAAGTAGAGGGCTACTATTGGGGACATAAGTTGCAGGGACATTATGAAGGGAGATGAGTAGTAAGATGTCAGTTCACATTACACTTGAACTTCAGTACACTTGGCAAAGATCTCTACTGTGTAGGGGTGGGATTTTGCTGCTTGTTGTGTTTGTCGGGGGGTATTTATGACAAAGGACTACCAGTGCTTGTAGTTCGTTAGAGCATTCACCATTAAAATACTTGTAGAGCAGGCAGAGGGATGTAACATTTCGTCGATGGGACAGAGGCTGAAGCTTAGATGACAGTTCAGGACCTATCAGGTTGACAACTCTCTTTTGAACCCTGTCCAGGAGGGAGAGACTAGTAGCTGATGCACAAGCCCAAATGTGACAACCATACTCCATACATGGGCGAATGGTGGCCTTGTAGAGGTACAGGATACTTTCAGGCGTAAGTAGCTTTCTAGCACGGTAAAGAGAGCCCACCTTCTTCGCAACGGTCTTAGCAATGCTATCAATGTATCTGTTCCAACTCCTGTTTCCTGTGAACGTTCGGCCGAAGAATTTGAAAGTGCTTTCAGTTAATGCGTTTTTGGCCATTGCTATTGGTGGTAGAGAAAGTTTCTTGTAATTATTGAAAGAATAGCTTGGTCTTGTCAGCATTGAATGTGGCCATCCATTTTTGTCCCCTTTCCACTACAAATAGGTCTTTCTCTAGTGTTTGATCACATCCTTAACATTTTTATTTTTTCTTATCTTTCCCCAGCAACCCGGGAACTCCAAAGAAAGAGGACAAAACAAAACAAAGACCGAAAGATTCTTTTCAGGATTTTGAGATAAAAACCTCCGATGCGTGGGACGATGGCGATGATGATCTTATTCTTATGGCCAACATTCAGATGTCGTTAAAAGATGTCCAATCAACTGCCCGTGCTGTACTCGATAAACATAGCCGGCGTCAGCGAAAGCAACAGAATGGCGCCGGAGAGGAGGCACTATCCAATTGTAATACGAACATTTCTCCCTTACCCTCAATACTTTCAGGTAATTGCTGATTATCCGGTGTTTTGTTTAAATTCATGTGAATCTCATATCCAGCTGCCTCTACCTGGCGTTGCCTGGGATGCAGTGAATCATTTCAGTTTTTTAATATTTGTTTGAACATTTTTTAAACTTAAGGTAGGCAACTTTATTGTATTTTTCAGTCTGAAATGATAGTTCTTGTTCAGAATTCTCCTTATCTAAAAAAAAAAGAAAAAAAAAGAAAAATCTGTATGTATCTATGATGAAACAAAAATATCATATCCCAAAAATCACCTAAATTGATAAACTGATCAAGTATTTGTATTTTTAAATAAGAAAATTAGTTTTGATGGGAATTTGTAGGCATTACAGCATAACTCAATTTAAACTTACTAAATTTATCTCCCTTTAATATTTGAGATTTTTTTTTTTTTTTTTTCAAAATGGCAGGCAAGACAGCCACTCCTCAGATACAAATAAAATTTGATTTTCTTTATCAAAATAAAACTATTTGATCAATTTACATGGTTTTTGGAATATGATACTTTTGTTTTGTCATGTGCGCGTACATTATACAGATTTCTTTTTTAATATAGAGTAATTTCTGGACAAGAACCAAAATGAGTTTTTAAAAATGTTTTACATTAGCATTTAGGCTTGACAAATTAATGTTAAAATAAATCTTATTTAGAGATGACCCAACTGTGAGCTTTCAAATAAGAATTCTATAAAAACCTGAATTTACCGAATGTTATATTAACGAGATAAAGAAAATAGATTATTTCTGCAGTTTATGAGCCATGCTATTTTTGGCATAGGAGTTTCAAGTTAAATTTTATACTATTCTTTGTTTATTAAATTGTTAAGTGAAAGTACAGAATTGTTACAAAAAGCTCCCCTCCCCATGTTAAGAATGGTTTTATAAATATTATTTCAACATGGGCCATAAACTGCACAAGCATTAAAAATAGAAGCACAAATAATGGAACTATTTTTAATTCGGATTTATTTTTCAAAAATGTTATGAAATTGTTCTTTTTTGTGTGTGTGATCAGATTGCTGTCGGCAAAAGCGTTAAGATGAATCGATTCCACATATCGCAAGTTTGTATCCCTTCAAATGTGATGTTTGGTCTTTTTAGGGGGTCATTTGACTGCTGTTCCTTCTGCCACTTCGCTGGGGGCAGGGCCCGGTGTTGGAGTACGACTCAACAGTCATTGGCAACCACCGAAAGTAACACCTTTGCGAATAGGACAACCTCACGTACCTGATCGAGAGGCGGCTAAGCGGGAGAAATTCAATGCCATTTTGTCCGTTCCAAATACAGATTTAGGTAACAGACATTTTTTTTTTTAACTTTTTTTTTTTTTCTTTTTTTTTTACTTTTTTTTTTCTGTTGATTTTTTTTTTGTTAATTGTTTTTGTTTTTTCTTTTGCTTTTCCTTTTTTGTTTTGTTTTTATTTTGTTTTTCTTGTTTTATTTTTTCTTGTTTTTATTTTCATTTTTGTTTTCTTTGTTTTTAACTTTTCCTTTTTCCTTTCTTTTCCTTTTTCCTTTCTTCTCCTTTTTTCTTTTCCTTCTCCTTTTTTCTTTTCCTTCTCCTTTTTTCTTTTCCTTCTCCTTTTTCCTTCTCCTTTTTTCTTTTCCTTCTCCTTTTTCCTTCTCCTTTTTTCTTTTCCTTTTTTCTTTTCCTTTTTTCTTTCCTTTTTTCCTTTTTTCTTTTCTTTTCCTTTTTTCTTTTCCTTTTTCTTTTTTCTTTCTTTTCCTTTTCATTTATCCCTTTTCCTTTTTTCTTTTTTCCTGTTCTATTTTCATTTCTTTATCTTTCTTTTGTTTTTAGCATAATGATATTTAATTTAAGCTCCTACAAAATTCAAACAACATGAGATTACAGTTCTGAAATTTTGAGCTGATTGTTTATATTGTTTTGATTGCATATTCGTGCAATCTTTCAGTTGGTGTAGCCTTCGACCTTTGTCAAGCATTTTGGAAAAGAAATGAGAAAAGTTACTGGCCCCGTAGATAGTTTCATATTCTTGGAGTTATTTTTTTGTTTTTTGCTGTGGTTTTGTAGATGTGAAAATATTTGGTTGACAAAGGGAGGTAACTATAATGAAGTTTGACGGGGGATAATCTCCCTTTTATCACTTAAATTTTGAGGAGAAATTAGCCACATATGAGAACTTCTAATTGTAGGGAAAAGAAAAATTACACAACTCCTCAGCCCACAACTTTCAATGGATACATTGCCCCTACTGCTCTTTGAGGCTTGACCTCCAGTGTTTGGCTTGTCTCTGGTCCTCACCCTGTTCGACACCTGGATACCATGTGACTCAATTTCCCGCATGTCATCCAGCTACTCTTTTCTGGTGTTGTCCCGCTCTCACTGCTGGACCAGTCGCCATTTTTGCCTTCTTCCTTCGTGGTAGGTTGTGTTGGGTAATTCCCTCACCCTGATGGGTTCAGACTGGTCTTCCTGTGCTTATGTGTAACCATGTACTCGTCCGCTAACGCAGCTAGCTCGTAACCTGTGTCCACTTTTTTCCATTCAGATATACTTGTAAATCCTCTGGTACCTCATTCAGGATTTCTTTGATTAAGATCAGTTGCTTGATCTTCTCTGCATCATTTTGCTCTTTCTTGGTGCACCATTTTCTGAGCTGTCGTTCCTTTTGTAAATTCCACATAAGATTATGCTTCTGTTTTCCACTGGCTTCTGAATTTTTGCTGATAAACCTCTGGTGCCAATTCAAAATTTCACAGGATAGCCTTCTTGACTTCCTCGTAGTCTGAGCAATTCTCTTCCGTCAATATCACATACACTTTCTGTACTCTGTCTATTAACACTGTTTGCAGCAGTATTGTTCAATATCTTTTAGTCCACTTCAGGTTCGTTGTCGTCCTCTCAAAATGAGGGAAATATTTGTCTGTATTCTCCTCTACAAATTTTGGTACAAGTCTGACCTGCTTTGTCACGGTTTGCTTTTTGCTCTGTGCTGGTCAGCCTCACTTCTTGCAGCCTGGTTTCCTGCTCTATTCATGCTAATTTGATTTTGGCCTGGGTCTTGATTTTTTCAAACTCTATCTGTTTGGCTGTCAAGCTCGCTGCTCCCCCCCCCCCCCGGTAACCGGTAATTTGTCAAAGATATCCACCTTGAATACCTGCTTGTTCACAATGTGTTCAACAATTGCTCGCATTAGAGCTCTTTTTCTCAGTAATTTCCTGACATTCAGCTCCAACCGTTCACTTTTTTGCATTTCCCTCATTAAAGAAGGTTCGCTTAAAAAGTCCTCTACTCCCTCCATTTCTCTTCTCTATGCCTTTAAACCTAATTGTTCAGTCCAGTATCTCAGTGTTTTTAGAAACTCCAATACTTCTCGCTTGTCCGGCCAACAGAAGACTGATTCGTCAGGGAATAACAGCTTTTTTTCTTTTGCTTAAGAGGTCTTATCCCGGACAAGCCCCCATATCACATACATCCTCAATCTGGTTTCGAGCCACAGAATTAACTTTGGCACTCGGAGTTATGTTTAGTACATGCACTGAGTTTCCTTGAAAGGTAAGGGACTTTACCAGCGAAGATGTGCCACCCTACTGATTCTCTTTAGATATTCGACCCTCAGATATTGAGGTTCTTAGCCAACTTAAGTTGGGGCTAGGCAAATAGGGTGCTAGGCTTGTATTCCTTGTAATCCTTTGTGTAAATGGTTACGCAAACATAGCAAAAAATGAAAGAGCATAGTCGGCAGTCGAGCAGGAAAGCATAGATCAACAGACAGAAAATGAACAGAATGGCAATGATAACTCAAAATCCAAATAATTAGGTTTTCGTATTTTTTCCTTTTTTTTTCTTTTTTTTTTATTTTTGCCCCCCCCCCCCCCGACTTTTACTTATTTTTTTAAAAACAACACTTGAATGGTGCTGAACTAAAAACATAATCAACAGACAGAATAAGGATAAAATAAAATGCCACAGGTATCAAACTTAGAAAGTCTGATGGAGTTTAAGCACAGTTTTCTCTACTGAATGTTCAATGGAACGACTCAATACATCCCTGGAAATGTCGGAAAGATGAGGGTTTAAGCACAGAAGTTTTCTCGACTTTATATTCAGTGAATGACTGAACGGGTCTCGGCCGTATCCATGAATAGCAGTGTTTTTTCTTTTTCTTTTTTCTTTTCACAAGATGAGGGTCGGGGCAAGAACTTACCATGAATCTGCAAATGACTGCTAGCAAAAGAAAATATCACTCACCGGTTTCCCTTTGACATAGTCCATAATTATCTCGCTACTCCAGGAGAATGAAATTAATTTTTGGATTAATTTAGTTACAAAGAAAAAAAAATCAAATATTATAGTTCATTTGTGTTTCTCGTGCATGAATCATGAGTCTTGATTACAAATGTTTTAACGAAAATAAAACATGAAGTTTCTTATTCGCTATGAAAGAACAAAATTTCTAAACAAGTAAAAAAAAAAAATTTTTTTTTTTTTTTTTCAGAAGAATTACGGAAACTTAGTTGGTCTGGTATACCGAAATCTGTGAGGCCAACTGCTTGGAAAATTTTATCAGTGAGTATTCCCCCCCCCCTTCCATTTATTAAGCTTATGAAGAGTCACAAAATTAAATAGCCGTTCTCTGGGAGATGAATTCCTCAAATGCATTATAAAGAAAATTAGGTTCTTGTCCAGAATTGTCTCAAAATTTTGTTATTTATCAGGATGTGGAAATTATTCGGGACAAGACATGAGGCCACTTAATGTAAGAAGATCACAAGAACGAAAAATGATTATCGCAAAGGCAGGAGATACCTATTAGCCTTAGTCTTGAAAAAACAGAAAGCAAAGCTGTAGATGAGAGGAAAACAGTCAGCAGGAAGAGAGTTCCAAAATCTCTAGCTCTTGGAAAGAAGTGACTGAAATAAGATGTATTGCAATGAGGTATTAAAACAACGAATTAATGGAGACCACTAGACCAACGAATCAAACGCGCTTGAACAAAAGAAGCAGTGAATAGATCAGACCATTCTGAGGAGTACGTGCAATAAAAATATTTATAGAAAAAGATTGAGACTAGTAACGCCATGTCAGTGAAAAAGTTACTGATTTCTGCATTTTATTGCGAACAAAGTGACCCCTTTCCAAATATGACTCATGGAATTGTTCCTGCTTGGGCTGCACACTTGAATTGCACAATGATATTGAGTGTTGGCTGTGGGCATCTACTGTGCGAATTTCAAACATTTTTCATTTTTTTTTTTTCTTTTTTTCTTTTGGAGATCTGTGCTCACATATGGAGGTTATTAATCAGACTATAATTTTTATTCATTTTTTTTTTTGTTTTTAGTAAATCTTTTTTTAAAAAAAGATTAAAGATTAAACTGAAAATTGGTTGGTCCATTGTTATTGCACCAAAAATTTAGGTTGTTTAGACTCGAGAGTATTTAAATTATTTAAAAAACATAGGATTTTCCTTAAACTTTTAAGTTTGAAATAGCATTTTGATTTTTAATCGTATTGATTGTAATAGTATTTTGATTGTTAATCGTATTTTGATTGTAATAGTATTTTTATTGTTAATCGTATTGATTGTAATAGCATTTTGATTGTTAATCGTATTGATTGTAATAGTATTTTGATAATCGTATTGATTGTAATAGCATTTTGATTGTTAATCGTATTGATTGTAATAGTATTTTGATTGTTAATCGTATTGATTGAATGAATGTAATTTAAAATTACCTATTCTCGTTATTGAATAGCAATAAAACTAAAACTGTTGGACATTCATGATAGGAATTTGATGGACAAGTCAATCATAGGCTAAAGTTATATACCAGATATGATTGGATTTTTTTAATTTTTTTTTTACAAGGTGATCATCACTTATCAAGGCCCCGAAGCCACTCAGGGATAAGGGTTATTGCATGTACAGTACGTTAGTGTGGGGGTTTAATAAAAGTGTCTACTTAAGGGGGCAGTTCATCAGGAATTTGTTTACGTTGGACTTGAAGACGTCCAGGTTGTAGTCAGATGGGAAGCAAGCAGACGGAACAGAGTTCCACAGGCATGCAGTTCTAAGAAAGAAGCTTTGTTCATGGAATCTACATTTTGATTTAGGCACAGATAAAGAGTGGGGAAAATTTTTGACAGTGGTTTCAGCTAGACGAGTGTTTTTCGTAAAAGATTTGCGAGGGGGGGACTAGAGATTGGAGCTCAGACGAGCACCTGCCATGGAAATAACGATAAAACAAAGATAGGCTCGCAACGTCTCTTCTGTGGGAGAGAGGTTGCAGGGTAGAGAAGAGGGCATACCCCACTAAGCCACGAAGTCTATTTTGTACTCTGTCCAGGCATGATAGGCTGTTTTTAACAGCTCCTGCCCAGATATAGCAGCAGTACTCCATCCTTGGGCGTACTTGGCTTTTATATATAGATAGAGAATTGCATGGATTGCAGGAAGGACTGAATTTTATTAACAATTTCAAGAGTCGCATAGTTATTTGGGGTGGGGGGGAGTCACTTTGTAAAAGAGATTTCTATTTGAAATCTAATTAACTGTTGAACAAAGATGTTCTCTTAGCACCACTAAACTTTTATGAATATCTTCAGCCCCCAAAATTATTTTTTGTATTTTTGTAATTGCATTTTCGCCCCAAACAAGGCACAATGTCACTTTGATGTAGGGGGCTACTATCTTGGACATAATTTGTAGGAGTACTATGTAGGGAGTTAAGCAGCAAGATGTTTGTTTACATTACACTTGAATTTCTGCATGTCAGTACAGTCAGGGAAACAGGGACTTGGAAGGGAATTCCAAAGTCTAGCAGTCCTAGGGAAGAAACTATTAGAGTAGAAGGCTTTCTTACATCTAGGGATTTCTACTGTGTAGGGGTGAGATTTTGCTGCTTGTCGGGGTTTGACGTCGGTATTCACGTCAAGGGGGTGCAAGGGCTTGTAGTTCGTCAGAACATCTACCATTAAAATACTTGTAAAACAGACAGAGGGATGCAATATTTCATTGATGGGGCAGAGGTTGAAGCGTAACTGATAGTGTGAGTGGGACCTATTAGGTTGGTGACTCTCTTTTGAACCCTGAGTAAGAGGGAGAGACTAGTAGCAGCCCAAATGTGGCAACAATACTCCATACATGGGCAAATGGTGACCTTGTGAAGGTACAGGATACTCTCAGGCATAAGTAACTTTCTAGCATGGTAGAGAGAGCCCACCTTCTTTGCAGCAGCCTTGGCAATGCACTCAATGTATCTGTTTCCCATGAACATTAAACCGAGTTTGAAAGAAATACTTTCAGGTAATGTCATTAGCCATGGCTATTTATGGTTAAGAAGGTTTCTTTTAGTTATTAAAGAAAAGGAGCTTAGTCTTGGCAGCATTGACTGTGACCTCCATTTTTGTCCCCATTCCGTCACAGACCGGAGGTGTTCCTCTGAGGTTTCTGCCATTGCCTTAGATTTGTGGTCATTCATTTTCCCCTCGTGTCTGTTGTAGAGCGTAGTATCGTCAGCAAATATACCCATCTCAGAGACAATTTTATCAGGAGGTCATTTATAAATATCAGGAATAATAAAGGTCCAAAGATTGACCCCTGAGGTACACCCACATTTATATCATTGTTTTGATGTACGACCATCGAGGACAACCGGAATTTTTCTCTTACTTAAGAAGGATTTAATTATGTTAAGTATTCATCCAGCAATGCCAAAGGATCCGATTCTCATGAGGAGATCACCGTGCCATACTGTGAAAAGCCTTAGATATATCTAGGGTTACTACTGCCCTAGCCTCTCTTGCTTAATTCAGTGCATGGTATATAATGTTCAGAGATTACAGTTAGGATATCTGCAGTAGAACGGGTTTGCTTAAACTCATACTGTTGATCAGATAGAAGTTTAGCAGCTGTGAGGTGGTTGACTAGAGCTTGATTAATTATGGACTCAAATATTTTGTCGAAAAGAGGGAGGAGGCTGATGGGGTGATAATTTAATGAATCAGTTCTTTCGCCAGAATTTTTGAAAACTGAAACCACAGAATTTTTGTAAATTGGTACCACAGAAGCGGTTTTCCAGCAGTCAGGAAAGCAAAATTCATTAAGGCATTTATTGTAAAGTTTTGAGAGAATTGGAGCAACCTCAGTGGAGCATTTTTTAAATAGCACAGATGAGATAAAGTCCACATGCTTTTGAGGTGTCAAGGTTTTAGATGATACCATGCGCCTGAGAAGAGGTGATTTTCAGATCATCTAGTGTGTTTGTTGTTGTTTGCTCTGGGAGGGAGTGGTTTGCTGGGTCCAAAGTAGAGTTGGAGGCAAACCGACAGGCAAGCAGATTAGCTTTCTCAGTTGCTGTGCAGACAACTTCAAGATTGTTGGATAGTGGGGGAATTGTTGATTGCCCATTATTTACTACACTGTTATAAATTTTCCAGAAGTCGCGAGTTATTAATTTCTGTGCTTCAACGCGTTTTCTGGTTTCGGTATATTCTCTCTTAGCTGTGACTATTTCTTTCTTACAATTACTTCTAGCTTCTATAAACTTTTGTCTGTACTCGATTTATGTTGGATAAATCTGCATTATGCATGCTGCCTTTGAGCAATAGCAGCTGCACAAGTAGAAGTAAACAATTGGGGAGAGTGAGGTTTGCTTTAGAACTTCTGTGTGGGAATATGTGCTTCAATTGCTACTTTGAACCATTCAGTGGTCTCATTTTCGCACTGTTCAGCAGGAAGAGAAAAGACATTTCGCCATGGAGAATCTCTGATGTGATCCCTGATGGCATCCCAGTCAGCCTTATTGTAGTACCTTGTCGTTTCGAGCAGTGACTCGACTTCGGTTCGAAACTTTAGAATGATGTCTATCATTATCACAGTATGATCAGTATTCCAGAGTGGGCAATGGGCATTTGTTACACAATCTTCAGGAACCTCTTTTTTTTTTTTTTTTTTTTTTTTTTTTTTTTTACATAGTGATCACCACTTATCAAGGCCCGGAAGCCACTCAGGGATAAGGGTTATTGCAGGTACATTACGTTAGTGTGGAGATTTGATGAAGTGTTTACTTAAGGGGGCGGTTCATTAGGAATTTGTTAACATTGGACTTGAAGACATCCAAGTTGTAGTCCGGTGGGAAGCAGGCAGACGGAACAGAGTTCCACAGGCGTGCAGTTCTAAGAAAGAAGCTTTGTTCATGGAATCCACGTTTTGATTAAGGCACAGATATAGAGTGGGGAAATTTTTCACAGTGGATTCAGCTAGACGGGTGTTTTTCGTGAAAGATTGGCGAGGGTGAACCAGAGATTGGAGTTCAGACGAGCACCTGCCATGGAAATACCGATAAAACAAGGATAGGCTCGCAACCTCTCTTCTGTGGGAGAGAGGTTGCAGGGTAGAGAAAAGGGCATCCCCCACTAAGCCATGAAGTCTTTTTTGTACTCTGTCAAGGCAGGATAGGCTGTTTTTAGCAGCTCCTGCCCAGATATGGCAACAGTATTCCATCCTTGGACGTACTTGGCTTTAGAGCTGGTGCATTTGCTACTAGTCTCTCGCTCCTAGACAAGGTTCAAAAAAGAGTCGCCAATCTGATAGGCCCTGAACTGGCATCTAAGCTTCAGCCTCTGTCCTATCGACGAAACGTTGCATCTCTCTGCCTGTTCTACAAGTATTTTAATGGTGAATGCTCTGACGAACTGCAGACACTTGTGCCCCCACGACGTAGACACCCTCGACAAACCCGACAGGCAGCTAAATCCCACCCCCACACAGTAGAGATCCCTAGATGTAAAAGATCTTTCTACTCCAGTAGTTCCTTCCCCAGAACCGCTAGACTCTGGAATTCCATCCCAGGTTTCTGCTTCCCTAACTGTACTGACATGCAGAAGTTCAAGTGCAACGTGAACCGACATTTTGCTGCCCCTGATAGTAGCCCCCTACACCAAAGTGGCAATGCGACTTGTTTGGGGTGAAAATTTAATAAAAAAAACCCAAAAAAAAACTGTGGTTAGAAATAGATCTAGAAGCGAGGCTTGCTGGTCCAAACGATCTAGAATGGAATATAGAAAAGTTATGTGTCGTGCTACCAGCTGTGTCTGTGTAGTTAGAGAAGTATTTGGGCATTAGTGTCTAGAGAGAGTGCTACATCTATAGTGTCAGAGATATGATTGATTAGAGTACAGTCTTAGGTTGAGGAAGACCAATAAAGAAAATATAAGTAGCTATTGCTATGTTGTAAAGTTAGTTTAAAGCACATGGAGACCTGGTCATCTGATTCTAGTTTAGATTCCCTGGTCGTGGGGAAGGTGTTACGAATATAGACTCAAAGTCCATGCATGTGTCTGCTAGTCCTTACGATAAAGTGGAAGATAACCAGACATGTTAAAGTAGTTAGAAGGCATAAAGTAGTGCAAGTTAGTTTCACTTAGCACGAGGACCTTTACTCCTGATTTGAAATGGAACATATACATTAAATCCGTTGCCAAGGCCGCTGGAAACATGGTGGGATCCTTCTACCACTCCAGTAGATATCTCACTCCTGATGCAATTCTGTAGCTATATAAGAGCCAGGTACATCCAAGGATGGAGTACTGTTGCCATATTTGGGCAGGAGCTGCTAGAAAGGAATTATCATGCTTTGATATTCAAAATAGACTTTGTAGCCTCGTAGGAGATGTCCTTTTCTCTTCTCTGCAATCTCTATCTCACAGAAGAGATGTTGCGAGTTTGTCTCTGCGTTATCATTATTTTCATGTCTAGTGCTCGACTGAGCTTCAATCTATGGTCCACCCTTGCCAAACTTTTACAAGAAACACTATCAATAATTCCACCGACTCTTTATCTGTGCCTAAACCTAAACGTAGATTCCCTGAAAAAAGCTTCTTTCTTAGAACTGCACGCCTGTGGAACTGTCTTCCATTTTCCTGCTTTCCAGCTGACTACAATCTGATTGTCTTCAAGTCCAACATAAACAAGTTCTTGATGAGTCGTTCCACTTAAGTTAACAAATTTACCGAATTTCTATTACTAACAATTACTATATTGTTCAATTGACTACTGTACACTCTTAACCCTTATCCTTGAGTGGTCTTTGGGCCTTGATAAGTGGTGATGCTCATGTAAAAAAAAACCCCAAAAAAAACCCGGATATCCAGAGAGTTTGCTAAGAGAAACAATTCTACCTTGTCTAAGTTAGTTTGAAGTCCACGGATATTTGTAAATGCAAGCCTCTAGGAAGGAGGCGAAGCGTTGCTCAAGTGCGTGTCTGATTTGATTGTCATTTTGGATTGAGCTGTCATTTTTATAGTTTAAGTTTAGGGTGAGGCATGCTACCATCATGCATTTCTCATAAGATCCGCTATTTTAAACCTTTTATTTTTCTTAGATATTTAAATCATTCTTGAAAGTTCTCAGACTTTGATTTCTTTTAAACTTTAGCAGACGGTGGTTAATAAGTTTGTCTTTGGTTTAATGCATTTTAATTTACTGTTTACTGTTCTAAGATTTTTTATTTTTGCTTTTTTTTTTTTTTTTTTCCAGGGTTATCTCCCTTCCAGTCTCGATAGACGACAACCAACGTTAGAACGGAAACGAAAAGAATATTTCAGTTTTATTGAACAATACTATGATACTCGGCACCAGCTCGAACATCAAGATACTTTCAGACAGGTAATTATGAATAAAACTTTCTTTTTTGTGAATCTTGTTGTAATCGTTATTTTGATTGTTGCGTTTGTAAACTTTGAGGTAAATGTCAACAAGATTACGGATACAAAAACGATGCTTTTACAAATCTCCAATCCTTACCAACACATTTCACTTTTGTGCTATTTGGATTCTTCGGGCTACTGTTCTAGTCTTGTCCCATGATGTAGTGGATGGAGTACTTGTTAAAATTCAGTTGTAAAATTACACTCTTCTGGAGGTTGAAGGTTAAATCTTCATTGCAGGCAACACTCAAAATACAATTGTGAATTACTTAGGACTTTTTTTAGATGACAGAATGACAGCTTCTTATCTCTGTGAATTAAAAAAAAAAAAGGGGTGGGGGAGGTCGGTTCAAAATTCTGTGCAGATTCTCGAGTTCGACAAGTTACACTTGAGAAAGTCATCAACCAAAATGTTGTGACATTAACAATCAAGATGAGAACCGTCGCCTGAAGAATCCAAATAATACAAATAATCAATCCTCATCTAAAAATTTCACAAATAAAACATTTGGCTTATTGTCAAACTCCGTGTAAGTCTAACTTGTAAGCGTTTGGATTGTTTGAACTTTTATTTTTATCTTTATGTAATAATATGTATAAGACATGCAAAAACTCTTTGTCAAGAACTTTGCAGCTAATCCTACCCTTTACGAACAAGGCCGCCAACCCCCAGTATTTCCTTGTATATCAGAAAACATGCTATGTGACGTACAAATATCTGTACGTGATGCTGCCAAGTTAATCAAAAACCTTGAAAGCAATTGGCCCTGACAGCATTCCAATTATAGTGCTCAAAAGGCTTCAACCGGAACTAGCACTCATACTTACAAAGTTATTTAAGCGCTGTCTTAAGGAGAAATGCTTCCCAACACCTTGGAAAATCTCATCAGTATGCCCTGTATTTAAGAACTCAGGTGATCACTCATCTCCCTCTCAGTACAGACCAATAAGTCTCCTATGCATCATGAGTAAGCTGCTGGAATCTGTGCTAAATAAAGTAGTCAACCATCTCAGCAAAAATAACCTTCTTAGTGGCGTGCAGTTTGGTTTCCATTCTGCTAGATCTACAGCAAATGTGCTTATAGGATGGGCGAATCCCTTGACGGAGGCTTCCTCTCAAGAACAATTGCTCTTGACATATCTAAGGCCTTTGATAAGGTATGGCATAAAGGTCTACTTCACAAGATCTCCAGTCATGGTATAGCTGGAAATGTCTTAATTATTAAATTATTTCTTTCTGATATGTTCATAAGAGTAGTAGTTGATGGGCAGAAATCAGAAGCTCACAGTATAAATGCTGGAGTCCTTCAGGAGTCCATCCTGGATCCAACTCTCTTCCTGATCTACATCAATGATTTTCCAAACCACATTCTTAGATCATTCGTAGACATTTATGCTGACGACACTACCATCTATCGTAGCACTTCAAAGACTGTAAACGACCAAGTTCTCTTTGACTCTCTCTCCTCTGATCTTGAGCATGTGGTACAATGGGGAAAAAAGTGGCTGGTTACTTTTAATGCATCTAAAACAAAGCTTCTACCTTTACATCATCAACGCTCTGTTGCCCAGCTGCCATCAATGGAAATGAATGGCTCCCTTCTTGGGGAGGCCTCATGTTTTGACAAGCTTCTGGGCTTGACCTTTACTCCCGATCTGAAATGGAACACATATATCAAATCGATTGCAAAAGTCGCTGGAAAAATAGTGGGATCCTTCTACCACTCCAGTAGATATCTCACTCCTGATGCAATTCTGTAGCTATATAAAAGCTAGGTTCGGCCAACGATGGAGTACTGTTATCACATCTGGGCAGGAGCTGCTAGAAGCAGCTTATACTGTCTTGACAGAGTTCAAAATAGACTTCGTAGCTTAGTGGGGGTGCCCTTTTCTCTTCCCTGCAACCTCTTTCCCACAGAAGAGACGTAACGAGCCTCTTCCTGGTTTATCGTTATTTTCATGGCAGGTGCTCATCTGAACTTCAATCTATAGTCTCCCCTCACCAGACTTTCACAAAAAACACTCGTCTAGCCAGAACCACTATCAACAATTTCCCTCACTCTTTATCTGTGCCTACACTTAAACGTAGATTCCATAAACACGGCTTCTTTCTTAGAACTGCTCGCCTGTGGAACTCTCTTCCATTTACCTGCTTTCCAGCTGACTACAATCTGATTGTCTTCAAGTCCAATGTGAACAAGTTCTTATTGAACCGTCCCCCTAAGTAATCCAAGTTATAAAATTCCCACTAATGTTTACAATGACTAATGTATACCCATTAACCCTTATCCTCGAGTGGCCTCTGGGCCTTGATAAGTGGTGACCACCATAAAAAAAAAAAATCTGTTAAGCTGAATATGCTTAACATTTCAGATGTAACTTCTCACCTTCTTTTTTAATTTATGATTCTCTGAAAAACTGGGAAACCTTTATGGAATTTCGAAATGAACATTTTTTTTCATGGGGTAGAGCAAGAGCGTAGCCGGCCATGCTTTCTATGCCCCCCCCCTCCCTGCTTCCTCAGAAGTTAAGCAAAATTTTTTTTGCCCTAATTTAAAGCGCCAGTAGGGCAGCTAGAGATAGGATAAAAGGCATTTGTCTTGTCGTAAATAATTTGTTAATCGGGAAATTATTTACGACAAGGCAAATCAATTTTGCCTGCCATTTCATAATAGCACTTCAAAAATTACTTACCATTGGTGGAATTTGCAAGGTTGGACGTGTTCCATTCTGTTTCGTTCCAAATATTAATTTATTTTCATTTTTTTATGCTTCGGAATACTTCGGGAATGGTGGGAGATCGATGGGCGTAACAATGTAAAAAAAAAAAATGTATGTGTTACGCCATGGATGTGTTACACCATGCGTTTCATTCTGGTTCTTGTACAGTTGTTCTGTTGATGATGGGAGCAACAGGTCATACATCTGACCTCGTCACTCTCTTTCTCTCTGTACCTCGTCACACTCTCTCTCTCTTTCTCTCTGTACCTCGTCACTCTACCATACGCGAACTTCTGACAACAGATATAAAACAAAAAAACAAAAAAATTGATAAATACGGGCAATACATGCTTGGCTTTTAAATGTCCTCTACAAACTTTAAATCTATCCTGTGATTACATCGCAGTACAAAAATGAAACAAAACCTTTTGTTTCGTTCATTTTTCGTTTTGCTTCGTACATCGATAAGTATTTACTTACAACCAGGATGTGGCAAAAGGTACCAACGCTTAACAAAAAAACTATGACACATAAAAAGTTATAATTTTCTTTTTCCTCCTTTTTCCTACTCTTCTTCTTCCTCTTCCTTTTCCCCACTCTTCTTCTTCCTCCTCTTCCTTTTCCCCACTCTTCTTCTTCCTCCTTTTCCCCACTCTTCTTCTTCCTCCTTTTCCCCACTCTTCTTCTTCCTCCTTTTCCCCACTCTTCTTCTTCCTCCTTTTCCCCACTCTTCTTCTTCCTCCTTTTCCCCACTGTTCTTCTTCTTCCTCCTTTTCCCCACTGTTCTTCTTCTTCCTCCTTTTCCCCACTGTTCTTCTTCTTCCTCCTTTTCCCCACTCTTCTTCTTCTTCCTCCTTTTCCCCACTCTTCTTCTTCTTCCTCCTTTTCCCCACTCTTCTTCTTCCTCCTTTTCCCCACTGTTCTTCTTCTTCCTCCTCCTTTTCCCTACTCTTGTTCTTCTTCTTCCTCCTCCTTTTCCCTACTCTTCTTCTTCTTCTTCCTCCTCCTTTTCCCTACTCTTCTTCCTCTTCCTCCTCCTTTTCCCTACTCTTCTTCCTTTTCCTCCTCCTTTTCTCCACTCTTCTTTCTTCTTCTCTTCCTCTTTTTTCCACTCTTCTTCCTTCTTCCTCTCTCTTTTCCCTCCACTCTTCCTATTTGCCCTATCTTTTTCTGTACTTGCATCATTCCACTTCTCACTACACTTTTCATCTTTTATTCATACTATTCAACATTTTCTCAGTAAATAAAATATAAAGTATGAAAAAAAAAAGTGTGTACAATGACAAGCAACATTGCAATAACTTTTCCTATCAACATTTGTATAAAATAATTTGCTTTTGTATTTTTATTCCAAGTTGATCTCGTTAATTTTCATGCCAATTTCATGTCGAATTTTCTTTTTATCCACAGTTGCAAATCTTTGAATTTCTTGATTAACTGAATTTCTCTTTTTTTTCATATTTTACCGATTCCTAGGCATTACCTTATCGCAACCAATATTTCCATTTCTCAACTGCTTAACCACTGACAAAAAATAGTAGTTTGTCAATTTAGTATAAGTTGATGATCTCAGGGAAAGATGAAATCCGGGCAGTATTGGGGTATGTGTGCAGAACAGGAGAATTTGTTGGTTTTGTCACATTGAAAGAAGGAATAAAAGTGATCCTATCTTTACATCATCAACACTCTGATCCCCATCTGGCATCAATTGAAATGGATGGCTCTCGTCTAGGAGAAGCCCCATCTTTTGACAAGCTTCTGGGCTTGACCTTCACTCCTGATCTGAAATGGAACACGTACATCAAGTCTGTTGCCAAGGTTTCTGGAAAGATGGTGGGATCCTTCTACCGCTCCAAAAGATATCTCACTACTGATGCAATTCTCTATCTATATAAAAGCAAAGTACGTCCAAGGATGGAATACTGCTGCGATATCTGGGCAGGAGCTGCTAAAAACAGCCTATCCTGCCTTGACAGAGTACAAAATAGACTTCGTGGCTTAGTGTGGGATTCCCTTTTCTCTTCCCTGCAACCTCTCTCCCACAGAAGAGACGTTGCAAGCCTATCTTTGTTTTATCGTTACTTCCATGGCAAGTGCTCGTCTGAACTCCAATCTCTTGTCCCCCCTCGCCAATCTTTTACGAAAAACACCCGTCTAGCTGGATCCACTGTCAAAAACTTTCCCCACTCTTTAATCTATGTCTAAATCAAAACATAGATTCCATGAACAAAGCTTCTTTCTTAGAATTGAATCTGGCACTAATCATCCAGTATAAAAATTGAACGGCAGGATGGATAGACATTGGAGATATTCTGTCTGATCTGGATGTTGTGGAGCATATGCTATTACATCACGTTCCTTGCGGTTTATCTCTTTTCTGCACCCTTCCTCCACTCCTTCTAGACATGCTAGATCAGTAATTTGAATCTAAATTAAAAACAATTATATATTCCATTGACTTATTTCTTCTATCCATTTATCTATATTTTCCCCTTGTTCAGGGCTCGGGTGTTTATAATAATAATAATAATAATCTATTACATAAAGGGCAAATGTCTGTTTGTACGTCCAGTTAAAATTTGAAAACTCCACAATAAACACCCAAAAAGTTGATTAAAAAAATTTTTTTTTTTAAATTTTGTTTTTTAATTATTTTATTGGCATAACCCCCCCCCCCGGATATAATATCTAAAATTTAAAGAAAAATATTCATTATTCATATGGCAAATAGCCATTTATATTATTTAATGTTATTAAAATCTACACCCATCTTTTAATGTTATGTAATCTGTTTTTCACCTGCTGTACCCCTTGATTTTTTTTTTTTTTTAGTTATCCCCCCCCCACACTCGAATTGTGTGTGTGTGTGTATATGTGTCCAGAGAGAGGAATGGGTTGAGTGAAAAAAGAAGAGGAGAAAAACGGGGGGAAGACAGAGGGAGGGAGAGAGAAAGAGATGGAGAGAGAAAGAGTGATGGAAAGAGAGATGGAAGATATGTTAGACTTTTCCCCCAGGCAATGTTGGGTGGTCTTACTGGTAATAGATAATTCAATCTTTGTGTACAATGCTTAGGTGCACTAGAACGTGTCAAAAATGTGTGTGCACTTTATTTCAAACCTAAGTAATGACTATTGCCTGTTGTGCATACATTCCCTGTGTAATCACTAGAGCTAGGACAACAGCATATTCTTTTCATTGTTTTGACTCTTGAGTGTGTATTCGTTGATATCTTATATGCTTTTATCTAGAGTGACATGGTTCTTGGTTGATTAACTGTGTCTAACTGTTGGATATATACCCGAGAGTCAAAACAATGGAAAGAATATTCTGTTTTCATAGCCGTAGTAATCACCCGTACCATCGTTGCTCTTGACCGAATGCCGATTCTTTCTCATTTGCTCCATTCCTTTCAGATTTCTCATTTGTTCACTATTAGCAAATTGCTTTACCGATTTAAATGTTTCACTTTAACCATTTTTGGTCCAGAATTCTTCTATGTTAAAAAAAGAAAAAGAAAAATCTGTACAATGTGTTGGATAATGAGCCGGGCAGTGCCAGGTTTTGTGAGTCGGGCGACGCCAGAAGTAAAAGTAAATGAAGAATTCTAGTAACAAAAAAATCTTGGGAAATATCGGGTTCCCAGGAATAGAAAACTGAACAGAAGAACTGGCCTGAGATGTAAGTACACCCCAGAATTTGACCGAGATGTTGATGTCAGACGTTGAACAAAGGAACGAAAGAATTCGGTCAATATAAACAAGCAAAAGACACAGAGATAGGAGTCGGTCAGAGGCACAAGTTGCTTGCCACACCCCTCATCCATATATCTCTATCTTCATAACTAATGAACTTGAGTTGTCAAAATGAAGACAGTTTTTTTCATATATCAGCTAAATGATTAGTTTGTTATAAAATATATACTGTACGTATCTGAAAAAGGAACTGATAAATTTATACATGCATTCTCTATACTCTTTCATAATACAACAGATGTACATACTCATGATACAAAAACATCATATTCCAAAAATCACATAAATTGATTAAGTAGTTTTATTTTTAAATAAAAACTTTGTCTTGTCTTTTTTCAGATTGCTTTCAAAATGGCAAACGGAAATAACTTAGTAATTCAAACTTGCAAGATCTATGTTGTAATACCTATGAATTCCCATTAATTGCTCCAAAATAATTTTCTTATTAAAAAAAATTAGATATGCTATTTGCTTTCATCATGGGTAGATACATAAGATTTTTTCTTTATTTTTGTTTTTTAATATTGGGGGGAATTCTACACAAAGCTCTTTTTTTTTTTTTTTTTTTTAAATGGTTCTATTGTTGATGGGTGCCTTCTCTCAAAGTTTTTCTTCGTTTGTGATATCCGTTGTGGTTATTCTCTACGCTTGCTCATAATACAGCAGATATATGTACTTGTAACAATATAAAAATATCATATTCCAAAAATCACATGAATTGATTAAGTAGTTTTATTTTTAAATAATAAAAAAAAAATCTGTCTTGTCTGCCATTTTAAAAACAATCTGAAAAAAAAAACAACAAAGGGAGGTAACTAAACAATTTAAACTTGCAAGATTCATATTGTAATCCTATTAATTGCTTAAAAATAATTTTCTTTATAAAAATAAAACTACTTGGTTTCATCACCTTGTATATCAGACAGATTTTTATTTATTTTTGTTTTTGAATATTACCGGACTTCTGCCCCCCACCCCCCTTATTTTTTTTTAAAATATCGTTCTATTGTTGCTGGGTGCCTTCCCCCCAAGCTTTCCTTTGTTTATGATATCCTGTTGTGGTTTTGTGTGCTTTTCTGTTACTTTTTAAAGGGTCATATTTCCTAACATTGCTGCTTTCAGATCCACATAGACATTCCCCGAATGAACCCTTTAGTTCCCTTGTTCCAACTGAAGGTCGTTCAGGAAGTAAGTATATTGCCGTGTGCTGCATGTGTGTGTTTTTGTATCTCACTCAAGGAATATGGCATCCATAACACCCATGCCCCATCCCACACCAATCTAAACTGTATTTTTATTATTTATTTACTTATTTTTTTTATTTTTTTAAATTTTTTTTTTTTACAACAAATGGCACTAATTGTAGTTTTAAAATTGAACTAATAACCTGGTAATTCTTATACATATATATATGTGTGTATATATATATATATCTATATATATATATATATATATATAATGTGGCAAAAAGAAAGTCCGCACTTGTAAATTTTTCAAAAACTTAAGCTAAATTTAATGTAACTGTTTAAACATACCTCATTTGATTCGTCTTTTATTCCTGTATAATTTTACCTGTTCATATTTGACTTTTAATTGAAATATTCTAGTGTTCACGTCAATTTAAAAAAATAACTTCAAATTGAGGAGGCAAAAAGAAAGTCTGCACAGTGGAAAATTGTTATTTAAATGTAACTTTGGGACGTTAATGCAAGACAAATACAACATAAACACAATGAACTCGTTAATATTTACTAGCATAGTCCTTCTGCAATTTGATAGCCTGCAATCTTTTGTGAATTCCTTGAATTAGACTGCAGCAATAACTCCGGGGAAAGGGCATCCCACTTTTCTTTAACTTTTTGTCCAAAGTTATTTCAAATTTTATCATTGCTTGATGTAATGGCATAGGATTGAGGTCTGGAGATTGTGCAGGCCAATCCAAACGCAGAATATCATGCTCTTCCAGGAACCTTGACATTGTCAGTGTGAATGAGAGCATTATTCTTCATGAAGATGGGATTATCATCCAAATTCCGACCAAAGTAGGGTAGAAAATGCTCAGTCAACATATTAATGTACTTGGTTGAATTAATTCGACCTTGCAAGCAAACCATAGGCCGTGGACCATTAGTACTAATAATGGCCCACACCAAAACTGAACCTTCACCACCTTGCAGTGTTGAAACTGAGCACTTAGGATTAAATTCTTTGTCTTTCCTCCAACAGACATACTGTCTACCATCACTGCCTAGCCTATTTAAATTGCTTTCATCGCTAAAAAGCGCTTTTGACCAATATGAAGAGTCCTGACCTTCATTGTATCTGACGAAGTCCAGATGGCGCTTTCTGTTTTTTTACAGAAATCATTGGCTTGTGTCTTGCAACATATCCTCGCAAATTAAATTCCTTTAATCTGTTCTTGATGATAGAAAGAGAGCACTTTTTGAGAAGATTGCACTGTTGTTGGATTTGAGGAGCCGTTTCAAATCTGTTTCTTAGGCTGCGGATCTTGATAGCATTGTCTTCCCTGTTAGAAGTAACTTTAGTACGACCAGATTTAAGGGCATCACGAACACTGCTGGTGTTTTAGTGCTTTTGCACAGTTTTGTACCGTTTTCTCATCACATTAAATCTGCGGCTGATTTCTTGATTGGATGAATCAGAAAGGTGGAGATTAATGAACTCTTGATGATCACTAAGAGAAAGTCGTGGCATATGGACTAAATGTTACGTTGTATAACCTGGAACAAGAACAATTACGATTAGAGATGCTTTGTTGCCTGTTAGTGGATATTTTAAACTGATTTAGTGGCGATAATTTAAGCTGGTTTTAAGCAAATTTGTTGCTGCAGACTTTTTTTTGCCTCCTGAATTTGAAGTTGTGTTTTTAAATTGACGTGAACACTAGAATATTTCAATTAAAAGTCAAATATATATAAATTTATAGAGGAATAAAAGGCGAATCAAATCAGGTATAGGTTGTTCAAACAGTTACATTAATTTTAGCTTAAATTTGCAGTTTTTGAAAAAATTACAAGTGCGGACTTCCTTTTTGTTGGCACTGTATATAAAAACCAGGTTACTCATTTCATTTTAAAACTACATTACGTGCCGTGATACTCCCTGATGAGAATGGCAAAAAGTGTCTTGGGATACAAGGGAATTCTCTTCTCTGCTTTATATATATTAATAGCCTGGCAAGGCCACAGGGGGACAACCAAATCAGCAAAACTGAAGCTGGCCTGCAGGACACTATATACACAAATGTAGGCAAAATTTGGCATATTTTATTGGTTTGAAAATATAGTTTCTTTTTTACCAATTGTCATAAAATGTTAATCATAGACTAGTATTATAATCTTCAAAAAGCCTGCAAATTTTCATGTAGTTTCGTCTCAAAGAACCAAAGATATGAGCATTTCAATATTCAATTTGCCCTTAAGGTCATACATTACAGAGATGATCCATCATTCAGAGCATATTTTTGGCCCTTTTTTGCAGGCATAAAATGTTTCAATCATAGTCATTTGTTTTCCTAATTTTGCATAAGAATTACAAAATCTCTGATATTTCCCAAAAACCTCTGGCCTTGATGGAGGGGGGAGACTAAAACTTGCAGCTATGGTTTCAAATGATCTGAAATAACAGCAAGGGGAGACTTGATTCCAAATATTTATCATATGTTATATCTCCTCACTTTAGTTTTCATACATAAAGTAAATTTCACATGAGAAATATTTGGAATCAAGTCTCCCCTTGCTGTTATTTCAGATCATTTGAAACCATAGCAGCAAGTCTTCCCTCCATCAAGGCCAGAGGTTTTTGGGGAATATATACATATATTTTTTCAAATTCATGTTAACCAGTGATGCATTTTGATGAAAAGAGTATATCTTGAAAATCTATGAGTTAAGGATTTTTCTTTATTATTTCTTGTTTGCATTTTTAATGGATCAACAAAAATAGTAATTTACTCAATTTTATTTTTATCATTTTTTTTATTGCTCTATCTAGCATATTGAGCTTTTTTTTTTTTAAATCTCTATAGGTTCTACTTTTAAGATATTTTATTATATAATTATTTAGCAAAATTAAAAAAATAATTGTGTGTGTATGTATGTGTATAATATATATATATATATATATATATATGAGTGCAAATTGTGTAGTTAGTTTGATACCTTGACACGAAGTGTAACCATGCTAAAGACAGGTGATACCCAGGAACACGTGTTCATGGATTAACGGTTATGTACATAAAAATTTAAGAAATATCTAACTAAATAAATATTTGAATATTTAATAAGTAAAAAAAGTACCCCATTAAAAAAGGTAATGGGGGTGGGTGTGGAAAGCAAAGGAGGGGAGGTAACCCCTTCTTTGCTTAGTAAAGCAAAAATTAAGCAACTGCTTATATTGCTAAAAAAAAAAAAAAAACAGATCTTATATAACTTATATAATGTTCTTACATCTACTAAAAGTCCAATGTTTTATTTTATAAAATCTTTAGGATAATCTGTGAATCTCATTCTTTTTTTTAACTCCCAACCCTGGTAGCAAGTTCTTGGTCCCTCTTCTTGGAATCTTTTTTTTTTTTTTTCTTCAAAATCTGTTTTCTAGAAGGTTATCTTTTGAAATATCTCATCATCCTGGGATATTGGCAGCTTAATCCAAAATGTACAAAAATAACCCTCCTCCCCTTCCTCAGCTGCTATCATCATCCCCTGCGCTTTGTTGTTTGCTAAAACTGTCGGGTTTGTCACAGACATTCTTTTTCTTTCTTTGTCACCAACAGCCTCACTGTCACTTTTTGTTGAATACCCACCCCATCCCTACCTGCCTCTGGTTATACAGACATTGGGGCAGCTAAGTCGTGCGGGGGTTGCTCGGATAGAAGAAAAACAAGCAAAGCCAATAAGTCTAATGAAACTAACCATGATCATTTCAATTTCTGAACACTTTACAAAAGGAGGTACTGTTTAACAAAACACAGATGCCACTCAAGGACAAGGGTTAGTGAGTCAACATCATGATTATCAGTTATAGTGAAAGTTGGGTATAAATCGATTATTTAAGAGGACGGCTCATCAGCTCATGGTATTGTGTTCCACAGATGAACTGATCTAGGAAAGAACTGTTGCTCATGGAATTGATAGAACTATCATGGTTTGTTTCTGTGGATTCATTGATTATGCTCTTTTTTTTTTTGTTCATTTTTTTTTGTTAACATTCCAAATAGCGAAGGTTTCGATTTGTCTGCAGATGGAATTGGAACAGTTGCGGTTGCTAAACATGCTTTATCCCCCCTCTCCCTTGCCATCCTCTTAGAAAAGCATGGATTTCAAACCTTGAATGGCTTCTGTTCCTCAATGTTTTTGCAGATCCTAAAAGATATTCCTCGAATGGCTTCTATTGCACACTTGTTCCAGCAGACCGGCGTGCAGGAAGTAAGTATTGCAAGAACTCTCTCTCTCTCTATGCATACGCTTTGCTCTGACGATGATACAGACGCCCCTCTCTCTCCCGCCCCAGACACCCACGCAATTCCTCTCTTCTCATCTAACGGGTGATAATAGCAGTATCACATCTGTGCACAAAGCAAAACAAAAACAGGTAATCATTGGTTTTACATTCAGGTAAGCTTTCTTTTTCTTTCTTCTTCCTTATCTCTTTGGAATGTTAACTCAAATAAAAATAACTGCTAAATGAATGTTAACTCAAATAAGTATAACTGCTAAATGAATGTTAACTAAAGTAAGAATAACTGCTAAATGAATGTTAAGAATGCATGCACTTTTGTATACATTATATACAATCTGATGGGAGTTTCAGACTGATGACACAAATTCATGCCCAAGCTGTGTTAGACACATGGACATCAAAAAGATGCTCCAGTTGTTGTTAGTGAAATTGGTAATAATTTTGTAGCCATTTACTAAGTCAGTTATTAGACATCAGAGCTTAAATGAATGCCCAGGAAAAGCAAGTCATTCTTAATATGCCAGATGTCTGATGAAGGGTATTCACTTGGCTGCACATCTTTAGTTGTCCTGAGCAAGATAGTAGTTCCAGACTGAGACTGCAACACATTCATCGAATGAGTGATTACAATTTTAAAAAATTCTTTAAAAAATTTGTTTGGAATATATATATATATATATATATATATGAGAGAAAAATGATGAAATCAGTGAATTTCAATGAAAAGATTTTTATTTCACCAATTGTTAATATTAATATTTTTAAAACTTTTTTTTTTTTTTTTTTTTAACTTAAAAAAAAAAAATCACTTTTATTAATTGAAATCCAATTGGATATTCTCATTACATTTTCAGTTTTAATCAAATTTTTTAATTAGACATAAAACATAACCAGTTTAAAAGTTGAACAAAATCGGCTTGGCAACATTTGTTAAACAGATTTCATGCTGTTGGTCAGTCTATATTGAAGAGTCCTCGTAATAATCAAAACAAGAAGTTCTAAACAAATAATATATATTTTTTGTAGTTTATAAATGGTATCCATTTACTTGGGTGAATGATAGCCTTGCAGCATTGAATCTTTGCTTGACCAAACTGAAACATAAGTTCCATTATAGAGTCCCTTGGTTAAGAGCCTTAAAGGATCCAATTTACCCTGAGAGGTAAACTGACCTAACCGCCTCAGTAGCTCTCATCAGAAATAATAATCTTTCCAGCATTCAACTTAACTCCCATTCTTCATCCTCCTTTTTAGAGTGGGATGGGGGAGCTATAACTGCCAGTCTTTCTATTCTGGGATCTTGTCACTCTTGGCTGCTTCTGGCCTTTTGTTAGTGATCATTGCTCAGCGTTTGCTGGAGATGTGCATGGGAGATATTATATATTTATAACCTATTCATGTAGGTTTTATTGGGAGCCCATTTATGAAAAGCACTTTTTCCCCCACAAAGGCTGATCTCAGCATGACTTTCCTATAAAATGAGACACTTTTTTTTTAAATAAAGAGAATATCTCTTGGGTGGTCTGACTCTGGTCAGAGATATTTTCACATCTCTGTCCCCCTTTTCCTCTGTCACTAACAAAACATGTTTTTTCACAACCAACTAGATGTCAGCCAAAATAAGAAATCTGTATCATCAGAAGCAAGTCCCCACAAGGTTTCTTTCCCCTCGATACCTACCTTGATGAACCCTGAAGAGGACATCTTTGCCGGTCGTTTTATTATATTTTTATCTCCCGGCAGCATAGTCATCCATCCACAGGCATATCTTTTCAAGACTCATCAGTGTAGCTAGAAAAATCAAAATTCAAAATCCGGAACTAGATGTTGGCGTCAGGTAGTCTACCAACCAAGCTAACAAAACTACAACTTGAAAATAAGAGAAATTATGTTTTATTTAAGATTATTTGTTTACATTCGTGTTACTGATAACCAAGAGTACTTAATGCCTTTTATGGTAAAATGGAAACTATCATACTCCACCCATAGAGAAGCAATTACACACACACCCACACACACGTGTATATATATATCTGTGTGTGTGTGTAAAGGATTATATTTTCCATCATGTTAGTGAAACATGTGTAAGACGTTAATGGAAAAGATACAAGCATTTGCCTATATTATAATAAAAAAAAAAAAACTATGATTTGGACAGAATCTATACCTTGGTCGTTTGAATATAATCTTCCAGTATATATATAGATATATATATATATCCATCCACATACAGTACTGTTTTACTGCTCATCAGTGCGGCTAGACAGGCAACTATCTCAAGCCAGGATTGAAACCCGACCGTCTGTACGACAGTCAAGGCTCCTAACCATTATGCTATCGGCGGCTGCTGAGCGGCGAGTCATGAGTTTAACGATGTTTTGACATCGTCCAAAATACCTAAGCTCGAATTGTTTACACAAAGAGCATCGCTTATACGCTAATGGTAATTTGTGTATCACTTCTCAGTATGCTCAACTTATATACATACATACATACATGGTTTTAAATTGAGCCCAGAAAAATGCGATTTTTTTATGAAAAAAATTAAATATCTAGGTCAAATAATCGACAAAGAGGGTCGAAGACCGGATCCACAAAGGACTGAAGCAATTGAAAAGATGCCTGCTCCAGATTCAGTGACAAAATTAAAATCGTTTTTGGGATTAGTTCAATACTATGCAATTTACATCCCTAACATACATAATTTAAGAGCTCCTCTTAACGAGTTACTGAAAAAGGGTGTTAAATGGAACTGGAATAAGGAATGTGAATCTGCTTTCCAAAATATGAAAAGATGTCTACTGTCAGACTTAGCATTGGCACATTTCAATCCAGAAAAGAAACTAATACTAGCAACGGACGCCAGTGATTACGGTGTTGGCGCTGTATTACTTCACAAGTATGAGGATGGTAGGACAAAAGCTATCGCCCATGCTTCAAGAACGTTGGTTGCAGCGGAGAAAAATTACAGCCAAATTGAAAAAGAGGCGCTGTCGATAATATTTGGAATTACAAAGTACAATCGATTTCTCCATGGACGATCTTTTATTTTGCAAACCGACCATAAACCCCTACTTACCATATTTGGATCAAAGAAAGGCATTCCCACACATACTGCGAATCGATTACAGCGATGGGCTGTAACCCTCTTAAACTATCAGTTTAAGATGGAACATGTATCCTCAAAAAAGTTAGGACACGCAGATGCATTATCACGGTTGATCCCTAAAAGAAGCGAAAGTTTCGAAGAAACGGTAATTGCTGCGCTTAAAGACGAAAGTGAATGTACAAGTTCAATGTGTAATATGATACGTGAACTTCCGGTAACTTTCGAAAAAATAAAAAAAGAGGCAGTAAATGACATTTTCATTAAGAAAATGAAAAATCAATTGGGATGGATAAAAAAAAATAAAAAGGTAGATCAAACAACGCCTTTTTCCATCTGTGAAGATGTGCTCATGTATGGTGAGAGGATCGTAATTCCACTAACGTTACAGAGGAAAAGCGCAAGAAAGAGAAAAGTTACCAGGAGATTAAGCCCTGACCCTAAAAGGAAGAGGTATTTAAGCTAAAATCAGGAAGATTTCAGCTTCAGGGGGAGGTGTTGTGAAGTAACATAACTGGCTATACACCGGTTACAAACTGTATATATATATTGGACTGTTTGGCAGACAGCGGCAGACAGCGGCAGACAAGCAGTCGCAGTAAGACGGATAGTCTTACGTGTTGATTATCAGACTTTCTTCCCCATACTTGTTACTATGTACTTCTATTTACCTTAGGCGAGCAGCCTTACGTTTCTGTATTATAAATAAACCCCATTACACATACCACTCGGTGTAACTCACGTTTGTCTTTATTTCCTAAGTATTTAGGAATATAACATATACATACATATATATATATATATATATATATAAATATATATATATATATATATATATATATGTAGCAGTGGAAGGTTTTTAACAAAATCAAATAAAAAAGATAATCAAAAGAATCATTTTGGCATCAGAAAATATACACAATTTTTTCTGATTCTGATTAATCGTCCCAATACTATTATACATATACACACACACAAATATTATGGTCCTGGATATGACCTTAAACTATATCCAATGGTAAGGCCGCAGCTTGCGGGCTTTGGAGGAGTATGGAGCCATCCCTTCACTCTGACCCAGAGTGGTAGTACCTGTTAGGATCCCAACTATGGTTTAAATAGAAACAGACTTGAAAAAAAAAATATATTCTATTAAAAATTTTTCTTCAAAATCACTGGATTCAGCATTAAATAACCTGAAAAGGGTTGATATGCTGTAAAACAATCAACCAACCAATAAATATTACATAGTCGCTATACTCAACATGCTAATGTTTCAGACAAGTGGTCGGTCTGGACCAACAAGCCGTCTTCAGGCAACGCATTGTATTTTGCTCTATTTATTGAGCACTCTTAATAATCTCGTTTTGATTTCCAAGTTTTCCCTCCTAAATACCTGTGTGTGTGTGTGTGTATATATATATATATATATAAAATTTTAGTCATTCAATGAATTTAAAAATTTATGACGTGAAATGTTTAAATTTCAAATCAAAAAATGTTTTATTATTATTCTATGTAAGACAAAGAATACATTTGAAATATTATAACTCCTTATTTTATAGAATTTCGATGTCTACCATCTCTTCAGAGGAGAAAATATTAACAAATAATTATAATGGTTTACATTTATTTGCTAAAGTCAGTGAGACACGGAAAATCACAATTAAAAGTCTTTTTAAGCATTTAAATGTCATAGAGTAAGGGAAGTTAATGAAAAGGATATAAAAATTCACATCCCAATTGCATGGTAAAATCCGAAGTGAATGTATTTGATAGCAGTGTTGTAAGATGATCCAAACTGTATTTTGAGTAATTTGCATCACGATGTAATGATCAGAATTAGGAATTTTCCGTTGTTTATATAATGGTTCCAGTAAAAAAAGTTTTTTTTTTTTTAAATAATTTTTTTTTATATATATATTTCCTGTGGATCTGTTTAACTGTTGATTGTTAGATAATTTTATTCTGAATAATTATATATATATATATAGGGATGTTTAATCAGAAAAAATTGTGCATATTTTCTGGTGTCAAAATGATTCTTTTGATTATCTTTATTTGATTTTGTTTAAAATAAAACCTTCCACTGCTATCTATCTATCTATATATGATATATATATATATATATATGCTGGTAGTAACAATTAGTAATTATTAATTTTACCGATAACGCTAAAATCTATAGATCATTCCCAAGTGTATTTTTATGTTTGAGAAAAAAATGTGCATATTTGACATGTGCTTTTACGGTAATCAGAAAAATAGCAACTTTATATATTTAAATAATATTATATTAACTTTATATATTTAAATAATATTATATTAACTTTATATATTTAAATAATATTATATTAACTTTATATATTTAAATAATATTATATTAACTTTATATATTTAAATAATATTATATTAACTTTAAATATTTAAATAATATTATATTAACTTTAAATATTTAAATAATATTATATTAACTTTATATATTTAAATAATATTATATTAACTTTAAATATTTAAATAATATTATAGCAACTTTATATATTTAAATAATATTATATTAACTTTAAATATTTAAATAATATTATATTAACTTTATATATTTAAATAATATTATATTAACTTTATATATTTAAATAATATTATATTAACTTTATATATTTAAATAATATTATATTAACTTTATATATTTAAATAATATTATATTAACTTTATATATTTAAATAATATTATATTAACTTTAAATATTTAAATAATATTATAGCAACTTTATATATTTAAATAATATTATATTAACTTTAAATATTTAAATAATATTATATTAACTTTATATATTTAAATAATATTATATTAACTTTATATATTTAAATAATATTATATTAACTTTAAATATTTAAATAATATTATAGCAACTTTATATATTTAAATAATATTATATTAACTTTATATATTTAAATAATATTATATTAACTTTATATATTTAAATAATATTATATTAACTTTATATATTTAAATAATATTATATTAACTTTATATATTTAAATAATATTATATTAACTTTATATATTTAAATAATATTATATTAACTTTATATATTTAAATAATATTATATTAACTTTATATATTTAAATAATATTATAGCAACTTTATATATTTAAATAATATTATATTAACTTTAAATATTTAAATAATATTATATTAACTTTATATATTTAAATAATATTATATTAACTTTAAATATTTAAATAATATTATATTAACTTTATATATTTAAATAATATTATATTAACTTTATATATTTAAATAATATTATATTAACTTTAAATATTTATAGATTTATGAAGAATTTGAGTTAATAATTGTATCGAATTGGGGAAAATATTGGAATCGTGCCATTATTTAGCATATATATAATTGAACATTGACCTAAGAAAGGTTCAGTCATCATTTATTTTTAATCCTGCATGGAGGCAAGCCACTCTCCTCACTAGACAAACTTGGGAAACAAATTTTCCGATGATCCAACTATGTAGAGGGAACCAGCTTAGTCATCAATAATCTGCTCAATGGCAGGTAGTATTGGATTACACGTGCTAATATCATGATGTGTAATATAAATGCACATGTTGAATTGCTTGATTTACTTTCAACGTTAAAGAATAGCGTGAATAAAATTTAAAATTTTATAAATTTATTCTATGATTTAATCTCGCATAAAAATTAATCATTCATTTTTATTTAAATTTTTAAATTTGTTTTTCTACCTTTGTTTAGATATTTGAGCGTATCCTTTACATTTGGGCTATTCGGCATCCTGCCAGTGGGTACGTTCAGGGCATCAATGACTTGGTCACACCATTTTTTGTTGTATTTCTCTCAGAGTATATAGATAATGGTAAGTAGTATTTTTTTTTTTTTTTAATAGTACTGATCCAGGAACTGACCTGAGGTCATGTTGGCATATTCTGACAATTTGCAGTAAGAAACTGGAAAAAGACAAAACAATTAGCCAATCAGACGATCGTTTTGTTAATATAAAAAAAAAAAAAAAAATCACTTGATATTATTCTTGAAACAAAATTTTTGATTTCAGGCAGTTGTTTTCATGAAAAAAATTGTTACAAAATAAAAAAAATTATTGAAACTTTGCTTGGAAAAAGAAAAAAATTTGATTTTCATCCATAGTTGTTTCTGTTTTTATTAAAAAAAAAAAAGATAAAAAAATATTTGTAATATTTGAAAACTATTTTTTTTTAAAAATAAAACTATTTCTTTCATTTTGTTTTCACTGTTTTGAATTTATCGTCTGGCAACTTTTCTGACAGTGTTCGTGTTAGCTTTTTCTGTCTGCTTACTGTAAATTACTAAAAGATGCTGATGCGGCTGTGAATCAGATTCCCAATCAAATTAAGAAACATTTTTGTGATGTCGATACTCATGACGAAAAGAAAATATTGTAGACCAAAAATCACCTAAATTGATCAAGTAGTTTAAATTTTATAAATAAAATTATTTTTTAAGCAATTATTTGTAGACATGTCCACACCTTCCCCATGTTAAGAATGGTTTTCTGAAATCTTGCAAGTTTGAATTATCTCCTTGATCTTGCAAAATCATTATTTAGCTGTAAGATCTGATTTTTATTTCTTGAAAATAGGAAGAAAAATTTGATATATTGTGTATTTTATCCTCCATATATAATTGCTAACCATCTAACAGAATATAATCATTTTTATGAATGAATTCTTTAATCATCATTTATGAATCCATACATTTTGTTCTTAAAATATTCAACACTAATGCCATTTATAATTTGACTAGCAGGGGTACCCGGCATTGCCCAGGTGTGTGGAGGTGGTGTAGTGAGGAACCCCCGGAAAAAGTGGTAGTAGCGTGGGGGGGGGGGTAAAGAACAGCAGGCAGCTCAGGTGGAGAGAGGTGTTTTTAAAAAGAAAAAAGTGATAGTAGGCAGGAGGAAAAAAAAAAATGTAACGTTTTAACCGCTGTGTCCATAGCAAAGCAATAAAAGCGCATCGAAGCACAAAAACTAGGAACTCGAGACTTCTGGAAAATCTACAACAGTGTAGTAAATAATGGGCAATCAACAATTCCCCCACTAACCAACAATCACGTGTCCATAGCAAAACTGGAAGTTGAGAGCGTTGAAATTAAGCATAGTCAATCCAACAGAGACAATGACTTACGAAAATGTCAATGAAAAAAGCGACCCCCTCCTAGTAAAAAATGAGCCAGTTGAGGGTGAAGGAATAAATGTTTTTGGCACATTTTGTCTTTTCTATTATAGATTACATTATCTTTTTTTTCTCAAAAAATGTAAAAAAAAAATGTCAGATTTAAGAATTTTTTTCTTAGTTTGATAAAAATTTCCCGTCAAAACCGTTCAAAAATGTTTGCTTTTAATAAATATAAGTTCTTTGTTAAACAATCGATCGTAAAAACTGCTTCAAGTAAAATTATCAGAAGACAAATGTCATAAAAATTTAATTGAAATTTCAAATTTTTTATTTTTTTTACCAGATATTGAGGTGGAGAATTGTGATCTGAGCGAATTGCCTATTGAGACTTTGCAAATAATTGAGGCTGACAGTTTTTGGTGCACATCCAAATTATTGGACGGCATTCAAGATAATTATACATTTGCACAACCAGGGATCCAGATGAAAGTGAATGCTCTTAAAGAACTCATTAAACGAATTGATGGTAACGACTCCTTTTTTTGTATGATTAGTTATTATTAATATTATTAGTAGTATTATTATTATTATTAATATTATTAGTAGTATTATTATTATTAATATTATTATTAGTAGTATTATTATTATTAATATTATTAGTAGTATTATTATTATTAATATTATTATTAGTATTATTATTATTAATATTATTAGTAGTATTATTATTATTATTAATATTATTAGTAGTATTATTATTATTATTAATATTATTAGTAGTATTATTATTAATAATATTATTAGTAGTATTATTATTATTAATAATATTATTAGTAGTATTATTATTATTAATAATATTATTAGTAGTATTATTATGATTAATAATATTATTAGTAGTATTATTATTATTAATATTATTATTATTAGTAGGTGATGCACAAAAATCTGAAATTTTAAAGCAGGATTTCTCAACATATTGCCTAGCAATGTTTTAATGGAACATGCACCACAAGTTGATTTTTTTTTTTTTTTTTTTTTTTTTTTTTAACTAATTGTTATTTCATTGGGTGACTAAAGCTGTATAGAAGAATATATATATTAAATGAAGCTAATAACAAAGCAAACCTACCCAGATAGAAAAAGCTCTACACAGTTAAGAGGAGTAATTAATTGCTTTAATAATATCCTCCTCTAAAAATAATATTATAAATTTTAAGAGTGAGGTTATTTTCCATTGCAAGCATAGGAGAAAATTTAAATAGCCAACTTTCTCCCCCAAGAGATACTCCTCTTCCATCTTCTCGATCGTAGATGACCTTAAACTATATCCAATGGTGAGGCCCCAGCTTGTGGGCTTTGAGGAGTGTGGAGCCACCTTTTAATTGCCATTGCTCCCAGGTCCACTCTGACCCGGAGTGGTAGTACCTGTTAGGGTCCCAACTATGGGTTAAATAGAAACGGACTTGAAAAAAAAAAAAATTCTATCAAAAAAATTTTCTTCAAAATAACTAGATTCAGCATTAAATAACCTGAAAAGGGTTGAAAACAAAAACAACAAACCAATCCATCTTCTCATTTATGTTAATAAGCTATATATATATATATATATATATATATATAATGGTTATTTCAAAAATATGTAATAAATTTGCTATAAAAAATGAGAGCAGAGTTACATCATACTGTTAATTAATGTTGGTTTTGAATCACTGAAAAACTTACATGCAACACAATATTTCTCTATCTACTTTAGTTTGTTCAAGAACGCTTTGAATTTGTGTGTGTATGTATGTATGTATATATATATATATATATATAATTAGTGTTGGGATTATTAATTGGAATCGAGGATCAATAAACTACAAACTTTTTGTGATTTTGGATTTGGGGAAAATTTGAGCCAAATTTCCAATTCCAAAAATGATTCTTTTTTAATTTTTTTCTTGACAATATATCATTTTTTGATTATACCTGTTTCTTTTTATTCCTCTACCTGGTGTTGGATATTTTAATATAAACTCCATTTTTCAATTGATTGTACTTTCTTCTGGGAGGTACGGCATTATCTTTTATGATCTAATCATCTTTTTTTTTTCAATTCCCAATATTAAGGAATATTTTAACATTTTATTTGCATAAAATATGTATGTGGTCCCCTCTGATGCTGCATGTGAGATGATGCCACAAAAAATTGTGAAGAAATGATGAATGTGAAAGTAAATGAGGGGCAATCAACAATTCTCCTACTATCCAACAATCGTGAGGTTGTTTGCTCTGAGAAGGCTAACATGCTTGCCAGACAGTTTGCCTCCAACTCCACACTGAACCCTGCTAACCACCCCCTCTCTGACTTTCCTTTGTGGACAGACGCCACACTAGACGATCTGAAAATCACCCCTTCTAAGGTGCATGCTCTCATAAGAAATCTTGACACTGCAAAAGCATGTGGACCTGATCTCATCCCGGCTGAAGTAGCTCCAGTTCTCTCTAAACTTTACAGCAAATGCCTTAACGAATCTTGCTTTCCTGCCTGCTGGAAAACTGTTTCTGTGGTACCAGTTTTCAAGAATTCTGGTGAAAGAACTGATCCAGTAAATTATCACCCCATCAGCCTACTCCCACTTTTCGCCAAAATATTTGAGACCATAATTAACCATCACCTTACAGATGCTAAACTTCTGACTGACCAACAATATGGATTTAGGTAAGCCTGTTCCACAGCAGGCATCCTAACTGTAATCTCAGAACGTATATACCATTCACTGGACAAAGCAGAGGAGGGTAGAGAGGTAGCTCTAGATATATCTAAGGCTTTTGACAGGGTATGTCATGAGGATCTTCTCAAGAAAATCAGATCATACGGTATCACTGGAAAAATACATAACATAATTAAATCCTTCTTAGATGAGAGAAAAATCCAGGTTGTCCTTGACGGTCGTACATCTAAACAATATGATATAAATGCGGGAGTGCCTCAGGGGTCTATCCTTGGACCTCTGTTATTCCTAATATTCATAAATGACCTCCCTGACAAAATTGTCTGTAAGATGGGTATATATGCTGATGACACCACGCTCTATAACAGACACGACAGGAAAACAAATGAACACATATCTAAAGAAATGGCAGAAACACTAGAGGATGACCTCCAATCTGAAGTGGAATGGGGACAAAAATGGATGGTTTCATTCAATGCTGTTAAGACTAAACTTGTTTCCTTCAATAACTACAAGAAACCTTCTCTACCACTAATAGCAATGGCCAAAGACTCTTTATCTGAAAGTACATCTTTTAAATTCCTCTGCCTAACGTTCACAGGAAACATGAGTTGGGACAATTACATTGAGAGTATTGCCAGGACCGCTGCGAAGAAGGTGGGTTCTCTCTACCGTGCTAGAAAGCTACTAACGCCTGAAAATATTCTATACCTCTATAAGGCCACCATTCGCCCATGTATGGATTATTGTTGTCATATTTAGGCTGGCGCATCTGCCACTAGTCTCTCGCTCGTAGCAAGGTTCAAAAGAGAATCGCCAATCTCATAGGTCGTGAACTGTCATCTAAACTTCAGCCTCTGTCCCATCGCTGAAATGTTGCATCCCTCTGCCTGTTCTACAAGTACTTTAACGGTGAATACTCTGACGAACTGCAAGCACTTGTGCCCCCTCGGCGTAAATACCCTGACAAACCCGACAGGCAGCTAAATCCCATCCTTCACACTAGAGATCCCTAGGTGTAAGAGAGTAGTTTCTTCCCTAGAACAGTTAGACTTTGGAATTCCCTTCCGGGTCCCTGCTTCCCCAACTGTACTGACATGCAGAAGTTCAAGTGTAACGTGGACCGACATCTTGCTGCCCAACTCCCTACATAGTACCCCTGATGCTTATGTCCCTGATAGTTGCTCCCTATAACAAAGTGGCAATGTGCCTTGTTTGGGGTGAAAATGTAATAAAAAAAAAAGTGTGGAGGGCCAATGTTACCTTCACATTTTCGGCAAAGTTTCAGAAAAGTCTAATAGATGGGGCAAAAGTTATGGGGTAAAAAGTGTCATTTTTTTGCAATTTTGGGGCATTTGTGACCCCTTTGAGCTCCTGTGAATGCCAAATACCAATGAAAATGGACAAACGGTGCAGTTTCATGCCTTAAGATGTGTATATTCGAATTCAGTACCATGGAAAACCACTATATAGACATGCATATCAAGTTTTTGAGTAATATGAAAAAAGAGCTCCAAAAAGGCATGTTTTTCTTTTTAAAATTTATATTAAGAACAATGACCTCTTTTGAGCCTCTGAGGATGCTGAATCTCAGTGTAAATGGATAACGGTGCAGTTTCAGGCCTTAACACATGTATATTTGAGTTGACCACCAGGAAAGACCACTATATAGTCAGACACATCAAGTTTTTGTTGAGAAATATGAAAAAAGAGCCACAAAAAGGGGGGGCGGTAACACTAAAAGTCCTCGGGGACGTTAACCAGAATTTCGCCAGGATCACCCATACTGCATTTATATTAGGAACAATGGGCTTCACATTTTGGCCAAGTTTCAGAAAAATCTAATGGATCAAAAGTTATGCGACAAAACATGTCATCTTTTACCTCTTTTGAGGCCCTGGGGAAGTTATGGGAATTCCCCCCCCCCCCCAAAAAAAAAAAAAAAAACTTTAGGAAAAACTAATGAACAGTTGTGTGGAATAAAGGATGCCACTGAAAACATAGGTCCCTCTCCAATAAATCAGGGGACCAAAAAGCCTTAGAAAAACAAACGTTGTTTAACTCAACTTTAATAACAGATTGTTTCATGAAAAACGTTTTTATTCTTTTGTTTCAGTGCCATTACATAAACACTTAGAGAAACACAATGTTGAATTTCTCCAGTTTGCCTTCCGATGGATGAATAACCTGCTGATGAGGGAAATTCCCTTACGATGTACAATCAGATTGTGGGATACGTATCAGGTAATTCAAATGACTTTTTTTTTACTTTCTTTTTCTTTTATCTTTTTTCCCCTTTCTATTTTATCTTTTTCTTTTCCTCTTTATTATTTTTTTTTTAATTGACTGAGATTTACTTAAAGGGGTAGTGGGAGGTACAACTCTCAAAATATACATCGATTAAAAGCCATTTAAATGAAAGACAAACTTTTATCTATCATAGTCAGTCAGTAATAGTCTGCTGCCAGAAGAATAAGTGGCGGCGCTAACACGATATTGATCCCATTTGAGGCAAACAAATTTATTTAGACGTCTTCACTGAGGAAATGCACACCCTGACTGCAGTTGAATCCAGTGGCTAGGGGAAAGCAGACAACCAGCTCTCTCTTCTAGAGCTGTAGGATGATGCTGGAACTTTAGCCAATCACAGAACTACTTATTATGCATTTTGATAAACATGGTAAACATCCGCAAGGAATGTATGATTTCATTGTAGCTTTTAAAAATGACATCACTTGTCATTTTTTTAAAACAATAAAAGTATACGTGTGTTTTCACAAAAGTTTAATAAACTTCATTCTTCTTTTCAGTCGGGTTACCCGCCAATACCCGGGCACCCAATGATGCTTAATAGTTAATATCAGCCTAATTGCCAGCCTTACAAGGTGACTCAGGGACCTCAAGCCCCCTAGTGGGGAGCCTGACCACTCCCAAAGGCGGTCATATCATATGTGTGTACATTTTTTGTATGTTCAGCAAAGGCTTTTTTTTCGAGGGGGGGGGTCTCCTTGGGGTCACTATTTCTTGCGACTTTTTATATACCATGTCGACTGTAACGCGAACGTGCGTCTAGATTTATTTACATTGACTTTTACAAAATTCTTGCTATTTCGGTTCCCCTCGTGTGTGTTTGGCTTTTGCGTATAAAAGCGAAACTAATCCGAAGCGAAGACAACTTTCCCAGCCCTCATGCCGGGAACGTCCAGAAAGCAATAGAGCTTTGATCAATGCAGGGGAAACCTCTTATATCAGACAATTGCTATTCATTTGGACACTCCTCTTTTTATGGGGAGCTGGTCCTCCCCACCCCCACATCTTGGGGAAACAAAACCCGAAAAACTGCCTTGCAACTAAAGTTGGAAAAACAAACCCAAAAAAACTGCCTCGCAGTAAAAGTTAAGTGCAGGATTTTATTCTGTGTATTGCGTGATATTTGACGTCATTAAATTCACGCACCTGTCAATTGAGTTTTTAATCCTTAAATTCAAACGTTTTTCTGTTACTCTCCCTTAATGGCCGAGTGGTAACATATCAGGTTTTATTTTTTCAAACTTTATTTTCCACCTTCGCCTTATTGTTTCGATCCTACCTACCAAAACTTTTTTTTGTTTTTCCAATTTTATAAAGAAGTTTAACATTGTTGTTTTTTTTTTATCATATTTGTTTTTATCTACCCCCTTCCCCCTCCACCTCCAAACACCCGGGCATCCCTGCTAGTTTATATTATAGATGTTTGTTGACTCTACAAATGCATTCATTTTTCCTTTACCAGATTGTTTTATTTTGCAGGGTGACTAACCAACCTCCTCCCCACTAGTCGTATCTTTAGTTGCCGATAACCTGTGATGCAGGTAAAACTGGATCACACCTGGTTTTGTAAATTTTATGAATAAAAATCCAATTAAGGATTACTAACATGTAATATAGATTTATTCTGATTGTTTTAACTGGAAAATATAATAGATTTTAGAAATGATCCCATGAGAGGTTTTGGATTAGGGTTGTCATTTTCTGAATGAAATTGAATTTTTATTTTTCAGTCTGAACTGAATGGTTTTGCAGATTTCCATTTATATCTTTGTGCATCTTTTCTTACGAGATTTTCAACAGACATTCAACGAGAACGAGATTTTCAGGTAAACACCCCTCATTTGCCTTCATCTACAATTGACCATTGCTCATGTTTAGGGCAGATACAAACCTTGAAATCCTCTATCTCTGTTCACTCATTCTCCCTCCCACTCCCCTCCTATCTCTCTTACCCTCCCTCTTCTTACCCTATTGGTTTATAAAGGTTTCAGTTAACAAGTTTTTTTTTTCGTTTTTTATTGCAAAAATTATATAAATAAATGTAAATATATACTTTATTTTAGCATAACATTTGATATCCATCTTAATGTAATGCCCTTCTCTCTTATATATATATACTAGCGAGGGGTACCCGGCGTTGCCCGGGTGTTTTTCGGGGTATGTGAAAAAAACCCGAAAATGTGAAAAAAAAACGAAGCCTTCACGACGCGCAGTTGGAAAATAGTAGAGTGTTAAAAAAAAAAACAGGTGCGCGTTTTTGATTAACGTGATGGCGATAGGTATTCAGCAGTTATTTTGTGCGGGACAGTTTTGAATGAGGTGAATAAATCGGTTTGTTTGTTTTTGAAAATCCGCTCCCTGTTTATTAGGAGGAGCGAAATGAAAGCTACAGCCTGATATGACGAAGTCGACATTGAACAAACGTTACTTAGCTCTCTTGAGATAACTGGCTTTCGGCCTGTGATTAGAGTCAAGTTTCGCTTTTTTTTATACCGAAAACCGAATGTAACACGTGCCGATGCGAGAAATGTGGAATAATTAATGTTTGAAAGTCAATAAAATTAAATAGACAGGCGAGCTCCGTGGATAACTCTGAGATATTACAATTTATAGATGATATAAAAAGTTTTAAGAAGTTGTTAACCGAACAAGCATTTCTCTGAAAGAAGCCTTTTGTGGACATCGAGGAAAAGCGTACATACATACACACATACATTTTCGCTTTTATTTATATATATATATATATATATATATATATATATATATATAGATAATTAGCATGGGTGCCCGGCGTTGCCCGGGTGTTTGGAGGTGAGTGTTGAGCAAAAAAAAAAAACAAAAAAAACAAAGTGGTAGTAGGAAGGCAGGCTGGAACCCATACCGCAAAGGGAGAAAAGAAAAGAACGGGGGAAAAAACCTGACGTCTTTGCTGTTACGACCACCGCCAAACCGGAAGTGATATAGGTTTAAATTAAGGCTAGACAATCGAAAGGAGAGGATGACTTTCGAAAATATTGTCGAAAAAAGCGACCTTCCCCCACTCCCTGTAGAAAAGTACCCAGTTTAAGGTGAAAATATTAATGATTTTAGCCAATTTTTCGATATTTGTCATATGAAAGGTCGAACTTCAAAACGATGCTGATCTTGTAAAAATCTGTCGCCTCTGTCAAAAGTTTCAGGCAGACATGCAAACATACATACATTTATATATTGGTAACTAAAAATTTTCGACCCAAACCGATTAAAAAGCTTGCCCTATCTCTGAATACCCTTTATGTAAAATTTCAAATTTTTAGACCAGAAATTGTCTGAGTAATTTGGTAGTGACCGCAGAGGTCAAATTTTTTTAACTTTGACCCTTTAACATTTACTGTTTTGGGCTCAAATCAAATTATTAAGTTAGATCCATGTCCAAAGAACCTATATCTAAAATTTCAAGTGTTTAGACACAAAATTGTCAGGAGTTTGGTAGAGTTCTCAAAGGTCAAATCGTTGAACTTTGACCCCTTAACAGTCAAATCTCTGGCCGAAAACGGATTACAAAGATTTTCCCAAATCTTAGTATCCTGTATAGCAAATTTCGAGTCTGTAGACTTAAAATTGACAGTTATTGCGTAAAGAAATGTACACACACACACATGTTCACTTTTATATATATACTAGCGAGTACTACCCGGCGTTGCCCGGGTGTTTGTAGGTGTGTGTGAAAAAAAGCAGGTGCCCGTGAAAAAAAAAGCCTTCACGACGCGCAGTTGGAAAATAGTAAAGTGTGAAAAAAAACAGGTGCGCGTTTTTGATTGACGTGACGGCGATAGGTATTCAGCAGTTAGCATTTTGTGCGGGACAGTTTTTAATGAGGTGAATAAATCGGTTTGTTTGTTTTTAAAAACCCGCTCCCCCGTCTGATATGACGAAGTTGACATTGACCAAACGTTCACTGGCTCTAGGCCTGTGATTAGAGTCGAGTTTCGCTTTTTTTTTCTTATACCGAAAACCGAATGTAACACGTGCCGATGTGGGGAAATGTGGAATAATTAACGTTTGAAAGTCAATAAAATTAAATAGACAGGCGAGCTCCGTGGTTAAGTGTGAGATATTACAATTTATAGATGATATAAAAAGTTTTAAGAAGTTGTGAAGCGAGCGAGCGCTTCTCTGAAAGAAGCCTTTTGTGGACATCGAGGAAAAGCGTACATACATACATACATTTTCGCTTTTATATATATAGATAATTACGTGTGTAAAAGATATACGCATAGACCTGCATGTTTCTAGCTTTCAGCCTTTGTCAACGTGGGTTATGATCGAACTCGTGAGCATTTGCAGTTTGTTCTACCATTGAACTACGATGACTCAACATTTGAATGTGGTTTTTTATCACTTAAATTTTAGATTTGTTGATGTTGTTTTCAGCAACAATAGCAGCTTCGAAAACGCTGTTCATTTTGCTGCCTTAGCATTTTTAAAGATCAAATGCTCCTTTTGTTATTCACATGTGTCGTGTTTTCAACATTTTCGATTGCCTATCGCAATTAATATATTTTGGCTGTCATTTTTCTTGCAGCATGCGTACGCTCATCTAGTTCTAAATGTTTCTTTTTCAGGGCATCTTGATGCTGCTTCAGAATCTTCCAACACATCATTGGAAAAACGAGGAGGTTGGAGAACTTTTAGCCGAAGCTTTCAAACTAAAATACATGTTCGCCGATGCTCCGAACCACCTGCTTCAAAAGTCATGAGAACAACTGATTCTAAAATAAATCATTGAGGTGGAGAAGTGGGTTGTAACCCCCGTCATCTCTTGGACTCTACTATCACCCCCTATCTCCATCTTTGCAAATGGATCACACCTTCCATCCCTGTTGACAGTTTCTTGAACAGAAATCAAATGCAGCAGATGTTTCTGGTTATTTTTCAATTCCAGTCGAGAGTCATTTGGTTGATAGCTCTACCATGTCGTCAGTTACACAATGCGCACCCAGCCACAAAAACAAAAGATTAAAATTATTCATGCAAACACTCTTGAAATAGTTGTATCGTAATTCTCTCTGCGCTCAACATGTGTAACACTATGGTAAATTTTTTTTTTTAATTAAAAGCGGTTTAGGTTTCATTTCACTGACCATCAGGTTTTTTTTTTTTTTTTTTTTTTTTAGAGCAATAAATGGTTTAATGGATACGCTATCAGATTCGGTAAACAAGTTCAAGTGGTAGCAGATCCATTTGAATTCACTTACACCCTTCAATACCATTCGTAATCCACCACTCTCCAGCTATGGGTAAAATCACAATTTACATTGAATGAATTGTTTATTATAGATATCATGATATGAGTATTACATACCCGAATTCCCATCCACCCTACACACATGTGCCCATCATAATCGACCCTTTTTTACTTTAGAATGAGAAAGTCTCATATCAAAAGAGTTCACTTTTTTTTTTTTTTTTGTATGAAACCAAACATAAAATGAAGATACGGGATAAAATAGGGTAAATGTTTACTTTGTTTTAAATCCGTACAATTGGTGTCTTTCTATTTAGAGGGAGATATCAGTTCTCCGTAAGTGTAACTTTAAGCTTTGTAGGGCAGTTAACCAAAAAGGATTATCAATAATCCTAAATGCAACGGATAAGAAAAATGTCTTCATTCGCAGCTTTTTTATATTCATTCTAATCAAAAAAAAAAAAATCATTTGTTTATAGCAATGGAAAAGTTGTTTTCCTTTAACTAGCCAATAAAATGTTTTAAAAATAATTATCTCTCTTGATATGATACTTTGCCACCCTAAAGTTAAAATTGACTTAAAAATTAAGACTACCCTTGTAAACGGTCCCAAACTATTGTGCATTTAAGTTCACGTCAAAGATTAAATCTCTTTGATCTCTGCTCTACTCCCTCATTCTTGTTCACTAAGATGGCCATTCTCAATTTACAAATGTTGTAAAAAAACAAAAACAAAAAAAAAAACAATTGATATGCCATATTAACCCAATTGGACACAAAGGTTAAAGCATTTGCTAATGGACCAGGAGACCATGGTTCAATCCTAGAGTGCTACCAAAGTCTCAAAATTGGTACTGAATGTTACTAAACACTCAAATCGATACACACTGAAGCAAAAAATAAGACATAATAGGTTGAATAGACTGTGCAGATTTACCTTTTATTAATGCTGTGTGTGTGTGTGTGTATATATATGTGTGTGTATATATATATATATATATATATACACACACACACACTCATATTACAGGTATTGTGTTTTTGCGTCAGCATGATCAGATGGAGAATCTGTTTATTGTAATATTTCGGGGAAATCTTGCTCTCATCAGACATTATTTAGACTTTCAAACATGCATATTGAAGCTATTGTAAACTAGAGTAATTTTTCAGATATTGGAAATTAACTTGGTTTTAAAAATCTATTAATAAGTTTAAATAATATAGGGTTTGTGTTAATGTTCAATATTTGTTTAACATAGGAGTCACCACTTATCAAGGCCCAGAGGCCACTCGAGGATAAGGGTTAAAAAGTGTACAGAATCATAGTAATCATTAGTAGTGGAAATTTGGTAAATTTGTTAACTTAAGTGGAACAGCTCATCAAGAACTTGTTTACATTTAACTTCAAGACGGCCATATTGTAGTTAGCTGGAAAACAGGTAAATAGGAGACAGTTATAAACAATTCTCAATTGTTTAAATTTTTATTTATTTTCTTATTAAAACGGTTGATGTTTAAATTTAACTATAATTTTTTTAGATTTGTTAATTATAAGAATATTTTTTTAATTTGGGGTTATTTTACATTTAGAATTCTTTTGAAAAATACCAAATCCTTGCATGCACACACAAATACACAGACACTGCAGAACTTTATCTGGCACTCATGATGTAAAAAGAGGTGATATTAATTTCCCTGTCAGGATGGCATGATGAATTTGGAAATATGCATTCAAATTCTGTCTTTTTTTCCAGTCTGGTACTGCTAAGAAATGTATACTTATCTCGTATGATGACTACACATACGCAGGCCTCATTGGTCACATGGAACGTTGCACTGTAAGTTGGAAATATAATTTCCACGCTTACCAGGTTGACAATCAGAACTGATCAAACAATCAGCAAATGCAGGATGCAGCCCTTTGGCGATCTACATTTGCAGTTTGTGAAATAAATCCTGCAAATCAACTGCTGATTTCAAGAGCCACAGTTGGTCTGCAGTCGGGTTACTCATTTCATGAATTGGCAATCTTCAGATAGAAGTTGAAATCTATGAAAATTGCTCATGGCATGATTGAATATCAAGTTCTGGTGTCTGCGTGTTGAAATTCTTGTCCAAACAATTATCACTATTTTATATTTGTCTCTTGATTTTGTGAAGTATTCAAGTTTTTTTTTTTTTTTTTTTTTCCTGCTAATGAGTCACCACTTACAGAGGCTAAAAGTCATTCGAGTATAAGCACGAGGTCGATAGATTGTCAGTTCAGTGAAGACATTAAGCAACTGAAAATGAATGAAATGAACCAAATTTGATTACTTTTAAAAACAGTTTCTGACAAGTATTTGTTTACATTGGATTTGAATACAACCTGATCCAAAAGAACGATAAGGAGTTACTTGACAAACTTCACATGTCATTGAGAGTATGTGTACGGTCTAATAGATCTGGTTACAGACTATAATCTGCTTTGCTGAAGTCAAATCCTAGCGGATCTATTGTCGTGACTTACAAATTGATAATGATAGGGAAAGGTATGAATCCAATATCTCTCCCTACATAATTGTTTGTTCTTAATGATAAACTTATGATCATATTTGGTTTGATCTTTATAATTTTGAATATTGGTCATTTGCATAATCGTGTGTGTGAAGATGGGGAAAAAACAAAACAGGATAATAGTAACCATAAAATGTTTATTTCTTTAAGTGTTATCCATTGACAATTTCGCTGTATCACAGCTTGTCAGTGTGGCGAGACATTCAAGTGTTTCAAACCGAGCTTGAAAAGTCCAAGTTGTTATCGACTGCACCATTGACTTCAGTGAAAGGGAATTCCACTGTCTTATAAAAATTATCAGCAGCCAAACAGTTTTTCACGTTTCATCCACTATAGGTATTTTGGCCTGACAACTCCTTATGGGGATGAAAGTTTAATTGCCATATATATAATCTTTAAGGAAGAGTTCTTTTAAAGGGAGATAACTATACACTCAAACATTAACAGAGTAGATGCCGTCTTTACTTCCTCATGAGCAGTTAGATACAAGGTTTGTTTTTAGCGTGAGGAAAGTCCAGCCCTCCAAGTAAGAGTATTGTAGATTAAGGCAACTTATTTTTGTCCCAGTTTAAAAATTTTTTTCTTTGACACAAGAAAAAATAGATACAATTTTTTGCTAGTCTTAACTCGAGATAAAATAATGTTTTAAGTGTTTGGCAATTTGTTGCAGTTTCTATCAAATTCCAGCAAATGCTTAAAATGTTTGACAAAATATAGCCCTCCCCTCCTCACCCTACCAAACCAAAACAGTTTTTACAAATGAGGAAAATATTTATAAACTCAATTATTTTACATTTTTTTTAATGTTGCCATGTCGAGGTGTGCAAACGAGAAAACAGCCTTTGCTATGGGTCTTTTAATTGTCATCTGGATTTTAAAGGGAAGACAGCAAAATTAAGAGTGGAAGCAATGCAAAGCAGATATTGACCAATATTTTTTTACGTGGACAGAATTATTATATGCATATACACGTCTCCTATTTAAAATTTTTTTTTTTTTAAAGACATCAACTCCGATTGTGGTGAGTTTTTTTAAAACCATCTTATTTACTGCAAAGGAAGTGTGGAGAGAGGTGCACTTCATTTGCCACATGGTGGCATCCCCCCCCCCCCCAAGATAAACCATGTTTGTCTGTTCTTAACCCCCCTTTTACTCCACCCCATAGCAAAACCAATCATGTTTTGCTAACATTTCAAACAAAACTCTTCCAACCTTCATTTTTTTTTTATTTTCACGTCTCCCTCATTACCTGGGCCTTATTCTCTTGACTCTGCTCTACCCCACACCCATACTCTCCTTGGATTTTCATCTGCCTTCCTCTACTCCCCTCACTCATCGAATCCCAGCTCTCTTTTCTCCCATTTATAAAAAAAAAAATTAAAAGGGTAATATAAAATGGTAAATTTTGTGAGAGGGACTTTTGAAACATTTACCATTTTAATAAAAAAAAAAATAAAATAAACTCATAATTTGCAGAGTAGGAAGGAGAAAAATAAATTTAACATTTTTTAAAAATTTGGTTTCTTTTAAAATGAAAAAAAAAAAAAAAAAATACAAAATATATTAAAAGGTTTCAAAAATAATTATATTTTTTGTTTTTATTTTTGCTTTATTTTTATCTTTTAACTCCCCAAAAAATACTTTTAAAAAGTTTGTCTATTTGTTACATAACTGTTTGAGGATTGTGATGTTTGCCTTTGCAGGAGTCCAGAAGATGGTTATTTTAGCTTTGAGTATCAGTTGCTGGTAGAGATGCAGGACTTTATTGGTTACAGTATGGATCAAGTAGTGAGTCTCTACAATGAACAGAAAGGATTTAATTTTGTGATATTTAAGCTATATCAATATTTTATCCAGGTTTAGTGATGATTGGTCAAGAGATGTTGGAGCTTCCTCCTTGACAGAAGTTTTTTTTTTTTTTTTTTTTTTTTCAAATTCTAAATGTACCATTTTATTTGAATTTTATTCATTTTGTATTATTTCGGCTACTGTTTTTGTCTTCAGTGTTATTTTCAATGTTTTAGCAGATGTGTATTGTGGAACTCTGGAATCTGAACAGAATTTCTAACGTTTCCAATTAATCCAGGGAAGTAGTACACTCTTGTTCCGTCGGCCATGACCAGGTAGAAGTCTTAATTCACAATGTTTTCTGCATTGAAAATTGAATCTTCAACCGCAAAAAGAATGTTACAACTGAATTTTACGTAATATTTTATTCATTACATGAGAGCATGCTACCCCTTTAAATAAAGGGTTCCGTTCAAAATCTGTTTTACAAGATACGCGTGAAGATCATCTGCTGAAGTGTTATAAAAATAAAAATATATAGTGCAAAAAAAAAAAAAAAAAAAAAAAAAAAAAACTATCAATCCTCATTTCAGAAATCAAAACACAAAATTTTCTTTAAAAAAATGGAATGTTTTTTATTTTTTTCTTAGATTCAAAAATCTAAAACAAAAAAAAGGTGCAAGTCCACTGTTCAACCTAAATAATAAAAAAAAAGGACAAAAATCTTTATAATGTACACACCTGTCATGAAACGAAAATGCTGTTCCAAAACTCAAATTAATCATTTTTTTTTTAAACAAAAAAAATCTTTTAAGCGATTGTGAAATCGTTAGCAATACCATGGTGATCTGGAAAATTTGAATTATTGTGGAGTTTTCTGCCCGTGTTGTCAGTACAGTACCTTTTTAGCTTATTCAGTAGATTTAATTTTCTTAGTTAAAAATAATACTTGATCAATTTACATGATTTTTGGACATTTCTGTTCCATAACGGATATGTACATCATAAAGAGTTTTCTATATTTTTGTTTTAAATAGGTTGAACTGTGAACTTGCACCAAAAAATATTTTCAATTTTCACAGAAAACAAATTATTTCTTGGTTAGAAAAAAAAATAAACATTCTATAGAATGTCCATGTCTAACCATTGCATCATTTTGGGTGCATCCGTTTGACCAGTTTAGAGAAAATCCTTAATTTCAAAGAAATTTTTAAGGATTTATTTCCCCTTTTTACGATTTGTCTTCAGTCAGGTTTTTTTCTTTGAAAATTTTTTACCTTTTCCATAAACAAAAAATTCAAACATTTTTCAATTGAAGAGATGCTTGTGCAATATAATGAAATTTCAAATAAATGCATAAGTTAAAAACACTTACATATTTCCGTGTCATGTCAAAAGTTTAAATTCAAAAAAAAAATGATCCAGCAGAAAAATAACTACAAGTAAGAAGAGAATTTATTGTGAAAGAGTTGAGACGAATTCTGTATAACAGACTTATCTCACTTGCTTTTATTAAAATCCGCCTTTGAAAAAAAAATAGAAAATGTTGGACTGTTCTAGTGTCTATGACTTTTTTTGTCAAAAATAGATCTAGCACAATTTTTACTGGATCATTTTTCATAATTTTTGTAATTTTTACCAATTTCGACATAACATGTAAGTACGTAATAGTTTTTTTTTTTTTTTTTTACCTGAAATGTTTGTTTGAAATTTCATTATACTTATATTATTTCAAAACATGGTTAAAGTCAAATTAAGTTTGTTCAATCAAATTAACTTTTTTTAAAGAGAAAAAAAAAGGTGTTTGTTCAGATTGTAATAGATAGAAAGGAAGCTGCGCAGAATCCACCTAACCAAAAGAATAGAATGACGAACAAAGACAATTTTGAGAGGCTCATCACACCAGACACACCATGACCACTGCAAAAGAGAGAAGAATGACAATTTTTAACATTGCACACAAGTTGATCATTTTTATAAATGAAGAATTGAAAGCAAGAAAAGATCATTTTAACAGATATATATATATATATATATATATATATAATGGTTCCTATATTGTGTTAATTTTATACTAGGTTTGTTTAGTAGGTAATTATTGCCCAGCATATTCACTGCTTCTTGTCTTTCTTGCCACCATTCTTCTCCATCTATAGTACAAATTATCAATTATCTCCAAAATTCAGAAACCTGAAATAAAAACATCACAATGAAATCAATAATAGAAAAATTACAAATAATTAAAAAAAAAAAAAACTTACATAGAACAACCAGCTGATAGTTTGGCCCCAAAGAAAACGGACATTCCTCCAAAGAATGATTGTTGCCACGAAGGAATTTCCAGATGTGTCATTCCTTGAGAAGAGTGCAAAGAAGACAAAAAACCTCCGAGAGTCACTCCAAAATGGAACAGAATCTGGAAACAAAAACAAGAATGCATTTCCGTTCGATTCAAGCATGTAGTAATGAAGATCATCTTTCAAAATTTATTGGGATTTTCCTCAATTATGGGATCAAAATCCCCCTCCCCCCTTCCTCAGTGTTAGGATATGAAAAGAAGGAAAAAAAAAAAAAAAAGTTGATCAGCAGTATTGAAACTGAAGTCATTAGAAAAACAATAGGGATAGAAATGGTTCACCAAGACACACAGGCATTTGAAAATAGGATTGTTAATCAAGGTGTGGTGGTGAAGGAGATAAGAGGAGGACAATATATTTAAGAGTTTTTTTACAGACAGTTTTATGAGTGGGAATGAGTTTTGTTGAAAGTTTCCGTCAGTTTGGGACAGTTGAAGGCAAGTTGTGGCTCAGAGCAGATGGGGAAATGAATTAATCAACTGACTAACAAACATGGCCTTGACAGACGACTTAAAATGTAGACGTTAAAGGGTTGATGGTGTCACACACACATCCAGAGTATAACTAATATCTATAGAACATGTCAGTTTGCGTTTTTTTTTCTTGTGAGCCAGTGTTTGCCCTCGGCCGGCACCAATGTGAAACAATGATATGGCGAAAGCAGGAAACAAAGAGAAAATGAAGAAGCATTAAGGTAGTGATTCTCAAGAGGGAGCACATGTTTTCATCCAGAAGATGCAGAGAGAATCGTAATCCTAAGGAGGCTTATTACTATGGCAACAGAATATTCTTATTGCTTTGACTCGAGTATATATCCGACACAGTTAATCAACCGAGAACTACATCACTCTATATAAAAGCATATAAGATATCAACGGATACACACTCGAGAGTCAAAACAATGAAAAGAATATGCTGCTGTCCTACTTATTATCATTCAAATTCCAGAATCAAAGACACTTGTAACGCCTTAAATATCAAAACCGTATGATGAAAGTGATGATGTAGAAATGTCATTTTTGGATTTTCAACATTAGCTTTCAAAACGTGGCACTTTCTATGCCCACCTCTGACCGCCACCAAGCACAATGATTTGTCTCCTGGAGCTCGAATTAACCAATCATTTAATTACATTCATCTATTAAACAAAGTAAACCGATTCACTGAAACAGTAATAATTAACAAACAAAAAAATAAATATAACGTAAAGCGACTATAAATAATCCACTAAAGGTAAATATGATGATGCTGTCAATGATGACATTCTTAAATACTATAGTCTAAATAAAATTGAACAGTTTTTGTTTATAAAATGAAAAATTGTTAACTCACAGGGAAAATATTTGATGGAAATCTGCGGTTTTTCTGTAGGAATCGAAATAAATCATTGACAGTTGTAAAAATATCACTGTTGGCTGAAATGAAAATAGAATTTTAATCGTTTTCTTAGCATTAAATCGTGAACATTTAGGGCAGAATGATACTTAAAAATCAGAATTTGCCAAACCCATGTACACTCGACAGCAAAAAAAAAAAAAAATGGGCTAAACAAATTATATTGTACTAAAAGCTATATTGAACAAGAAAACTGAAACAGAACAAGACATTTACTTTAATAAATACTTAGTATGGAATCACATTCCCTTTTCATTTCTTTAAAAGATCAATCCTTTTAAACAAGCTTTCAACCAAAGTGGAGATGCTATTCTATTCGCTTTGCACAGCTTCCCACAGTTTGTCATTGCTCGAAAAAGTTCTTCCATCTAATGCACGAGATATTATGAACCAAATATTCTCGATTGAGTTTAAAATCAAGGCTTTGATCTGGTCAAAATATCACATCAATTGAATTATCAGAAAACCATTTTTTTGTGACTTTAGCAGTGTGTGCAGGGGTATTATCATGTTGAAAAATAATGTTATGGGATATTCCTAGCTTCTGGATACTTAGTAACAGTCCCGTTTCTAATATTCGAATGTATTCCTTTGCATTGATTTACCTGTCACATCTAATAAGTTCCTACACTCCTGCTGCAGTAAAAGTTTCCCATACCATTATCCCTCCATTCCCATGTTTAAATGTCGTTTTTATGCAACTTGGTAAAAATCTTTCTCCAGTTCTTTGAATGCACTGTTCGGGAGCATCACTAACAAGACAAAATCTTGATTCCATCTAATCAGAAAACATTCCTGAACTAGTCTTTCTTTCTTGCCATAACACGAGAAAAATCTATCATTGATGTTCTTAGATAAAAATGGCTTCTTTGCACACCTTTTAGAAGAAAATCCCATTTCTTTGATTCGTCTAGATATTGTATACCTAGAAAGAATTTCCAGCCCTGTTTTGAATTCTTTGCTATGGTCAATATAAGTTTTTTTCGATCCTTCAAAACAGTTAATTTAAGCCTATGGTCGTCCTTCAAACTGGATGCTCTAGGGCGACCAGATCCAGATTTCCCTTTTACCAAGCATTCGACTTCGAACCTTTGACCAATTTGCTTCACTACAGAAAGAGATCTTTCGACTTTTTTTCTTTTCTTAAAATATCAAAAATTGCTTGTAAGTCATTTTGGAGTGCCTTAATCCTGCAATTTGTTTTTTTATATATCCTCACCAAGATGCTGTCTTGCCATTTTTAGGATTAATTTTTCCACTTATTATTTTATGCTATAATAATAATGATCTGCAAAATAGAAATTTTCAGTTAAAATTAATAAAAATGCATGGAAAAAATATTAAAAAATTGATTTCTTCCTTCTTTCACTCTTGGCCCATTTTTTTTGCTCATGAGTGTACATTAATGTTGGAATGATTCACCAGAATCGGAACTTTTGAAGTATCGGAATAGAAAAAAAAATGAGTGCATATTTTCCAATTTTCATTGTGTTTATTTCTTTGTGTTTAAAATTTAATTTCCCATGACTCCAGAGAAAGCTGTGATACTATGAAGATCTGAGTCTTCAAATGCTGAGAGGGGAGGGAGGGGGCAATAGACAGATAGGAAGTGTCTTACAATAAACAGAGATGGGAAATAGCAAACAATGAATCTGTAGGTATTTTTAGATCGAGCAGATTTAGATTTGACAATGACAATAGAAACCTACAGAACAGATAACGACACTTGACTGCGGCATCAATGAGATGCTTAGAGAAGGAAAGGCAGCTTCTGGGTAGCCGGAGTAGGGGACTTCAGATAGCGACGCCGAAAACAGTCAACAGCAAGCTGCAGTTTGTGACGGATGGACAGCGTTGAACAATGGATGGACAGTTTGTAGAGCGAAAGAGATGAATTGACGACTGACAGACAAGCCTAGCTGACAGAATGTGGAGGAGACGCGCGCGCACACACACGCACACACGTCCAGCCGTCAAATATGTTTGAAATTGTTATGTTTGCAGGTTGAACCAAATAACGTATAAGGCAATACAAATGAGGACTCAACAAACAAAGGTAGATCAATAAAAAGTGTATTAGGAAAAGTATATTTACAGTATATTTACATAATGGTTGTCAGGTAAGAGAGTCTTGGCTGGAGAACATATCTGCTCTCGGCTCGGCCTTCGATGGCTTCTGGTTAACACACACTCAGACTAACCGAGTCTTGCTATTTATGTGTAATATTATCCACATATGTAAATGAGTGGGTGCCACCACAACAGAAATATTAGCATTTTTTTTCCTGTTTGTTCTACTCTATTCTACTTTGTGGAGCCACGTGTGTTCCCATCAGTCGCTAGTGAAAAAATGACGATCCGGCAATCAGAAGAGGTTGAACCAAAAATCTACGGCATCGATGTTGGGGGTTAGTGATCTGTCAGTGGATCACACATGTGGGAACATAGCATGAAACCACTTTATGCAAGAAGCCAAAAAAAAACAAAAAAAAAAAAACAAAAAAACTTCAAGGTAAAAGAAAACACAGAAAAGTGAGATGGATAAATTCTAACCCAGAAGACAGCAATTCTTCCCCCTTTGTCATAAGACTAAAAGGACAAAATAAGGGAAGCAAGAGTTATAAGTTTGCCGAAAGTAAAACCAACCTTCACTTTCTATTCTCCCTTCTTAAGATTAAAATAATGGAAGATGGAAAAACCACTCGTAAATTGGATTACTTAAGGGGACGGTTCATCAAGAACTTGTTCACATTGAACTTAAAGATGACATTATAGTCAGTCGGAAAGCAGGGAAATGGAACAGAATTCTACAGGCGTGCAGTTCTAAGAAAGAAACTTTGTTCATGGAATCTACGTTTAGGTTTAGGAACAGATAAAGAGTGGGAAAATTATTGATAGTGGTTTCAGATAGACAAGTGTTTTACGTGAAAGTTTGGCAGTGGGAGACCATAGATTGGAGCTCAGACGAGCACTTGCCATGAAAATAACGATAAACACAGACAGGCTTGCAATGTCTCTTCTGTGGAAAGGAGGTTGCAGGAAAGAGAAAAGGGCTTCCAAGTCTATTTTGAACTATCAAGGCAGGATAAGGTCTTTCTAGCAGTTCCTGCCCAGATGCGACAATACTTCATCCTTGAATGTACTTGGCTCTTATAGAAGTAGAGAATTGCATCAGCAGTGAGATATCTACTGGAGCGGTAGAACGATCCCACCATTTTTCCAGCGACCTTAGCAACGAATTTGCTGTACGTGTTCAATTTCAGATCAGATCCAGAAGCTTGTCAAAACACGGGACCTCCCCAAGATGAGAGCCATTCATTTCAATTGATGCCAGATGGGGATCAGTGTGTTAATGATGGAAAGATAGAAGTTTAGTTTTAAATGCATTAGAATTAACTAGCCACCTCTTTCCCCATTGCACCATGTGCTCAAGATCAAAAAAGAGAGAATCAGAGAGAACTTGGTCGTTTACGATCTTTGAAGTGTTGCCATAGATGGTAGTGTCATCAGCATAAATGTCTACGAATGATCTTAGAATGTGATTTGGAAGATCATTGATATAGATCAAGAAGAGAATTGGTCCCAGGATGGACCCCTGATGGATTCCAGCATTAATACTGTGTGCTTTTGATTTCTGGCCATCAACCACTACTCTTATGAACCTATCAGAGAGATGAGTTAATAATTGAAAAGACACTTCCAGCTATACTGTTGCTGGAGATCTTGTGGAGTAGACCTTTATGCCAAACCCTATCAAAGGCCTTTAATATGTCAAGAGATTTGCTAATCCTATGAAATATAATTGTTAGCACATCTGTTGTAGATCTAGCAGAACCATATTGCATGCCACTAAGGTTAGGCTACTTGTCTATTTAACAGATTCCATCAACTTACTCATGATGCACAGAGACTGATTGGTCTGTACAGAGAGGGAGATGACCGATCACCTGCGTGAATTTTTAAATACGAGGCATACTGATGAGGTTTTCCAGGGTGTTGGGAAGCATTCTCAAGATAACGCTTAAGCATCTTTAAGTACGGGAGCTAGTTCTGACTGAAGTTTTTTCAGGACTATAATAGGAATGCCGTCACGGCCAGTTGCTTTACTGGAATCGAGGTTTTTGATTAGCTTGGCAATATCACGCACAGATATTTGTATGTCGCATAATGTGATTTCAGACACAGGAGGAAATAGTTGTCGACCTTGATCGCTTAGGGTAGAATTAGCTGCAAAGAGTTTGGCTTTGCCCAATGCTGACAAGATTACTTCAGGTCCATTGATGATGGTTGGGATAGAGCACATGCTTCTGTTTATTATTTGCCAAAACTGGTGGAAACCAAGTTGCTGCTCAGCTACTTTGAATTTGACAAACAGAGCATACAACTCTTGCGTTCTTTATTACTTTTACAGGTGGCTTACTGGCAGTCCTCAAAGTGGCTTTAGTCTGTACATCTATTACGTTGGAAGCAATGGAAAAAGTAATTTCTGTGTGCAATGGCACTAGCACATTCGGAAGAGAACACGGCTGACTTATGTTTTGCTGGAATTTTTTGGGGGGTATGAAGCAGTCTATACCTACAATTAACCATTCCGTTAGGTCTGATACTATAGAGGACACATTCATTTTAAACATGGAGCACAAAGGTAGATTGGATATAAATGTACAGAAGTTATACCAGTCAACTATAGAGTATCGATATACTGTACGATGGAGAGGTGCATCTGAAGACTTATTACATTTTGTTTTTATCTTAACTGAGACAACCGAGTGACAGAACAACGAATGAATATAGCTCAGGACAAGTTGAGAGAAAAACGTCTAAAAGACTCATACTGACCACTGAAGCCATCACAGATGTGAATGTTAGCTGAAGAATGAGCAGACAGGATGTGGTCAATTTTCTCAGATATGCTCTTAAAGATAGTAACTCTGCTGTTCTGGGGACAATACAGGGCAAATATAAATGCAATGGTGTGAGCAAGTGCAACCCAGAAGCACATATGGGGCAATTTAGGGTCTTCTATGGAGATGTCCCTACCACATTTAAAAAAAAAATTTTTTTATTTTTTTTATTACATTTTCATCCCAAACAAGGCAAATTGCCACTTTGGTGTAGGGGGCTACAATCAGGGGCAACAACTACTGGGGTACTATGTAGGGATTTGGGCAGCAAGATTTCGGTTCACGTTACACTTGAACTTCTGCATGTCAGTACTGTTGGGGAAGCAGGAACCTGGAATGGAATTCCAGAGTCTAGCGGTTCTGGGGAAGAAACTATTGGAGTAAAAAGATCTTTTACATCTAGGGATCTCTACGGTGTGGGGGTGGGATTTAGCATCCTGTCGGGTTTGTCGAGGGTGCTCACGTCGTGGGAGCACAAGTGATTGCAGTTCATTAGAGCATTCACCACAAAAATACTTGTAGAAAAGGCAGAGGGATGCAACATTTCGTCGATGGGACAGAGGCTGAAGCTTAGATGCCAGTTCAGGGCCTATCAGGTTTGCAACTCTTTTGAACCTTGTCAAGGAGCTAGAGACTAAGAGCAGATGCACCAGCCCAAATGTGACAGCAATACTCCATACATGGGCGAATGGTGGCCTTATAGAGGTACAGGATACTTTCGGGTGTTAGTAGTTGTCTAGCATGGTAGAGGGAGCCCATCTTTCTTGCAGCGGCCCTGGCAATGCCTTCAATGTAATTGTTCCAACTCATGTTTCCTGTGAACGTTAGGCCAAGAAATTTGTAAGATGTACTCTCAGATAAAGAGTTGTTGGCCATTGCTATAGGTGGTAGAGAGGGTTTCTTGTAATTATTGAATGAAACTAGTTTAGTCTTGGCGGCATTGAACGTGACCAACCATTTTTGTCCCCATTCCACTACAGATTGGAGGTCTTCCTCTAGTGTTTCTGCCATTTCTTTAGAAATGTGTTCATTCGTCTTCCTGTCGTGCCTGCCATAGAGTGTAGTGTCATCAGCATATATACCCATCTCAGAGGCAATTTTGTCAGGGAGGTCATTTATGAATATCAGGAATAATAGAGGTCCAAGGATAGAACCCTGGGGCACCCCCGCATTTATATCATATTGTTTAGATGTACGACCGTTAAGGACAACCTGAATTTTTCTCTTATCTACACCTTTAATGTAGGCACATATTTCATGCTCATGGCGATCTTGGGGGTCAGATTTTGGTGTTAAGTTAGAGTATCCTTTAATCTATGAACTCGTCTAGGAAAATAGTCTGTCCAATGCCAGTTTCGCTTAGGACTAATAGGTCTGGTTTCGTCTCCTGTAATTGGGTTTAAATCTCTGATGTTGGAGGAGGAGACATGGTAGTGGGGAACTACATTGGAAGTGGGAGTTCTGGGTTTAGTCTTGTATTCTGGAGACTTTTCATGATGGGGTTTTGGGATTTGTGGAACTGGTTGACAGATTTGATTGGGCAGAGAGGAAAAGTAAAGAAGCAAATAAATAAAGTGAAGCTGTAACCCATTAATATGGCATCAAGAAACCCCAATAGAATTGTCCCGAATCCATTCACCAAATGGCAATACAGCAGTACTTTGCAACTGCTGTTAGGATGGCCGCCTTAGTAGTTAATCCAAGGTTTGGGTCCCTGACTATCAGACAGATAATGTCAGCCCAGTTAAAATGTTTACCTCCAGCACCCTTAACAGTGACATTGCTACAAGTATAGAAATAGAAAATTTCCAACATTTCAGGTGACTGCTCATGCAAAAATACTGCCGACCTAGAATACAGATTTTTCTTCTTCGTTTGTCAGAAAACTCATTCAAAACAAGGACGAAGGGACAAATTAGGAGAAGTGAGAGTTACGGGAGCCATGATAACGCATCACCAATGCATTGTCTACTTATGATTAGAAAAAAAAAAAGAAAAAAAAAAAGAAAAAAAAAAAAGAAAAAAAAAGAAAAAAAAAAAAGAAAAAAAAAGAAAAAAAAAAGAAAAAAAAAAGAAAAAAAAAAGAAAAAAAAAAGAAAAAAAAAAGAAAAAAAAAAGAAAAAAAAAAGAAAAAAAAAAAAGAAAAAGAAAAAAAAAAGAAAAAGAAAAAAAAAAGAAAATGGTGTTCTACTACTTAAAAATAAGTCCAACTGACATGTTTAGAGGAAAGTATGGTGATAGGTTCCCCTCTCACTAACTGAAATAAAGTTAGTTTTTTTGTTTTTTTTTAACTTACCAGAATTCAGTTGGCAAAGTTTACATATGTAATTCTTGAAGCAACTCCGCTGTTTTCCTCGAGTTATTCCCGACGTGATTTGAATGGAAATTGTCTATCGCTTTTGCTAACAAAGTTGATGTTAGGCAATGTATTTCTTAGTAGGACTATTTGAAAAGTCTACTAAAAAAGAGTGTTAACAATATTTTTGCAAAAGAACAGACATTGGATCAAAAGCAAATCACAAACCAGAAATTGAAAACAAATTCCAATAATAAATTTTAATTTAAATTTTAACAGTAGTATTCTTGGGGGGATGGGGAGGGCAAGTGTAAACCCCCCCCCCCCAAAAAAAAAACAATTAAGTAAATAAATTAATACATACATAACTGAAAAAAAAAAAAAAACTTAATTTTTTTTTTTTTTCTGCATAACAGAATCCAGTTGGCAAGTTTACCTATGTAATTCTTTAGGCAACTTAGCCGTTTTCCTGCAGTCATTCTCGTTTCTAAACAAAACATTTTTTGGATGAATAGTTCACATTACAAGGTTCGTCATTTAATTATGCAGAAAACAATTGCAAAAAATTTTTTAATTTTCAAAATAGATCTTTATATAAGCTTTGGAAATCCCTGGGAAGATACTTGAGGATTAAAAAAAAAAAAAAACAAAAAAAAAACACTTACTTAGAAATCTGTGGAAAATTCCAATAAGTGATAAGTGAAGCAACGAAATTAAAATTCCAACAATAAATGGCGACCATGCAACTGGAACCGGATGGAATTCTTCAACTAGAATCTTAAGAAAAGAAAAAAACGCAGCTTAAAAAAGTTTCAATTTTTGAAGAACCATTTTTAAGAAAAAAAAAATCAGAAATATCTATACTAGACTTAAGATCATTAAAAACAGGCAAAAACTGTTGAGTTAGAATGAGTGCTTTGTGTCAAATTGATGTTTGAATATGGTTAAATTTGTGCTCAGTTTTGGATTGAATACTAATCCAATTAATTGTTAAATGTGAATCTAAAGGATACCATAATACTTTGTTTACTATACCTTACAATAATAAAAAATTTCATCTCAATCGGCCCAGTAGTTTCTGAGCTAATGTGGAACAGACAAACAGACTAAAAGAAATATAATATAGATAGCCTATGTAAACAGACTCAATACATAGAATCTTTTCAAATCTCATAAAAAAATGTTCTAGAGTTTACTTAAAGAAAAAAACAAATTTAGAGGGGGGAGGAAAAAAAAAAAGAAAAAATAGCAACCTACAAACAAATACTTGCTTTGCTACTGAAGCTCAATTTAAAAATAAATCTTTTTCTAAATTCAATACAGAACAAAATCGTTCAAATAATTAACAAAGATTATAAATATATATACATGTCGGTTTGTAATTATTAGACAATTTTTACAAATCTAGAGTAAAAATGGTACTTTCTTAACTAATCTATATATTAATATCCGTATTCACTTCGGCCATTATCATGCTGTGCACCCCTAAAAAAGGAAAGTGGAATATTCCAAATAAATATTCTCTAATAAAAACAACAAAAAATTGGTGTCACTTTTAAGAAAATTTGTAAAATAAAAAAAAAAGGCAAAGCTAATAAAAATGATGTGTTTTCCTTAGCCTTCGGGACAAAACTAAAGTGTACTATGTGTTCTTCAGATGCTACAATTCAATTTCTTGTCCCTATTAATCCTTAAATGCGCATCCAATGGATACCATACTATTTAGTTCACCGCACCTTATCAAAACACAAAATTTTAGCTAATTAGGCTCAGGATTTTCTGAGAAAAAGTGGAACAGACAGACTAGGAGAAATTATTTACGATTTAATAACTAAAATAATATTTAATCTTCTATAATATAAATCTCACCTCTCTGTTTAAATGTATGTATGTTTGTATGTATGTCTGTGTCTGTCTAAAAATTCTGACAGAGGTGACGGATTTACATGAGATCGGTATTGTTTTGAAGCTCGACCCTTCGGACGACAAATATCGAAAAATTAGTTAAAAACATTAATTCTTTCCCCCTCAACTTGGCACTTTTCTACAAGGAGGGGTCGCTTTTCTCACCGAGATTTTCGAAAGTCATCCCCTGTTTTCGATTGACTAGCCTTGATTTAAACCTTTGCCACTTCCAGTTTGGCAATGGATGCAACAGCAAAGACGTCACGTTTTTTTTAATTTCATGTTCTTTTCCTCTTTTGTGAAACAAACTTTCGGCTAGTATTTTCTGAGTAAAAGTGGAACGCACAAACTAAGAGAAATTATTTACTATATTTAATATTCTCTCTAATGTATAAAAAACAAAAGTGAGCGTTTGTGTATGTCTGCCAAAGGCTTTTCGCATTGGGGTTCTCGTGTCGGTTCGATTCTGCAAGAAGTTTTGGTATACTTCCCAAATTGTAATATCTCGCATTCGCAAACGGACATCCTTTCTTTCCTTTTTTTTTTTTTTTTTGATATAGAGTTCAACAAAATTCTCGCCGTGGCGTGATCTTGAGTGTTTGTTTGGCTTTTTCGTATAAAGAGAAACTGTTCGAATGCAAACGACAGAAGCTTGGCCTTATTGGTCCTCGGTCAATGTAGGGGAAACCCTTCATACTGAGACAATTACTATTTTTTTGGATACTGCCAGAGTGCCCCCTTTTTGGGAGGAGCTGGTTTTCACCTCACTTTAAAAACGACCTTGTGTCTAATTTGCTTTCATGGGGAAGCAAATAAATATGACAGAAAGCGGGAACCTTACCTGGCCCCCAGCCAGATTTAAAAGCAATGTTCATTTCTGTGGATGCATGGTGACTCCTTTGATTCTTAAGTTAATCACCATCTCATTGAATTCACTATCCTCTTTGGCCTAATGGTTAGAGAGGAAGACTAATTACCCAACATTTTCAAGTTCGATCCCACCTCTCTCTCTTTTTAAAAATTTTTTTATTTTTATTTTATTTCGTCCTTGTGCCAATATCCTCCACCCAGGCAAAAGTTAGTTACCAACTCATTGAATTCACTATCCTCATTTTTTCACGTTCTTTTCCTCCTTCGTGATACGGGTTCAAGCCTGCCTGCCTACTATCACTTTTTTTTTGCTTAACACACATCTCCAAACACCCGGGCACGCCGGGTACTCAAGCTAGGCTATTATATAAATCTCAAATGTTTGCATGTCTCGCTAAAACTTTCGACAAACACGCAACCAACACTGACAAAAATTGATATCGTTTGAAAGCTCAGTGTCTCGGCCGACAAATATCTAAAAAAATGGCCAAAAACATTCATTCTTTCACCGTTAACTGAGCAGTTGTTTTTATGAGGAGGGGTTACTTTTTTCACCCGCATTTTTGCAAAGTCATTCAAGCCTCACGTGAACGACGTCGCATAAAACCGGTTATTTCAAACACACATGACGTCACAATCGTGGTGGCCGCATCGATAAGACCGTTTGCTTTTTTCACCTCTTTTCCCTCTTGCGCGTAACACGTTCAAGCCTGCCTACACCTATTTTTTTTTTCGCTCACATGGATGCTCTCTGCTATTTTGAGTTGTTTTAACTCATTTTTTTAGGGCTTTGGTTTCTCAACTAGCCCCCTTACACACACCTCGACACACCCGGGCAACGTCAGGCACCCAGGCTAGTTAAATATAAAAATCAGTTGTCTGTATGTATGTGTTTATGTTTGTATGTCCAGCTAGAAGTAAAAAATAAAGAGAATTTACATTTTATTCCTGTCACGTGTTTATGTTTGTATGTCCAGCTAGAAGTAAAAAAATAAAGAGAATTTAACTTTTATTCCTGTCATGTGTTTATGTTCGTATGTCCAGCTATAAGTAAAAAAATAAAGAGAATTTAAATTTTATTCCTGTCATGTGTTTATGTTTGTATGTCCAGCTAGAAGTAAAAAAATAAAGAGAATTTAAATATTATTCCTGTCATGTGTAACACAAGCCTCAAGAGAATCAGTGTGCCTTGTGCAGATAACATCATCAAATTTCAGATTTGCATACAGAGAATAGCAATGAAAGGAAAAAATGTACTCACAGGACGGGATACTTTCGAAGGTTTCCAAAGTTCTAATGAGAATGTTGCGGTCGCCAAGATAACAGCAATCGGAAGGGAAATATTGAAATAAGGAGTCAACATCCAACGATGCAAACTGAAAAAAGGATGGGTAGGGGACATTTTTAAAAATGGTGCAAGTCCAGAATTCAATCTGATTAAACAAAATACAGAAAAATCTTTATGATGTATGTACCTGTCACAGAACGAAAATGTCATATTCCAAAATTCATGTAAATTGATCAAGTAGTTTTATTTTACATAAAAAAATCATTCTGCTTTTAGTGATTAATACAAAATGTAGCCATTACAAGACTTCCAGACTTATTTTGATTTATTTCTGGAGAGGTTGTTAAGGGGGGGGGAGTAACCAGTGATGAAATTTAAAGATGGCGGAGTTAAACAAAAAAAGAATCTACTTGATCAATTTAAGTGTTGTTTGGAATATGAAATTTTCATTCCTTGACAGGTATGACATCATAAAGATTCTAAATTTTTGTTTTTAAGCAGGCCAAATTTTGGCCTCCCCCCCCCTCCGCCTCAAATATAGGTTCTAGCACCAGTATAAGTTACTCAAGCATATTATAGGTCAGAGGCAATAATTAAGTATTACCGAATTACTTGCCTTTATCGTCTGCTCAGTGAAGGTCTTTTCCATTTTATTATTTAAAAACTCAGAATTTAGTCCAAGTAGTCTTAGTGTAAGTAAACAATTTTTTAAGCTTGTGCATTATAAGTGGATTTCAAAAAAATATGTTTAAAATAAAAAACACTATTATGTAGTTACGTGGCATGTTGCAATTAGTAAAACATAAAAAAAAAAGAGTAGAAAAATTAAAAATAAGATTTTATCAAATTATGCAGTTTTAGCAGTTTAGGCTATTCTGGATGACAAACTGATTTATCTCCCTTATTTCCACTTTCCATGATTTAAAACTAGAAAATGGCGAATAGGGAATATACAAATATATTTCTGTAAAAAAATAATTCTAACAGAGTTATCATTTTCTATAAATTTTAGAATTGTTACTAATTTCGACATGACATGTAATTATATAATAGTGTTTACACTTAAAATTTTTTTAAATCGTGAATTATAATAATACACTGAGGACATTGCGAAGTCTGCTGCAAAGGAGGTGAGTTCTCTCTATCAAGCTAGAAGACTACTCATACCTCAGAGTATCCTGTACCTCTACAAGGCCACTATTCACCCATGCATGGAGTATTGTTGCCACATCTGGGTTGGTGCATCTACCGCTAGTCTCTCCATCTTCGATAAGTTCAAAAAAGAGTTGTCGACGATGACGACAATAAAAAAAAAAAAAAATCCCATTTTGTTAACTAAGCTCTGACCCTTGTCCCATCTCGAAATGTTGCATTTCTGCACGTTTTACAAATATTTTAATAGAATGTGCTCTGATGAACTCGTTGCACAAATCCCCGACAAACCTGCTTAGCAACAAAATCTCACCCCTCCACTGTTGAGGTCCCTAAATGCAAGAAAGCTTTCTACTCTTAATCTTCCTTTGAACAGCTGGACTTTGGAATTCCTTCCTGCTACCGGCTTCGCTGCCTGTACTGATATACAGAAGTTTAAATGTAATGTAAACTAATATCTTGCTAATCTTTCCTAGGCATGGTCCCAAAGTAGCCCCTATGTCCAAGTGGCAATATGCTTTGTAAGGGGTGAACACGAGTAAAAAAAAAAAAAAAATATGCACAAGCTCCAAATTTATTTCATGCGTTAATCTGTCAGACATAAATAGAAAAACTGTTCATCGTTGCAAAACAAAAAATATTTCGAAGATTCTTACTAAAATGGTGTAAGACATTTTCTCCGGAATAAGCATTTTCTGATGGTCGGTTTTAGGACATCAAAGATGACCGTAGCACAGTATCCTCCTGCAAGCACCCAGACTGAAATGACGTAAAAAAAAAAAACAAAACAAAAAATTTACACCAATCCTAGTTGAGCGATAACGTAACATTTTTTAAACAAAAAAAAATTGTACAATCCAGTTGACAACATTTGTGAAATAAAGGTTAGTCACATTATATGAACAAAGAGGCAATGCCTAGGAGGATGGTTTTATGGAAACAAAACAGATACTAACGCTATCCCTTTTCTGGATTGAGCACTGAAAAGTACCATAGCTTTGGTTTCAGACAGATAAACTCTTATAAAGTCTTATAAAGTACAATTATGCATTTTTCTTCCATAAATGATTCTTCAGATTACAAGTTCAAAGAATCTAAATACAAACTATCAGGGCCTGTGGAAATTCCATGGCGGACTCTTTCATATATAATATATTGATGTTGGCATCCTGTGGATGTTCAGTGTAAATGGAGATGCTCTGCTATTATTGTAGCTTTTTTGTTAAAACTGCAAAAGTATTTAAGCTAGCAGGAACGCCCGGCGTAGCCCAGTCGTAAAATATGCGTAAATATGATATTTTAATTTATGCAGATTTCGTGTATATTATCATAGAGTCACTTTTCTATCAATTTTTATATATGATAAAGTTGTGATTTCAAAAATAAAAAAAACTATATCCATATGATTGGGTGCATCAGCTTGAATTGAAACCGAAGCCAAAACTTAAAGAAAAAACAAACAAACAAAAAAAAAAAACATAACTTGAGTGCCATCAGCTATAATCAAAACTAAAACCAAACCTTATGAAGAATTCTTGATAAAATTATTTATTACAAGAAATGGAAGGTCATAATAATTAAATGACAGTCACTTGAAAGAAAAAAAATGTACAACACACAAAAAAACACGATATCATATTAATATATAGATAACCAATCCTCATATCAAAATGGATACAAAATCTGATATGAAAATGAAAAAACCTCAAAACTACCAAAAATTTGCAAAAATAATTGTCAAGGTCTAGTTTACTAGGATTTCTATCCAGTCATGGCTGACAGAACAAGAACATGGTACTCCTATCAAATAAAGGGTTCCATTTGAAATTTCATGGAGATTCCAGAGTTGAAGATAATATCTGAAAAAGGTGAAACGTTGTGAAAATAACGCTAAAGATGAGAATGGGAGTCCAAAGAATCCAAACAGTAAAAATCCTCATCGATTTTCATCTTCTAAATTATATTCTCTGGAAAATCATTGATATAAAGAAGAATCAGAGAGTAATTACATTTGAAAATAAAAAAAAAGAAAAAAGAAAAAAGAAAAATCTTTGTTACTTCCCTTTATGTTTTCTTATCTGGAAGAAGTATTTCCAAAAAGAAACTGCTGTGAAATAAAATTGATTTACTGTTCTATCCCAAAGTTATTGCTCAATTTTGACCCTGGTCAAAGTTATCGTCTGCTTGTTGTCTGTCTGAAAGCGTGATAGAATAAAGCCCTGAAGAACACCAGTATTGATAAGAAAAGAGAATGAAGAAACAGGTCCAATCAAATTGCACATTAGCAAAAAGGAATAAGATATCCCCTTCACACTGAATACTCAGATTTGCTTAACTGACACTTTTGGCTATTCACTGAAGGACAACTGATTTCGGTGAATGAATTAACAGATTCTACAATGGAATCGGCTGATGGTAAGATTGTTTTATGGTGTATTAACCTCTTTTGAGAGCTGTTTAATGCCGAATACGGTCAAGTTTTATGTTTCAAATTCTTAAGGTCTTCAAATATTAATTCATGGTGTTTGGTTTGGTTTTGTAGAGGAAATTTTTTTTTTTTGACTTTGCCAAACAGAAGTCAGTTTTGCAAAGGGAAAGAAGAAAAAAATATCAATATTTTAGTCAGGAAACTGGTATCTTCAAACAGTCTGATCTGGTAACGACAATTTCCTTAAGAGAATTTTGCCAAACGAGAGATGAACATGTAAGATTCTCAGAAAATAATAGTCTGTAAGAATGAAGGACTTGTTTTTGCTTGCTAGACTTTTTAGTTGATTTCGAATTGATGGTCGAATATGGTTAAATTTGTGCTCATTTTTGCATTAAATAATAATCGTGAATTAATCTGAGAATTGAATAGATACTATAATACCATGATGCACCTTATAACACAGGCCCATACAAATTTTCAGTCAGATTGATCCAGTAGTTTAAGAGAAAAAATAGAACAGACAAACACACGACCTAAGAGAAATATAATATATAAAATTAAATATTTTGTTCCTATTTACTTTGCCTCCGCACGAGACAGAGATAGATACCAGGGTTGTTTTTTTAACGTGGAGAAAGGAATAAAAATAAAAATTGTTTGTCATGAAGGATCTCTCCAATTGAAAGAACAGATACTACACTTTGATCTTGGCCATTTTGTTAACAGACATTGTAGATTGTGAAAATTTCACTTAATGGAAAAGCAAAAAAAAAAAAAAAAAAAAAAGGCAAACAAAAATGAAATAAAGAAATGGAAGGTACTAACCTGCATTGGGAATACCAGCACCAAGTTGGACAAACAAAGTAGTTGGACACTAAAAAAAATAATTTTTACATTAAAATTCGCATAACAAATGTTGTAAGATTTTAAAAGTTGGACCTAGATAGCATTTAAAGTTAGCATATCAAACTTTGATTCTGACTAGCCGATTTTTTTTTTCTGAATTCATGAGATGAAGATTGATTTGGATGGATTCTTGTAACTAGCGTTCTCATCTTGTGTTATTTTCACAATGTTTTGATCAATGTAACCTCCGACTTTCTCCAGGTGTAGTTGGTTGAATTCTGAAATCTATACAAAATTTTATTTTCAGCCTAGAAAGATGTTTCACGTGTTCAGCTCCTCAGATGAGATGGACAGCAAGAAAGAGACCCCCAAAAAATTTGCTTCTCCCTGATTCATCCAAATACAAAAGAATAAAAAACAAGGATGAGGAAAAAGTGCTCCAACCCTCCTGTGAAATTTTATACCGCACACACACAATCTTTCACTCCCAGAACATCCAAGCACATACTCCACAGAAACTGGTCTCAGCACCAAACTCGCTCCCACACCGACCACTCCACCCTAGTCCCGAGGAAACAAGGAGGAAGAGAAGCCAATTAGCATCTCCTCCTCACCATCTTGAAAAGATTAAAACCCTCCCTTTTAACTCAAGGGAGGGGGCATATGCTATATAGACCCTCTATCTGTCGGCATTGACATTCTGCTCCAGCAGAGAAATCTGAAACCTGTCAGACCTCCAGCAGATAAGGGAAAGGATATTGAAACTCCCACCACCTTCATGACATCCTTCACCAGGTTGCCGGCCAGCCACAAAAACCCGGTTTGGTAGATGTTGAAGGCTGCAAGAATAGACCTAATCAAGGACAAAGACCCTTTCCCTTGAAGAACTGAGCACAACGCAAGGTATACCCATCACTGTACCGTGTTTAGAGTCATTGCAGTTTCGCTAGTACCACTTGATAGAGGGTCTCTTTCTGTGATCTTGACAACTTTGTGGCGGGGCTGAAGCACAGTTTTAGTGGGGGAATGGAACATCATTCTTGATTCCAGGATAGACAAGGTAGAAGCTAGAGAGTCAAAGAGGTGCAAAACCAGCCTGACTGATCTCATGGTTAGATGCCGACAGATTCCGCACCCGGAGTAGGAGATGTGGACGTGGACCAATAGCGTTGACTCCTACCCAGATACATATTTGGATAGGATGCCAATTAAAAGAGGTAACAGATTTCTTCCTAACAAGGAAGGTGGGCTCTCTCTACCGTGCTAGAAAACTACTAACACCCAAAAGTATCCTGTACCTCTATAAGGCAACCATTCGCCCATGTATGGAGTATTGCTGTCATATTTGGGCTGGTGCATCGGCTATTAGTCTCTCGCTCCTTGACAAGGTTCAAAAGAGAGTCACAAATCTGATAGGCCCTGAACTGGCATCTAAGCTTCAGCCTCTGTCCCATCGACGAAACGTTGCATCCCTCTGCCTGTTCTACAAGTATTATAATGGTGAATGCTCTGACAAACTGCAAGCACTTGTGCCCCCACGACGTGAACACCCTTGACAGATCCGACAGGCTGCAAAATCCCACCTCCACACTGTAGAGATCCCTAGATGTAAAAGATCTTTCTACTCTAGTAGTTTCTTCCCCAGAACCGCTAGACTTTGGAATTCCATTCCAGGTCCCTGCTTCCCCAACTCTGACGTACAGAAGTTCAAGTGCAACATGAACCAACATCTTGCTGCCCAAATCCCTACATAGTACCCCAGTAGTTGTTGCCCCTGTTAGTAGCCCCCTACACCAAAGTGGCAATGTGCCTTGTATGGGGTAAAAAAAAAAAAAAAAAAAAAATGTCTCTTTCCACTGAAATCAAACTAGTTATGGCCCATTTGAAATTAGGGAATGGCCCAAACTTATCAGGTACTGGAAGGTGAACACTTCCTTGCCAGAGATAGAAGACTTCTGGGTGAAACTAGCTCAACTTATCCAAAAGGCTCTAGTGGAGGCATTTACCAGGAGTAAGTGGTGGGTTAGCCTAAAATCTAAGATTAGGAACTTCTGTGAAATATGCCGAATGCCTCGCACTAGATAAGGCTAGGACAAAGAAGCAGCTAGAAGAAAAGTTAGTCAGGGCTGTGGGTGAGGGGGATACTGTTAGCTAGGAACGTGAGAACTAGCTGAGCAAGACCTTTGACATGAGGCTAGTGAGCATTATGAAGGCCAAGTAGTTAGGGCTAGACTTAGAAAAGTATCTAACAAACCTGTGAACTCCGATGTGGATGTGTGTAGGGAGGTTTCCATGTGTTGCTCGGATAAGTATATCAAGTACCTGCATGGACGCACCCTGGGATTGACTCGAGAGATCTACAATGGATTTCAGAAACATTTCAGGGTGGCAGAGCCGAAGGTATTGACTGTGCCAAAGCAGGTCTGACCTACGAACTGCATTTGAGGCTGTCATCGATGTTGATACTGATGGATGTGTTCAACCATTGGTTTGAACAGTGCCCCATTCTGGATCAAGTTACCAAGGGAGTGATCACATTGTTGATGCAGGGAAGAGCTAGACAACTATAGGCCGATAACTCTGCTAAACACAGAGCTAAAGATTTTGACTAAGGTCCTATCAAATCGGCTGCAGGTTGTTATCGGTGAATCCGAGCAGAACTGTCATGAAGGGGAGATCAATTCAAAACAACTTGCATCTGGTCTGTACGATCTTAGAGGGCGGAATAGAAGACACAGAAGCCATGTGGATCAATTGGTTGGAGATACAGTCAAAGGTCCAAGTCGCAGTCAACTCGTGGTTCAAAGGAAAGTTTCCTTAAAGGGTAGAGCAGAGGCGTGTGCCACTTGCGTCTTTCCTCTTATTCTCTGACTGGTCATACTTCCTCTGCCGGTAAATTACATAAAATCCCTAAAATTGTTTTATTGTTTTATCGTTATTTCCACGGCAGGTGCTCGTCTGAACTCCAATCTCTGGTCCCCCCTCGCCAAGCTTACAAAAAGCCCCCGTCTAGCTGAGTCCACTGTCAAAAACTTTCCCCCCTTTTTATCTGTGCCTAAATCAAAACGTAGATTCCATGAACAAAGCTTCTTTCTTAGAACTGCACGCCTGTGGAACTCTGTTCCGTCTGCCTGCTTCCCTCCTGACTACAACTTGGATGTCTTCAAGTCCAACGTAAACAAATTCCTGATGAACCGCCCCCTTAAGTAGATACTTTAAATATCCACACTAACGTACTGTACTTACAATAACCCTTATCCATGAGTGGCTTCTGGGCCTTGATAAGTGGTGACCACCTTGTAAAAAAAAAAATAAAAGTAACTACTATTCTTACTTCTTTCGGACAAGGGTAGACATTGGATGTGAGGGAGGTTTGGGACTGCTCGACGAGGTGTCATCAAGACGTTGAGAAGCTGGTGTTCCCCGAGTCAAACACTGACAGAAGAGTTTGCATGAAACCCTGTGGTCCAAGGTGTCTTTCCTGACCTCATCCTTGACCACTCGGTCGAGGCTCGTCACAGGCCATGGAGCTATACGCAGTTCATCTACATGCTCAGGAAGTTCCTAAGGTCCAGCGAACTTTCATGGCTTTCAAGGAAGGAATTGTATAAGGAATTAGTGAAGCGAGGGGGGGGGGGCGCTGACAACCCGCTTGTGGAGCATATGGGGTTGTTGGAAGATATCTGGTCCCAGTGGAACTGGGTGCCATATTTGAGTCATCTCAGCAACTCAGATTTCCTTGGCCGAATGATTGGTCCAAAATGCATTATCCCTAAACGCCATACAGTGCTGGACTAGTGAGGTTGCCCGAGTGTCCCCGTTACACGATCCCAGAATAGGAAACACTAAAAGTTGCATTCTTCAAATGCAGCAAACTCCGACAGTATTGGGCATATGTCAATGGAGTGAAGGCTCGTATCGGTCCCGAGCATCTTCACCCACTTAACACATCCTAGGTCATCCTCAACGCCAACCTGACAGTGGGACAAGGAGAGACGTATAGTGTTTCTCACAATCCTAGCCATAGCAAGAACAGTGTGGATGTCACAACTGAATGAGAAGTGTGAGGTTGGATCTTTTGCTGATCAGGATCGAAAAAGGTGCCAAGTTAGAGTTTGTGTTCCTCATTTGAGCATGGTGCGCATGGTTCCAGGTCCTGCCAGACTCCAGAACCCTTAAGATAAGCCTCGTGTCTAGTTTAGGTTCTTAGCTAGCCGAGTGAATGCTCCTCTTCCTCCTCCGATAGAAAACCTCCAAGATGCCACACCCTTTTTTTTTTTTCGTCATTGGCCATCCCACTAATTGATCTCATTTTGGAACAATATCATATATACCCCCCACCCCATCTAGAATTCAGCTCCATTTAAATATCAACCTGCTTGTTTTTTGTCCCCATCAAGCCAGAAAAATGTAGGCAGTCTACCATCTAGAAAGGGTTGGGAGAACCTTACTAACACGTTTTTGTTTGTTCTTTGAATTTTTTTCCTTCCACTCCAATGAAATTTTGACTTTTAGTGAAATGATTTTTACAAATTTTTATTTTTTTGCACACACACACACGGTTTAATTTGAGAATCTTATGTAAGACAACCCCTGGCGTATTTGTGGTATTATGGTAAATGAGAACTCTAGTTAGGATCAGCATAGACAATCAAAGGCATAGTGACAAGAACGACCATAGACACCCCCTCCTCCCCAATTTTTTGATTGGCCTTGTGCCACAGAGATATGGTGGCCCTAGAATACTTTTTTTTAAGTTACGATGTGGAATACAATGTTTTTCCTGACCCTGGTTACGGTATTTGCCCTTCCTTACGGTGTTATTTATTTTATTTGATTACTAGCGGGGGTACCCGGCGTTGCCCGAGTGTTTGTTTCTGGGACGGGGGGGGGGGAGTTTTAAAAAATGTTATGGTAGGTAAGTAGGAAGGATCAAACCCGGAGTCATGAGTAAAAGTAGGAAAAGAAAGTGTGAAAAAAAACCCAAAAAAAACAACATCTGCAACGTTAACAGTTCGGCCACCAAGAAAAGTCCATTCCAGTTGTTTAGGAAAAAAAAAAAAAAAAAAAACGACTACGGTAGGTCGGCGCGAACGTGAAAATATAATGTGAATTGTCCAGCACGCTAACCACTATGCCACAGAGCACTGCAGCTTAGTTTAGTGATTTTAAATAACTTCACATGAAAGAACTACGAAGCCAAACCGGTGTTCTCTTAACTGTTCCTTGTGAACGATCCCCAAATGGTGTTAAGTGGTGGCAGGGGGAGGAGGAATTTATTAGAGAGAAGATATTTTACCACTTCCATTGATCTTAACCGATTTTGGCCGTGACTTCTCAGCAGAAAAAGTATAGAAATCTAAGATTATTGAGGAATTTGAGAAATAATAAGCCTATAACACACCTCAGATATTGTTCTGCCGTTTGTGCATATTATATTTGCATGAAATATCTTGATTTTTAATCCTATTAAGGTCAAAATCAGCGGGAAAAAATGAGTTCATTTTATTTATATAGAGATATACATGTGTATTATATACTGTACTGTATTTTGTTAGTAATTTTTAATGCTGTATTCCAGGGTTCTACTGTATTTGTATTATTTGGATTCTTTGGACTACAGTTGTCATCTTGGGTGTCATTTTCACAACATTTCAGTGACAAAATGAGAGCATTTTACTCCCAGTGAATTAAATAAAATGTTCCACCAGAAAAATGAAGAAAAAAATAAAAGTCTTCTTCGAAAAGATATCTCACACCAAATGTCTCAGAAAAAAAGATTTTAATCATTTAATAAAATATTTTATTGCGTTAAATGGTTTTCTAATATTTTAAAATTACAAAGGCAATATCAAACTTTTTTTTTTTTTTTTTTTTTTACTTACACTTCCTGAAAGTACCATTCCAGAACCCAAAAGCAATCCCCCCAAGGCACAGGAGATATAACTTCTATTCTCAAAATTCTGAGCGTACCAACTCATGGTTGCACGCAGCATCGGGTTGGTATGTGGCAGCATGCTCAAAATACTGCAGACAAACATTCCTAAGGAAAAAAAAGGGGAAAAAAAAGAAAACTATCCACATGTAGGAAGACAACTGCATTTCGTATTGGCAAGTTTTATGCGATATAAAATCTGATTTAAAAAATAAACATGGGTACTGGTGCAGATTAGTAATGTTTTAAACCAACACATTTCAGGTGAAAACATTTATTTACGTGTTCTATTGAAATTAGATTAAATTCCAAAAAGTATGAAAAATGATCTAGTAGATGTGTTAGATATATTTTAATATGAACCCATAATTTTATTCAAGGGAGATAACTCTGTTTATCATACTGAATTGGCCACCCAACTCTCCCACATTAAAATATACGATATAACTTGACAATTCGATAAATTTTGTTTTTACTTGCAATTATATTTCCACTGGATTAGTTTTTTGTAATTTTTGGAACTCATACTAATTTTGATATATGTATGTAATGTTTTCACCTGAAATGTGTTGGTTTTGAAAACATTACTAATCTACACAAGCACCTAAACATGCAAAAAATTATGATAATTAAGAAAGGATATTTTTTTAAAAACTCTTATTCATCCCAAACTACACATATTGCTACTTGGATGTAAGGCACTACTATATGAAACCATATTTACAGGAGTACTCTGAGTAGGAAGTTGAGCAGCAAGATACATATCAGTAAGATCAGGGTAGCAGGAAAAGGGGATTGAATTTCAAAGTCTAGCAGCCACAAGGATGCAACATTTCAGTGATGAGACAGGAGTTGAAAATGCGGGATCTATTAAATTGGATCTATTAAATTGGAGAATCTTCTTTAGATCCTTAATATATCAAGTTGACAAGAGAATTCTTGCGATTTTTAACTTTTAAATTGACATATCTTGGCTAAAACAAAAAAATGATCAAAATAAGTACGATCAGAATGAAAACACTTTCGCCAACGCAAAACAAGTTTATGTTAGTAACGTAAAATTTTTGCATTCTGGTGATGATGAAGTCGCTGAAGACATTTATGCTTTTGAAGCATGTTATCTTCCTTAATTGGGACATACATGCGACTGATGACCGCTTGTGAAGTTGCTATTCCCTCTTTCTCGTTTGGTGGAAGCTGGCATAGCCTGTTTAAGGTTAATAATACACCAGGTATTATGGGTTCACTTTTTTTTTTATAAGAGAAAAGTTTTCACATGGGAGATATGCTGTTCATCTATTGCTTGCAAAGATGATCATGTGGTTCCAGAAATGGCTTCTCAGTCTCGTTTGAAGGATCTCGCACATGTAGGGCACTTGTGACCAGTGGTGTTGGTGACTTTATAAGAGATCAAATTTATTGGTTAGTTTGTTATGCGGTGGAGTGATTAGGTAGGTATGTCCGATCGATCCATCCATCCACTTTTTGGGGGGGACCATCTTATTATTTTTAGGTGGTGTTTATGATGGTCTGGTAGACCAACACAAAACCTACCTTAAAGAATTTGTTTTCTATAGGTTTTAGAGTGCTGAAAATTGATATCGCATTTAAATTTTCTGCAAAAAGTTTTTTTCTGGGTATTAAGCAAAAAAATGCATGCTTCCATGTACAACAATGGACACCACTCATAACAAAGAATTACATTGCTTAATATCCAGAAAGATACTTATTTGCAGAAAATTTAAATGTGATATTAGTTTTCAGCACACCTGAAACCTATAGAAAACAAGATTTTTTTTAAAGTAGGTTTTGTATTGGTCTACCAGGGCACGATTACCAAATAAACACCCCTAAAAAAAAAAAAAAATAACAGATGCCCCCCCCTAACATCTCCCCAAAAAGGCAGCTGTAAAGTGGGTGTTCACTTTACATTTAATTAATATAGAAAAGTGATCCCCCACTTTTTGAAACTATAATTTATTCATATCTGGGAACTACTCGTTTCCTGGAATTCTAAATGCTATTTTCATTTTCAGCACCCTCAAAAACGTTTAATAGTGGTAATTTTAAAAGATTTTTTGAGGATGGAAAAATACTGAACCTTTACCAATGTTTTAATCATAGTCATTTTTTTTTCATAGTTTTGCATATGAATTACAAAATATCTGATACTTCCCCAAAACTTCAGGCCTTGGAGGGAAGACTAGGACTAAAACTTGCTATGGTTTCAGATCTGAAATAATAAGGGGAGACTCGATTCCAAATATTTCTCATGTTATATCCCCCACCTCCTCTTTGGTTTTCATACATAAAGTAAATTTCAGTATATAAGGATTATTTGATACTGGAGATATTCATAATCTTACCCCATTTCCAAAAGAGTGTGTGTGTGTGTGTATATATATACACACACATATATATATATTTGTAATAATTAGGTTACGGCCAAACATCCATAATATAAATCTCACTTGTCTGTCCCTTTTTTTTTTTCATTTTTCTTAAACTTTTTCTTCTAGGGGATGGGACATCCAACGAGATGTCTGACATTTACCCCTATTTTAGTGAGTCCAACCAAGAGATCTTTTCAGGATTCTAGCCGTCCCTTTCAGTGCAATCGTTTGTATTTCACTTGCACTTGGTTCACCGGGTATGCTTGCTATGTACTGTATGTCTGCTTAAAACTTTCGACAGAGGTGAAAGATTTTCACGAGATCATTATCATTGTGAAGCTCGACCCTTCGGACGACAAATATTGAAAAATTGGCCAAAAAACAATTCTTTCACTCTCAACTGGGCAGTTTCCTACAAGGAGGGGTCGATTTTTTGTGAGGCATTTTTGCAAGTCATCATATCGGTTGGATTGACTTTGCCTAATTTTAACGTTCCGAACTTCCGGTCGCGTTATGGAGTAGCGGTAAGACATATTTTCTTGCACTTTCTTTTCCGCCTTTGTGTCACGGGTTCGAGTCTGCCTGCCTATTACCATTTTTTTTTTTTTTTTTTTTTTTTTTTTACACCTCCAAACACCCGGGTAACGTCGGGCACCCAGGCTAGTATATTTAGATCAGAAAAAATAAGTTAAATAGTATAAACAAATTCAATGAATTAAAAATTAATTTCATATTAAAAAAAATCATAAATACACATATTTTAGATTTAACCATTGATAACATTATCTAAGACAATAAATATTAACAATCTATTAATACGATAGCATGTTATTTTCTGCATCACACTTACATCCGGATTATTTAATTGTCATGTACTTCCATTTCTTGTAATAAATAATTTTACTAAGAATTCTTCATAATTTTAGTTTTGATTATAACTGATAGCACTTAAGTCATCTATTTTTTTTTTTAAATAATTTTACTAAGAATTCTTCATAATTTTAGTTTTGATTATAACTGATAGCAGTTAAGTCATCTATTTTTTTTTAATAAATAATTTTACCAAGAATTCCTCAGAAGTTTTGGTTTCGATTATAGTTAATGGCACTCTAATCTATTTTTTAAATTTAATTTTATCAAGAATTCTTCATAACTCTTGGTTTTGGTTTCGATTTTAGCTGATGGCACCTAAATAACCCATTTTTTTTTATAAATAATTTTATCAATAATTCTTAATGTCGAATTGGCCTTTTGGTCAAGATCAAAGTGTAGTATCTGTTCTTCAGACGCTGCACTTCATTTTCTTGTTCTCTTTCGGTGGAGGATCAATCCTTCATGACTGAGACAATTTTTATTGTTGTACCTTTTCTACACGTTAAAAAACGACCCTGGTGTCTAACTGTCCCGTGGGGAGGCATAGTAAATAGGTACAATAATATCAGAGCGTCTCTATTTACGCTGAACATTCACAGAATGCCAACATCAATATATTACATGTGAATCAGTCCCCTGAGGACAGGCTGAAATAGACAACAGAAAATGATTGGAGAAATATGTACAGCTACTGGGTCAAAATTATCAAAAAGATTAGAACGGAACTGGTCCAGCTTTGAAGTTATTCTAAATATAACTTCATAAAACGCACTTACAACCATTCTTCTAATCTGAACATCTATAAAATGCCAACATCAATATATTACATATGAATCAGTCCTCTGTGGAATTTCCACGGGTCCCGCTAGTTTATAAATAAGTTAAAAATTATCATACAAGATATTTTTGATGTTAATTATAACATGGCCGCACCATATTAATATGTCGGTAAGGCATATTTTGCATAAAAATCAAAGATGGCATAAATATCATAAAACACAATTGCAACTATTTTTCTGATCTTTGCAAATTTACGTAATCATGTCCATATTTTTTTTCTTTTAAAGTTAATGAGTTCTTATTCTTCTGATGAGTCAGAGTGGAAAATATAAAAAAAAATAACATAATTATATGAATGTTTCTGCAATACGAAACAGGTGCTGTCAAGAATTGAACATTTTAACATGCTGAAAGAAATAAATGGTAAGATGAACAACATGTTGGAATTTGGAATACAGACTGTCATTTGTATATGCTCTGTAGTTATATTCAACATACATCGAGCTTCATAAATAAAGTTTTTTTAAAATCGGTATGAATAAAGGGTGACATATAATTGAATAAACATTTTTCCTATAAACATATACATACATACATATATTAGCAGGTTGCATGGCATTGCCCGGTCGTAAAATACGTTTAAATATGATATTTTGATTAATGCAGATTTCGTATTTATTATTATATTATATTGGACTCAATATATAGTAATGATTTAAAAAGTTAAAAAAAAAAAATTTGTGTGTGACCACCGAGAATTGAAACCAAAACGTTTAGCTTATGATTTAATTTTTCCTTTGACATTAATGCCTGAGCTATGATGACGTTTGCTGCAAGGCTAAAAATTAAAACATGAACCAATAGCTATTACGTTATGCATTCGTAATGCCGTTGTTAGCTCTCCATCTGGCAAATTCCATTAAAATTTTTATTTTTTTTCACACTTTTGCACCAATTTTTCCCGGCTAAAACCCAAATATAAAGTTTCACATGGGTTCGAATACCCTATATATTAAGTTTCATGTCTGTAAACCAAAAACTGATTTATTCTGATATAAAAAAAATTTACAGAATTTTATATAAAGAAATATGTAAATAGAATTGTTGGGGGGGAAAAAAAAAAAATGTTTGTTTTATTTCGTTCAATAAACATTCATATTTTTCTTTCGGCATAAAAATAAAAGTATTTGGAAGTTAACCTCTTCAATTTAGTTATGATGTCGTTTATTGAATATTTTGAGGAGAAATCTTAATGTAAAAGTCGCAAATATTTGGGTTGGTTGTTTTTATTTTATGACATATCAACCCTTTTCAGGTTATTTAATGTCAAATCCAGTGATTTTGAAGAAAAATTTTTTAATAGAATATATTTGTTGTTTTCAAGTAGGTTTCTATTTAACCCATAGTTGGGACCCTAACAGGTACTACCACTCCGGGTCAGAGTGGACCTGGGAGCAATGACAATTAAGAGATGGAAGTTGAATGAAGACAGGACGTAATTTGGTCGTAGAAGAAGGGTCTGTTTTAAGAATGGGTTGATGTGGAATCAAAGTATAATTCGTAAAATGATGAGGAGACACAAAGATCTCCTCGATGAAATCCTCTTGTTCTTGCTGTCGAAACACCCCCAACCACATGATCCAAAATATGGATGGTTTTAAGGAACCGTCAACAACTTATCCGCATGCCAAGACAACTGTACATAATACTTACTGTCCCTCAAGACAATAGTTTCCTGAAATTGGGTGATTTTCTCCTGGTCATAATCGGAGAACCTCTCTTGCTCGGGAAGTCCTAATGACTATGCTGAACATCTGTTTCGGGTCCCCGCTGGACTTGGCTGTTGAGAAAGAAATCAGCAAACCTGATAGGCCCTGAACTGGCATCTAAGCTTCAGCCTCTGTCCCATCGACGAAATGTTGCATCCCTCTGCCTTTTCTACAAGTATTTTAGTGGTAAATGCTCTGACGAACTGCAATCACTTGTGCCCCCACGACGTGAGCACCCTCGACAAACCCGACAGGCTGCTAAATCCCACCCCCACACTGTAGAGATCCCTAGATGTAAAAGATCTTTTTACTCCAATAGTTTCTTCCCCAGAACCGCTAGACTCTGGAATTCCATTCCAGGTCCCTGCTTCCCCAACAGTACTGACGTGCAGAAGTTCAAGTGTAACGTGAACCGACACCTTGCTGCCCAAATCCCTACATAGTACCCCAGTAGTTGTTGCCCCTGACAGTAGCCCCCTACACCAAAGTGGCAATTTGCCTTGTTTGGGGTGAAAATGTAATAAAAAAAAAAAAAAAAAAAAAAAAAAAAAAAAAAGAGGGTCTACAGACTGAAAAGGGAGACAAGCACCCCAAACAAGCAATGACTGGTCAACAGAATGGAAGGACTACCTCACCAAAGGGGACCATCCCAGCTGAGATTGAAAAGGCTCATCCTTGCAGACAAAGTACCAACTGCAAGGTGCTTAAGTGTCTAATGAGAGAAAGTCCAATTATGCCTTTAACTGACATTAACAGAACTTTGGTCAAACCTTCTAGTGACAGAATAATTGACCTCCCAAAACTAATCCAATAGAGAACACAACTGGGGTATATGGATCGACAAATTTAAGGTGTTATCCACCAAGATTGGAAAAGATTGTGGATGACCAGTGCCCAAGTCAATATACAAAACTGAATCGCTCCTCACATTTCCGCAGCAGTGTCAAATAACGCAAGTCTAAACTATATAATAAACCAGTGCACTTGAACTGCAAAGATAAAAGATTCCTTACAAGTTAACCATCATCAGAACATTCTAACCTCCCAAAAAGTGACGCTTTTAAATAACTGGTATCAGACACATATGCAAATCACTTATTTCCAGCAGGAGGTATAAAACTAGAGGCAAAAATAGGACTCGATTTCCCAGTCAAAAATGAAACCGACCCTCTTCCAATCACCTACCTTCTCATGACGTGTAAGTCGTTTTAATAATAGATAGGATTGTTCTAGAATAGATTATAAACTTGATTATAAAAGAAGTGTATTATTTTTTTCATTTTCGGAATGAATACTTACCACTGACAATGGCTGAGAGGAACGCTTTCATTAGCGTAAAGTTTTCAAATAAGAATTGTTGTTGCATTTGATTTGCCTCAAACACTAGAACAAAAAAAAAAAAAAAAAACAAAAAAAAAAAACAAGCATTATTTCTAAAAAATGGTTTGTTTTACAGCTTACTAATCCATTTTGGATTATTTAATGTCGACTCAAATTTTATATAAAAAACATTTCAACAGATACACATTTTATAAACAATTTTAATACATATATTGCACTCTACAAATAGGGAAGTGCTTCTTTTTATGTTGGATTAGCAGGGATACCCGGTATTACATGGGGTAAAAATGTAACACGTTTCTATTAAAACTTCAATTTACTTAAAAATATGCATATGTTGCCCCTCCCCCAAATATTAGAATTTAAAAAAAATATATTTATATATTTTTCCCCATTTTTTTTTTTTTTTTTTAATTTCCCAACACTTGAGGGGGCAACAACGTAGTTAATTTTAGAATAGTCTTGGTGCTAATGCAAAGAGTGATCAGAGTTATTTTTTAAATCATATTTCCACGTTTAAAGTTTTATTATGCTTTTTTTATTCAATCGTAAGGTTAAAGTACAGAATAGGTACAAAACACCCTCCCCTCCCCATGTTAAGAATGGCTTTTTAAATAACATTATTTCAGCATGGATCACTCTCTGCATGAGTACTATAGTCTCAATTAGAGACTATTTTTTTACGTATGTTTTTATTTTTTATGTTGGTTGGTTTTACGGCATAGCAATTTTAGTGGTCGTTTAATGCTGAAGTCTTTTTAAGCAATTTTAGTTATATAACTATACATTTTTATTTTTTTAAATAAGCAGCACCACTTATCAAGGCCAAGAGGCCACTCGAGGATAAGGGTTAACTAGTGTACAGTAGAAATTGGATGTTATAGTAATCGTAAGTAATGGAAATTCAGTAAATTTGTGAACTTATATGGAACGGCTTATCAAAAACTTGTTTACGTTAGACTTGAAGACGAGCATATCGTAGTCAGCTGGAAAGCAGGAAAACGGAAGACAATTCCATAGGTGTGCAGTTCTAAGAAAGAAGCTTTGTTCATGGAATCTACGTTTAGGTTTAGGCACAGATAAAGAGTGGGGGGGAATTATTGATAGTGTTTTAAACTAGACGAGTGTTTGTGAAAGTTTGGCAAGGGGGGGGACCATAGATTGAAGCTCAGTCAAACACTTTCCATGAAAATAACGATATAACAGAGACAAACTCGCAACATCTCTTCTGTGAGAGAGGTTGCAGCAAAGAGAAAAGGACATCTCCCACCAGGCCACGAAGTCTATTTTGAACCCTGTCAAGTCTTTTCTAGCAGCTCCTGCTCATATGTGGCAACAGTATTCCATACTTGGACATATCTGGCTCTTATATAGATAGAGAATTGCATCAGCAGTGAGATATCTACTGGATCGATAGAAGGATCCGACCATTTTTCCAGTGGCCTTGGCAACAGATTTGATGTACGTATTCCATTTAAAATCAGGAGTAAAGGTCAAGCCCAAAAGCCTGTCAAAACTTGAGGCATCCCCAAGACGAAAGCCATTCATTTTAATTGATGCCAGATGGGGATCAGAACGTTGATGATGTAAAGATAGAAGCTTGGTTTTAGGTGCATTAAAAGTAACCAGCCACTCCTTTCCCCATTGTACAATGTATTTTTTGGTACTGTGCTAAAAGGATATTATTTTGAAAGCTGTTCTTAACATGGGGAGGTGTTTTGTAACTCTTCTGTGCTTCCACCTTACAATAAAAAATATTGTGAAACTTTAATTTAACCTGAAAAAATATTTAAAAATAGCGTGGTACCAAAAATGCATAAGCACCAAATTTTGGTTTAATTTTACAGTATTCTTCTCAAATGCATACGATGGCAGATGGCATCTTGCTATTTTTATAGTTGTTTTTTTTTTTCCAGTTTAAATTCAAGTTTCACGATAGCTTTTTTTTTTTTTTTTTTTTTTTTTTTTTTTAAATTGTAAGGTGGAAGTACAGAATAGTTACAAAACACCCTTACCTCCTCACTAAGAATGTTTTTTTTTTTTAAATAACATATTATTCAGCACGGCACCAAAAATACATAAGTATCCAAAATTTCATTTTTATTGGTCAATGTTTTTAATTTTAAATTATAAAATAAAATGGTATTTTTTAATTTATCGACCTCTCTGCATTCACCTCTAATTTGTCGACTTTTAAAAGTTTTCCGGTACACTGAGAACGAATATCGCATTTATTTTTTGCGCAAACGCGCAGTTATACATATTTGAAGACATTCAGTATCCAACGTAATCACTATTGTTTTTGCTGGCGGCCATCTTGTTTCCCATTTAGGAAAAAAACGCCAAAAACAGCCAAAAGAGCCAAAACGTGGCCCAAAAACATTTTTCGGCTTCAATGCCGAAATGACCCCCCCCCCCCACCTCACCGGATATTTTTCCGCTTCTCGATATAAAAACGGATATTAATTTTTTCACTTTCTTACTAAAATGCGCGCATGCGCGTAGTCACTTGACGTTTCACAAGGTGCATGAATACATGGCGGACATTTTAAATGACAAGAAATATTTTTCATAAAATAAAGTTTTCGCCTCATTTAAGAGTAAAAATATTGCTGTCAGTAAGTTTCCACGAGCGGTTTACAAAAGCATATGTTCTTCGTTCTTTTTTGGGGGAGGGGGTTATTCTAATATAGAACTTGTGTACTTTAACAGGTGCTTCTGCAGTTGAACCATTTTTCCAATATGCTTTTGTAAACAGCCCGTGAAAACTTTTTAGCTCAATTAAAAGGGGTTAATACCAAGCAAACCGTAAATTTGCGACTGATTTGATTATCAGATTTGTGGCCTGCAACATCGAATACCCCTCAAAAAAAAAAAAAAAAAAAAACAAATTAGTGGTACTCAGTACTGGTTAGTGGTTGATGTTCTGTTGTAACGAAAAAAGGTAAAAGGTAACCTTTCAATTTATTTTAACAAATATTACTCTAAATACTGTTTTTAATTTGTGGTCTTTTCTTTATGTTCTTTCCTTTCGCTCAAGATTTCTTGGTTGGAATTAACCTCTTTCAACTCCAATAAACCTTACCTTTTTTTTGCGCCAATGCCAGTGGTGGAGAGGGAGGATTCCAATTACATGTGGTAAAGTTAGCTTCTTTTGGCGATTTTTCGTTATTGAAAAACAAGATGGCCGCCATTAAAAATGATAGTGATTACGTTGGATACTGAATGTCTTCAAATAGTGATAACTGCGTGTTTGCGCAAAAAAATAAATGCGATATTCGTTTTCAGCGTATCCGAAAACCTATAAAAGTCGACAAATTAGAAGTGAACGCGGAGGGGTCGGTAAACTAAAAATTTACCAATAAAAAATATTTAATAATTTTAAAACTTCATCTTGCATTATTTTTTTTTAATTTGTTAAACAAAATGGTTAATTTTAATCACATTTAATCACATGCTTACAATTTCAATTTTAAAGTTTGTGAAACAAAACATGTAAAAAAAAAAAACTTCTGCTAAGATACCGGTGTCGACCTTTAAGAGTCCCTTTTAGTAATTACCTGGTTCGAGAATATTTGTACAACTAAACGGCAAATTTGCCACTTGCCTTTGGTAGCATTTATTTACACCTTTTCTGTCATTCTATTCGAAGTTAACAACTTGGCACTTTATTCAAAGGGGATAGATTCTCCCTCAACACCGGTGACAGAGTACCATACCATGTAAACCCACCTTTTCCGAACTTAGAACGCGGCTGGATTTTCGGACCCCATTTTTGTACCATAACTTTCTAAATAATATTATTTCAGCGCGGTACAATAAGTGCATAAATACCTTTACCATACTTTTTTTTTTTTTCCTTTATCGCAAAAATACAAAGTTTACACGGGGGAAGTGCTCGCTCTTTTATAACTACTGTCAAAGATTTAAATGAGATAAAACGTTTTTTGTTTATGACCAATATTCTAAAAGACTTTTTTTTCAATAAATTGTTATATTTCATTTTTATTCTTAATCGAAAAACACGCTCAAGAAGTACGTCTTTTTTTTTTTTAAAAACTTCATAATAATAGTGAAAAAGAAATGGTAACAGCTACAAATGTATTCGGTCGGAAATCAGAAAAGTTATTTGTATTACCTTGGAGTTTGTGTAACAAAAGACCGAGGGCCGTTCCACAAGTGAGGGTGGCCAAAAACCATTGGCTTGAAAAAGATCGGTGATTAAACGTATACAACAAACGCCGGCCATCGTTGGACATTTTTCGTTTATTCGGAATGAATAATTGGCGCCAATCAACAGTTGTCTCCCTTTGAGAGAGCATAAGAAAAAAACATTTTTGCTTTTGTACGCGTTTTATAGTCGAAAAATTCAACAAAAGGCGCTGTCTATAACTCGTCGTTAATCTGAGGGGGATAACTCCGTTTTACTAAGGGATTCATTTTTTTGTGCTTGTTTGCTAGGTGTATCAGAAGTCGCCATTAAAAATGTGTGATAAGAACTTGAATAATTCACTCACTATATTTCGAAGCTTATAACTACTTGAAAAATGTAATTCAAACCCTATTTTTTTTTCAATTAAAGGAGCAAAGACTAAATTAAAAAAAAAAAATAACAAGTTTAATAGCAAATTATGCAATATTTGTTTTTTTTTTTTAAATCGGTTTTCTTTAAAAAGATTTAAAGAAAATCACCGAAATTTTACTTACTTCGATTATAAAAATATATATAAATTCCCCCCAAATCACTTACCTATAAAAAATACTATTCAATGGGTAGTTCCATTGTTCATTGTTGTGAATTTATCCATACTTATACTTATATTCCGCGTCCTTTTTAAATAAAATACTTTTTTAAACAAGGATTCCTAAAAAAAAAAAAATGCGAACTCAGATGTTTTTCACTCTCTCGACGGTGGCAATCTTTCTAGGGCAATTGCTCTTGACATATCTAAAGCCTTTGATAGGGTACGGCATAAAGGTTTACTTCATAAGATCTCTAGCTATGGTATAGCTGGAAAAGTCTTTTTAATTATTAAATCATTTCTTTCTGATAGGTTCATAAGAGTAGTAGTTGAGGGGCAAAAATCAGAAGCTCACAGTATTAATGCCGGTGTCCCTCAGGGATCCATCCTGGGCCCAACTCTTTTCCTGATCTACATTAATGATCTTCCAAATCATATCCTTACATCATTTGTAGACATTTATGCTGACGACACTACCATTTATGGTACCACATCTAAGACAGTAAACGAGCAAGTACTCTCCAATTCTCTCTCCTCTGATCTTGAGCATGTAGTACAATGGGGAAAGGAGTGGCTGGTTACTTTTAATGCATCTAAAACCAAGCTTCTCTCTTTACATCATCAACATTTTAATCCACATTTGTCATCAATTGAAATGAATGGCTCTCGTCTTCAGGAGGCCTCAAGTTTTGACAAGCTTCTGGGCTTGACCATTACTCCTGATCTTAAATGGAGCACGTATATCAAATCTGTTGCCAAGGCCGCTGGAAAAATGGTGGGATCTTTCTATCGATCCAGTAGATATCTCACTGCTGATGCTATTCTCTATCTATATAAGAGCCAGGTACGTCCAAGGATGGAATACTGTTGCCACATCTGGGCAGGAGCTGCTAGAAAGGACTTGTCCTGCCTTGATAGAGTTCAAAATAGACTTCGTAGCCTCGTAGGAGATGTCCTTTTCTCCTCCTTACTACCTCTATCTCACAGAAGAGATGTTGCGAGTTTGTCTCTGATGTATCGTTATTTTCATGGAAAGTGTTCAACTGAGCTTCAATCTATGGTCCCCCCTCGCCAAACTTTCACAAGAAACACTCGTCTAGCTGTAAACACTATCAATAATTTCCCCCACTCTTTATCTGTGCCTAAACCTAAACATAGATTCCATGAACAAAGCTTCTTTCTTAGAACTGCACGCCTGTGGAATTGTCTTCCGTTTTCCTGCTTTCCGGCTGACTACAATATGGTTGTGTTCAAGTCTAAGGTTCTTGATGAGCCGTTCCATATAAGTTATTAAATTTACCAAATTTTCATTACTAATGATTACTATATTGACCAACTTCTACTGTACACTCTTTAACCCTTATCCTTGAGTGGCCTCTGGGCCTTGATAATGTGGTGATGCCTTTGTAAAAAAAAAAAAAAAAAAAAAAGAAGACAAATGTCTGATTTTCTTCAACTTTATCTTCCAGTGACTTCGAAGCACCACAATTAATGTCTCTTTCTATTGCGTGCTGTAAACCAAAATTAGTATTTTGGGGCCACCTTAGGTGAAAAATGAACACATTCACTTATCAGTTTGTGCCGTTAAACAAAAACCGCACTCTACCGATTTGTTTTTATTCTCTTAATGAAATACATGAGTTTTTGATTAATATATTTTATTTCTACTTTATCGAGTGATTTTTTTTTAAATATCTAAAAAGAGAAAACATTGAATGAAATAGAAAAATTTGTTGTCAGCGTCCAATATTTACTTAACAATCTAAGCATAACATTAGCATTCACTTAAAAAAAATCAACGTGGTTTTAAAAAAAAACAGTTTTACACTTTGGACTTTACAGGTAAATTTGAACAAAACTATTCTTTTTTTTGTTTTAATTTAGAATATTTTATTTATTGATCTTTTATCTTGAATTTGTGATATATAAAACTTTGGTGAGTAAATTAATTATTTAAATTTTAATAAACATTTCAAAATGAGGAGGGTGAATTTAAAAAAAAACGTTTGTCTAAAATATTATATTCGGTTTATTGGAAAGAACATAAAATTTCACATTGACCCTGCAAATATCGTAAAAATTGAACCAATAGAAAAATTTTGATAGATTTTTAAAGTTTAAAAATTGAAAAAAATTTAACCCGTAAAATTCAATTAATTTCATATGTAAGAAAAATGGCTGCATGAAGGCACGCTGGCACTCTGTAAAAACACTTTTTTTTTTAAAAATAAAAAATAATATTTCTATTATTTTTTTAAACAACTTTAATAGTTTATTTTGTAAGTATATTCCATAAAGAAAATAAACAACCCACTTTAAAAAGAGAAATGACGAGTTTTTATATTTTATTCACAGTTTTGTGTTGGGGTGTCAAAAATTTTCCAAAAATTCTGATACACCTACTTGTTTTCTATCAGAGCGAAACTCGAAATATTGAATTTCAAGCAAAACTAAAGGTACCTACTTATCATGATGCAGTGATAAGCATATCTAAAAATTACGAAAGATGATAAGGTAGAAAATCAATTAATAATGAAAACAGTTATTAAAGACGATTAGCGGAAATTGAATTTTACTAAATTGGCCTAAGATTTCAGAAAATAATACCACCCTTGTTACGAGTCAAACTTTCCGGATTCTTTTTTTTTTTTTAGCAAAAATCAATGTTCGCTAATCGTCTTCAAAAACTTATTTTTGTAAATAATTAATTTTCTAATTTATCGTTTTTCGTAATTTTTGAATATGTTCATTACTGCGACATTAAGTAGATAACATTAGTTTTACTCGAAATTTAGTATTCGATTTTCTAATTTTGTTTTAATAATGAAGAAGAACATTTTTTTTATACAAGAATTTAGGATGCGTGAAAGCAACGCAACTTTGAGGAATCTGAAAGAAATACTTTCAGGTAATATATCATTAGCCATAGCTATTGGTGGTTGAAAAGGTTTCTTGTAATTATTGAGGGAAACAAGCTTAGTCTTGGCAGTATAGAATGTGACCATCCATCTTTGCCCTTGCAACATTTTTGCAGAGCATATTGTATCTAATCGACACCAGTGAGTCCTTTCTGGTCTCCATTGAAAAGTGCTATCATTGCCTTAGAACCATTGGTTTCTACAACACCCAGCATTTACTTTGGTCGAGAGAATGCTTTTGAACAGTCTTTTATTGTCTTTTTTCTTTTGATGATTCGACTTCTGCCCAATCACCAACACTCTGGACACCAAATCACATTCTGTAAAGGCATGCAGAAACAATAGGTCATTGCAAACTGCTTCAGCATGCATCTGTTTGAGAACCTTAATATTATAGACGTATGATGTAACCTTGTAAGAACAGAGAGTGCAGTACATTTGGAAACATCTGTAAGAAACAGCAAAAGAACAAGAAGATCTGTGTTTTCTGCAATAACGCTTGTCGGTCATAAAACAGACATACTGATGGCTGCCTTTGCAATCCCAACATTAGCATCTCTTTCTGCTTGAATAACATCACATCCTTTCTATTTCATTTGTTCCATGATCAGCAGGATAAGTGCCTGCTTGTTTTCTCCATTCGAGAAGAAGTTGTCGTTTTTCCCAGAAAATAATTTGGTGGTCTTGGAGGTCATTACCAGTTCATCCTTTTTTGTTCATCCATTTTTTTCAGTTAAAGTGTTTTGAACTCTGTCGATGCAATATGATTTCATTAATGAATCTAAATCACACTCACCAGTCTCCGTCAAAATGTACGATCACTGAAGTTACTCCACTTGGTCCCGAAAAGCAGGTTCATCCTTCATGATCTTGGCAACAATCTGACGTGTGAGACACTGATCCATCAGCAGATGGCCACGAAATGCTCGTTGCATTGCCTTTCTGCTCATCATGTGTACACCGGCAGTTTCACCAAATACTGTCTCCATGATCTCCTTGAGTCCAGTGCCATCCATTAAAGTCCCAATGGCACCCAACACATTCATGAAGGTATGGAAGATGCCAAGCAACAGTATCACATCTCTAATAGGACGACAATCTTTAATAACATTCATGATTTCAGACGTCTTCCAAAATAGTATAAAATAATAACCAGACTTTCCAATTTGATAAAAGTACCATTATAGCATATTTTTTATGGGGTGGTCGAACGTTCTGGCATTAGATAGATAATTGAATGTTGAATTTAAAAGAAATAAATAAAAATACAGAACTCACCAAGATTCCCCCACCACCACCGCCACCCAACATACCCTTTAAATATCGGCATAAAACAAGACTGACTGGCTAGCATCCCTCCTTTTTACGCTATGAATTCAAGAAAACTAAATCAAAGTCCGCGAACCCAAAGCTAAGAAATTTTTCTATCCGTAACTTTTGAAGTCTACTAATCTAAAAACACTAACATCTGTTTTATTTTTTCCTTATTCCAGCTTTGACTTTAATCCTGAATATTTGTCTTGCTTTCTTTTATTAATCTTTTTTTCCTTCTCTAAATCTTTTTTGTCAAATATACTATTATTAACCAATACTTTTTTATTATATTTAAAACGAGAAAAAATAAGTCTCCCATGAAATTGAACATTTCCCAAATTATACCTGCATATTATTTGGACTCAAAAATACCGGATTTTTTTTTCTCTCTAAAGTATGCATTAGTTCTAGCTAGTCTAAACTTAATACGTAACCCTAAAGGTATTACTTCTTAACCAGTTTTTTAAACAAGTTAAAATAACCAGACTTTCCAATTTGATAAAAGTTCCATTATAACATATTTATTGTGGGGTAGAGCTGGAATGCTCGAACATTCTAGCTCGAGGAAGATAAAGGCAAAAAGTATCCATGCATTAATATGGGAGGGGAGACTATCTTAAAGTACTGTCCTAAGCTGGGAATGGGGCAACGGACTTATACTAAGTAGATATTAATAAGTCCTCGACTTTTTTTTCCATTTTTTTTTAATGGAGAGTAGATAATGCATGTGGATGTGTTATCGGCAGCTCCAGTAACTCTCGCTTCTCCTTTTTGTCCTTCAGTCCTCATTTCCAATGAATGATTTTTCTGACAAAGGGTGAAGAAAAAGCTGCTTTCCAGGTCGGTAGTACTTTGTGAAGAGTAGCCTGAGATGTCGGAAAATTTCTATTTCTATGTCTGTCCTTGTGGTCATGTCACTAGTAAGGGTGCTGGAGGTAAACTTTTCATCTGGGCTGATGTTATCCGCCTGATAGTTAGGGACCCGAACCTTGGATTAACCACTAAGGAGGCTGTCCTATCAGCAGGTGCAAAGTACCGGGACTGCTGTATTGCCATTCGATGCCACTCGAAAGATAATACTGACCGATTCTATGTGAAAAGAAACGAGGGGGTAGAAAACTTGTAAGTATTGCAGACTGTATAGAAGATGCAAAAATAGATTTTGCAAAAATACACACTCCAGAACACAGAAAGGTTAGAAAGAAAGAAAGAAAAATACTGTCAAGATGAACAATACAGGAAACAGTGAAACCAGAAAAAAGACAAATAAGAATGATAAGAGAAGAGAACCACAAGAACACCTGGCTAAGAAAAGGACATTTGAACAGAGAAACAGAATCGCTACTGACTGCTGCACACAACATAATTAGAACTCATTAATGCATCTAAAACCAAGCTTTTATCTTTACATCATCAACGCTCTGATCCCCATCTGGCATCCATTGAAATGAATGGCTCTCGTCTTGGGGAGGTCTCATGTTTTGACAAGCTTCTTGGCTTGACCTTTACTCCTGATCTTAAATGGAACACATACATTAAATCCGTTGCCAAGGTCGCTGGAAAAATGGTTGGATCCTTCTATCGATCCAGTAGATATCTCACTGCTGATGCAATTCTCTATCTATATAAGAGCCGGGTACATCCAAGGATGGAGTACTGTTGCCACATCTGGGCAGGAGCTGCTAGAAAGGACTTATCCTGCCTTGATAGAGTTCAAAATAGACTTTGTAGCCTCGTAGGGGATGTCCTTTTCTCTTCCCTACAACCTCTTTCTCACAGAAGAGATGTTGCGAGTTTGTCTCTGCTTTATCGTTATTTTCATGGAAAGTGCTCGGATGAGCTCCATTCTATGATTCCCCCCTTGCCAAACTTTCACAAGAAACACCTGTCTAGCAGAAAACACTATCACTAATTTCCCCCACTCTTTATCTGTGCCTAAACTTAAACGTAGGTTCCATGAGCAAAGCTTCTTTCTTAGAACTGCACGCCTATGGAATTGTCTTCCGTTTTCCTGCTTTCCGGCTGACTACAATATGGTTATGTTCAAGTCTAACGTAAACAAGTTTTTGATGAGCCGTTCCATATAAGTTAACAGATTTACCGAATCTCCATTACTAATTGTTACTATATTGTCCAATTTCTACTGTACACTCTTTAACCCTTATCCTCGAGTGACCTCTTGGCCTTGATAATGTGGTGATGCCTATGTAAAAAAAAAAAAAAACTACAATAGATAAAACCCAGGAAAACAATAAATGTATACTCTATGGCCAAAGAGACAAAATAGTAAACCACATAATAAGTGAATGCAGCAAACCAGTCCCAAAAAGAGTACAACTGCATAGAGAAAATGGTACACCAGGAACTATGCAAAGGTCTGTCTTTTAAACATGCAGACAAATGGTACAGGCATAAACCAGTACTAGAAAATGAAAATCATACAATCCTGGTACATGTATAAATCACAATATCCTTTGGGACATGCAGGTAAATTCATCCAAGCAAGAAGCCCGGATGTCATAATAATAAGAAGGGAAAAAAACTTCCAAACTATTTGCTGGCTAAGCTCTAAACACTTTTGTCGCACTCTGCAATCACTTGTGCCCCCACGACGTGTGCACCCTCGACAAACCCGACAGGCTGCTAAATCCCACCCCCACACTGTAGAGATCCCTAGATGTAAAAGATCTTTTTACTCCAATAGTTTCTTCCCCAGAACCGCTAGACTCTGGAATTCCATTCCAGGTCCCTGCTTCCCCAACAGTACTGACGTGCAGAAGTTCAAGTGTAACGTGAACCGACACCTTGCTGCCCAAATCCCTACATAGTATCCCAGTAGTTGTTGCCCCTGATAGTAGCCCCCTACACCAAAGTGGCAATTTGCCTTGTTTGGGGTGAAAATGTAATAAAAAAAAAAAAAAAAAAAAAAAATTAGTACAAACCTGATTTTGTACAGCAAGCAGTGTTTGTGTCAGGCAAGAATAATAAAGAAAGATAAAAATGGTCACTGTATTTACTGTATAGGCTGGCAATCTAAAAGTAAGGGTTTGTTAGTTAGTGGTAACTTTAAAAAATATTTTTTATAAGGTGATCACCACTTATCAAGGCCCAGAAGCCACTCGGGAATAAGAGTTATTGCGTGTACAGTATGATAGTGTTGCGATTTGATAAAGTTTCTTACTTCAGGGGGCAGTTCATCAGGAATTTGTTTATGCTGGACTTGAAGACATCCAGGTTGTAGTCAGGTGAGAAACAGGCAAACGGAACAGAGGCGTGCACTTCTAAGAAAGAAGCTTTGTTCATGGAATCTACCTTTTGGTTTTGGCACAGATAAAGAGTGGGGAAAATTACTGACAGTGGTTTCAGCTACACGGGTATTTTTTGTGAAAGATTGGCGAGGGGGGACCAGAGATTGGAGCTCAGACGAGCACTTGCCATGGAAATAACGATAAAACAAAGACAGGCTTGCAACGTCTCTCCTATGGGAAAGAGGTTGCAGGGAAGAGAAAAGGGCATCCCACACTCAGCCACAAAGTCTATTTTGTACTCTGTCAAGGCAGGATAGGCTATTTTTAGCAGCTCCTGCCCAGATGTGGAAACAGTACTCCATCCTTGGACGTACTTGGCTTTTATATAGATAGAGAATTGCATCAGCAGTAAGATATCTTCTGGAGCGGTAGAAGGATCCTATCATTTTTCCAGCGACCTTGGCAATAGACTTGATGTACGTGTTCCATTTCAGGTCAGGACTAAAGGTCAAGTCCAGAAGCTTATCAAAACATGGAGCTTCCGTAGTTGAGAGCCATCCATTTCAATTGATGCCAGATGGGGATCAGTGTTGATGATGTAAAGATAGGAGCTTGGTTTTAGATGCATTAAAAGTAACCAGCCACCTCTTCCCTCACTGTACCATGCGCTCGAGATCAGAGGAGACAGAATCAGAGAGAACTTTGTCATTTACGGCCTTTGATGTGTTGCCATAGATGGTCGTGTCATTAGCATAGATGTCAACGAATAATTTATGTGTTTAGGGAGATCATTGATGTATATCAGGAAGAGAGTTGGGCCCAGGATGGACCCCTGAGGGACTCCAGCATTAATACTGCAGGCCTCTGATTTCTGCCCATCAATCACTATTCTTATGAGCCTATTAGAGAGAAATGATTTAATAATTGAGAAAACATTTCCAGTTATACTGTAGCTGGAAATCTGGTGAAGTAGGCCCTTATGCCATACTTATCGAAGGCTTTTGATATGTCAAGAGCAATTGCCCTAGAGAGGAAACCTTTGTCGAGAGATTCACTAATCCTATGAGATATAACCGTTAGTACATCTGCTGTAGATCTAGCAGAACGGAAACCATATTGCATGCCACTAAGAAGGTTATTTCTGTTGAGGTGGTTGACTACTTCTCTATTTAATATGGATTCCAACAACTTATTCATGACACACAGGAAACTTATTAGTCTGTACTGAGAGGGAGATGACTTATCAGCTGGTTACTGTTAATGGGAAGATAGTTAGAGCCCTTGTTGATACCGGCTGTCACTACAAGTATTGCCGACTCTTGGAATAGAGCCAGTAATATTAGAGCAGTAGATGGCTGATAGATGGGGTGTTGTGAAGAGGCCAATCCCAAGATTGTGGTGAGGAATATGCCGTTGCAACTCAGAGTGATTGTGCTGAATAGGCTTATTGTGGGAATCAATGTGGTATTGGGCCTAAGTGTGAGAAACCGACTGGGAGGAGTTACACTTGCCAGGTGAAGTTTGGCAATCAGTGTGTACTGAGACTTACAAGAAGTGCAACCAGTGGGGGGGGGGGTAGTGGCATATTGGTAATGTGCGCATAGGCAAGTGTAAGGTTATTAGTATTTACTTTTCTGTTTATGAGTATTTATTATGTTTTTTTTTTTTTTTACATAGGCATCACCACATTATCAAGGCCCAGAGGCCACTCAAGGATAAGGGTTAAAGAGTGTACAGTAGAAATTGGACAATATAGTAATCATTAGTAATAAAAATTTGGTAAATTTGATAACTTATATGGAACTGCTCATCAAGAACTTATTTACTTTAGACTTGAACACAACCATATTGTAGTCAGCCGGAAAGCAGGAAAACGAAAGACAATTCCACAGGCGTGCAGTTCTAAGAAAGAAGCTTTGTTCATGGAATCTACGATTAGGTTTAGGCACAGATAAAGAGTGGGGGGAATTATTGATAGTGTTTACAGCTAGACGAGTGTTTCTTGTGAAAGTTTGGCGAGGGGGGACCATAGATTGAAGCTCAGTCGAACACTTTCCATGAAAATAACGATACATCAGAGACAAACTCGCAACATCTCTTCTGTGAGATAGAGATTGCAAGGAGGAGAAAAGGACATCTCCTATGAGGCTACAAAGTCTATTTTGAACTCTTTCAAGGCAGGACAAGTCCTTTCTAGCAGCTCCTGCCCAGATGTGGCAACAGTATTCCATCCTTGGACGTACCTGGCTCTTATATAGATAGAGAATAGCATCAGCAGTGAGATATTTACCGAATCGATAGAAAGATCCCACCATTTTTCCAGTGGCCTTGGCAACAGATTTGATGTACGTGTTCCATTTAAGATCAGGAGTAATGGTCAAGCCCAGAAGCTTGTCAAAACTTGAGGCCTCCTGAAGACGAGAGCCATTCATTTCAATTGATGCCAGATGTGGATTAGAATGTTGATGATGTAAAGAGAGAAGCTTGGTTTTAGATGCATTAAAAGTAACTAGCCACTCCTTTCCCCATGGTACTACGTGCTCAAGATCAGAGGAGAGAGAATTGGTGAGAACTTGGTCGTTTACTGTCTTAGATGTGCTACCATAAATGGTAGTGTCGTCAGCATAAATGTCTACAAATGATGTAAGGATGTGATTTGGAAGATCATTAATGTAGATCAGGAAAAGAGTTGGGCCCAGGATGGACCCCTGAGGGACACCGGCATTAATACTGTGAGCTTCTGATTTTTGCCCCTCAACTACTACTCTTATGAACCTATCAGAAAGAAATGATTTAATAATTGAGAAGACATTTCCAGCTATACCATAGCTAGCGATCTTATGAAGTAAACCTTTATGCCACACCCTATCAAAGGCCTTAGATATGTCAAGAGCAATTGCCCTAGAAAGATTGCCATCGTCGAGAGATTTGCTAATCCTATGCGATATAACTGTAAGCACATCTGCTGTAGATCTAGCAGAACGGAAACCATATTGAGTGTCACTAAGAAGGTTATTTTTGTTGAGATGGTTGATTACTTCTGTATTTAACACAGATTCTGGCAACTTACTCATGACGCACAGGAGACTTATTGGCCTGTACTGAGAGGGGGATGAGCGATCACCTGAATTCTTAAATAAATGTTTATATTTGGTTTATTTTTTTTTAACTGGGGAGATAAGATTTTTGGTGTATATACCTATTTTTGCCTAATACGTACTTATGTCAAAGAGTTTTCTTGTTAATTTATTTGGAACTGATATTTTCACCTGTGTATTTTTATGTACAAGTACCAGGATAACATTAGAAGTTTGTAAAATTAAAATTAAATTATATCTATATTTTAAAGTAGATGACGACCCTCAGCTATTCCTCCTAAAGATGTGATTCTACTTTTTTCAAATGATTATGTGTGAACATCGAGAAAAGAAATATTTTATAATTAATTAGTTTCGCATATGAATTAAACATAAAATGATCCTCCATTTTCGGGCCATCATAACTTTTTAGGGTAGTTAACTTTTTTTTTTTTTTTAACTGACTGGCAAAATCGTAAAACCAGATGAAAACGCCTTAAAAAATAAAAAGCACAGAATTTATCTCCCATAGCAAAAATATGCTCCAGTTTAGCAGAATTTTTCTTTCACTGACCAAGGACAGGCTAGATTAAGTATAATATCAGAACAAGTACTACACTTTAACGTAAGCATTGATTCACGACTGGGACAGATTACGATAAAAGAAAGGTTTATAAGTGATATAAATTTTTTTTTAAGATTATGACATTAATCCTTTGGAGTTAGTATCTATTTAGTGTTACACATGAAATCTGAAGAAAACACTTAAAATGCGTAAATATGTTAGTATAATCGAAAGATTTCTAAGATGGCGGCATGATTGAAACATAGTTGGTTATTAGCTGAGACTCCACATCTACTTTTAAATATAGATATGATTTATTTTTAATTTACCAAAGTTCTTAATGTTTTCCCTTTATGCATTGCTTCCAAGATTTTCATAAATTCATAAGATTTTTGCCTATATCTTTCACTCCTGCTATTTTTTCCATATTTAACCAATTTTACCATTTTTACTCGTGCCAATTTTTCCATGGCATTTTTATTGATACAATTTGTACATAAATTTACTCGGGGGGGGGGGTATCAACTTAAAATATCTCTAAAATATTGATAAATTTAATTTTAGTCATAACTCTAAAAGTAGATTTTGTTTCCATTGTGGACAGATTGCTGAAACAATCTTTCACTTGGTGCTTTTATCACTAAGTGAAAGATTCTTATGGAATATTGAGATAACCTACCCCACTACCAAGAACAATCTATGCATCATTATTAAGACAAATGTGCCTATTAATCCAAGATAGTTAGAAAATCTATAATTATTGATTTCTTTTAATGAAACTTTTGGGACTTACTCAGGAAAAAGAATACGATTATTTTTAAACATTTCTTTTTAAATACAACTTTAAATAGCTATTTGAGAAATAGTTTAACAGTTATAAGTTTTCAAATTTCCATAAATTTCCATAAATTGATTCAATTAATTTCAAAGTACTAGGTTTGAAGAATTTCAAACGAAAAATCCAAACATTAATTATTTTAGAGGAGATATACCCAGTGACCTGACTGGACAGAGCCAAGGTGCCAGCACTAAAAAAAAAATGTCTCCAGAACGCTTTCATGCTCAAATGTGGACTCTCTGAGAGGTTCCATATAAACTTTTACTAAGTAAGTCTGAAAACAAATTTAAACATTTAGGTGTAAGATTCCTTCAGTGCAGGCCTTTAGTCTTTAGAAAAAGATTTTTTTATCTGATATGACAACTGTTAGCAGATGTTGACTCTAGGGATGTTTTTCTCATGCAAATCCATGAATCGAGAAAAAAAAAAGCCAAAATTAAAAAAAAATCTACAAGTTTTGACATCCAAATTACTTTTTAAATTACCTAATTCTGAATTTTTCTTTAATAATTACTATAAAAAAATATTTATATAAAATGATTAGAAAAAGGTCAAATTTAAAGCCAAATTTGAAGTGAGGCCAAACAGAAATTTTGAAGGCCAAACTGTTTTTAAAACGGCCAAATTCACGAAATTTGGCCTTAAAAAAGCCAACAACCCTGGGCCTTGCGTTTTACGAAGGCAGTAATTTGAAAGGGAGATAACTCTCATCGTCATAACCGAGACAGTGGAACTCTTTAATGTCTAAAAGTAAAAACGGAACGTAAACATCGTGGCATCTTTTTTTTTTACGTTATTTTGTGGAATTGTGTTAAGTTATCAAAATGACGAGCCATAGTCATGGCCATAGTCATAATATAATGCCAGATCTCATATGTAGCAGCGTCAGTGTTGATCTGAACAACGGCGGACACACGGGAGGAGTAGGAGGTAAAGTTAAAAACAGTTATTAAATATTAAATAAATACTTGGTGTAAATACTAAAAACAAATTGGTTCGGTGAGAAAATGCTAATTTTCTTGTTTTTTTTTTTTTTTTTGTGAGGGTGGATGGGAGATACAGGGCATTTTATAGCATATTTATCAAAACGAAAAAGTGGTAATAAATGTCTGCCTGTTTCTTTCGTTTTTTTTCTCTCGCTCACATGCCTCTATTCCGAATTCGTAGCAGTGGGCCGACATCAATGGAACCCCACTTTATTTTACTCAAACGAACATAACGTTTTTTTTTTTTTTTTTTTAAAAAGTTCAACCTGTTTCAAACTGATATAAATTATTGCACAATAAAAATAATTTGTACTAGTGCAGAGAGTGCTGATCCGGACGTAAATAATAACGTTATTATTTAAAAAGCCATTCTTAACATGGGGAGGGGAGGGTGTTTTGTACCTATTCTGTACTTTAACCTTACAATTGTATAAAAAAACATATCGTAAAACTTTAATTAAACGTGGGAATACGATTTTTTGGTACAAAACACCCTCCCCTCCCCATGGTAAGAATGGCTTTTTAAATAATAACATTATTTCAGCACGGATCACTCTCTGCATGAGTATCATAAAAATTAATACAAATAATACTTAATAAGTGAAAGGCTCATTTCTGCCGGAAATGAAATGGCATATAATCTCACACTTACGAAAAATATTTTTATTTAATTTAATATTTTTATAATTCGCAATGTTAAATTATTTTAATAACATGCAAACATTCTTTGACTTTACAGATAGATTTTCTGAAAATTTCAATTAAATTGGTAATGTAGAAATATGGTTCTATAGACTTTGAACGAACACTATCTGCACTAGCACCAAATAATTAAAACAAAAATCGTTTTTCTTATTTTGAATTATTTAATCAAGTAAAATTGCACTTTTTTTTTCACTAAATCAAAAAAATATTCGAACAAATTTGAAGGTTCTTACTTTTGTATGGAATTTTTACTTGATTAAATAATTCGAAATAAGAAATTGGAATTTAACTTGTAAATACTTTGAAAAAAAACAAAAAAAAACGCTGTAACATATCAATGGTTCTCATTTTTTTTCTTTCGAATTATTTAATCGGTACTAGTGCACTTATTGATCCGTGCTGAAATAATAACGTTATTATTTAAAAAGCCATTCTTAACATGGGACGGGGAGGGTGTTTTGTACCTATTGTTATATTCGCATATCCCTGCATATTTACGAATAATCCAGAAAGCAGCAGCAGCAGCGGCTGCGACGCTAAGACAAAGACGTTCGTCGATGCAACACAAATGAACACAATAAATACACATGACAACTTCAAATCCCATTTCTTTAGATACACACATCATTAGAATAGCTCGCACACCACTTCAACCAAGAAAACCACCAGATAAGGCTGCACAACAAAAGAGAAAACCAAAATGTAAAACACAAGTATTGCAGTAAACGCAACTTAGACAGCCTATTAATACAAATAAATATTACACAAAACATTGCAACAATTCAACACCAACTAAGTTACATTCACAACTTTTTCAGCTTTAAATCAATATAACACATGCATATATACACCAAACAGACGATTCCCCACAACGCATTAAGGCACAATAAACAAACACAAAATAGCAAAATATAAACTAATTATCAATTTGCCCTTTGTCTTCAACTACGTCCGCGACACCATTATAAAAACAGTAGCCATCGCGACAAAAGGTTAGTTAACCAGAGTCACAGCAAATCTACAGCATGAGATAGTTATCGGCTCCATCGGATCCCTTCCCGACGTTAAATCCACTCTCGCGCACATCATCCTTACAAACTTTGAACACTTTGTTTATTTTTACTTTCTTTTTACTAAAGATTAATTTTTATAAATAAACGATTAAGAAATCATTTAAAATTTAAATATTGTTTGTCTGGTTCCTTCTCGCCACCATACGCTTATTCATAATATAACACTATTCTGTATTTCAACCTTACAATTAAATAAAAAAAAAAATATAAAACTTTAATTAAACTTGCATATACGATTTAAAAAATAGCGCGGATCAGTAAGTGCATTAGCACCTTAAAGTTTTTCTTTCGAATTATTTAATCGAATAAAAATTTAATGCGAAGATCCATGAGAATCTTCACATTTGCTAGAATAACTTTAAATTTACAGTTAATTTTTTTATGTAAACTACAACTCACCTTCACATGTCGACTTTTATAAGTTTTCGGGTATGCTGACAACGAATATCATGGTTAAATGTGAGACTGATAAGTCGTTTACCAGATATGAAAACATATGATATCCAACGTAAAAGCTAATGTAATCCCTGGCAGCCATTTTGTTTTCACAACTGAGCAGTTATACGCATGCAAGCAACTGAAGCAGATGACAAAGCAACTTACAGGTAGTTTTATGTGTGAGTGCACAAAACCTCCAATAAAAGATTAATAAATACAAAATTGATCCAAAAAATAACTTTTCATGAGTTGTTTACAAAAACATTTTTATTTTTCGTTTTATTTTTTTTGCCCCCCCTCATGTAAACAGAATTTTTGCGTCTAGCTGAATCCATTGTGAAAAATTTCCCCCGCTCTTTATCTGTGCCTAAATCAAAACGTGGATTCCATGAACAAAGCTTAGAACTGCACGCCTGTGGAACTGTTGTTCCGTCTGCCTGCTTCCCACCGGACTACAACTTTGATGTGTTCAAGTCCAACGTTAACAAATTCCTAATGAACCGCCCCCTTAAGTAAATACCTCATCAGATCTCCACACTAACGTACTGTACTTGCAATAACCCTTATCCCTCAGACAGGAGTAAATAGTCCACTAAAGGACATATAGGATTAATACGCCCTGGTAGCTGATTGGTCAGTGTGTGGCCGAATCAATCAGCAAGGGGGTATTAATCCACGAGAAAATAGTCTGTTATGGTAACTGCTATAAACCATTTTTTTTTTCAACCCCCTAAAAGGTGTTTATTCTGAATGCCGTTCTTAACATGGGGAGGTTGGGGGTGTTTATTCCAAAAGCCATTTTTTACACGCATGAGCATTACTAATTCCACGATTGTGAAAAAAATGGCTGCCAGGGATTACATTATTAGCTTTTACATTGGATAAATAGTTTCATATCTTGTAAACTACTTATCAGCCCAAAATTTTACTATGATATTCGTTGTCAGCATACCTGAAAACCTTTAAAAGTCGACATTTTGAACATGAAAGGTGAGTTGTACCTATTTACTATGCCTCCCCACGGGACAGAGTTAGACACCAGGGTCGTTTTTTAACGTGGAGAAAAGGTACAAAAATAAAAATTGTCTCAGTCGTGAAGGATTTCTCCTCCACCGAAAGAGAACAAGAAATAGAAGTGCAGCATCTGAAGAACAGATACTACACTTTGATCTTTTTATTTATTTGCTTCCCCACTGAGCAAATTAGGCAGGAGGCCGTTTTTAATGTGGAGATAGGGGGAAGGGGGAGGGAAAGGGGGAATCCAGCTCCCGAGAGGTGGGGTGACCAAGGTCAGATATGTGGGGTTGGCCCCACATATGGTCTTTGCTAGTCATAGCTGGTCTTTGCTAGTCATAGCTTTGCAGCATCTGTCGGAACAGATACTACACTTTGATCTTGACCAAAAGGCCAAGAAACGTGAGTTGTAGTCAATGTAAAAAAATACCAAATTCAGTGATCAAGTAAAATAAAATGGAATTTTTTATTTTATTAAATAATTCGAAATAAGAAAAACGATTTCTTGGGTACTCATGCACTTATTGATCCGTGCTGAAATAATAACGTTATTATTTAAAAAGCCATTCTTAACATGGGGAGGGTGTTTTGTACCTATTCTGTACTTTAACCTTACAATTGAATAAAAAAAACCCCATAAAACTCTAATTAAACTTGGAAATACGATTTAAAAAATAGCACGGATCAGTAAGTGCGTTAGCATCTAATTTTAGTTTTAATTTAATTATTTTTATCGTGCAATAATTTATATCAGTTTTAAATCTGTTAAACTTAAAATAAAAAGCATTATCAATATCGCATCAATATTTAATGTAAATTGGTACGAAGATTATGTCTTAGTGAAGGAATACAGGCATGCAGAATGAAATGGAAATAAACGAAACTTTGAGTCACGAAACACGAGTTAGTAAAACACGAACAGGAAATGCAAAATTTAGGGAAAACAAAATTTTATCACAAAATATTTTTATACAAGAAATAAGAATATAAAAGTTATTTTTAATTAGTAAATGCTCATAGACATCAAACACGTTGAGTAAAAATGTTCATAGTGTATACGTGTAAAAAATGTTCATAGTGTATACGTGTAAAAAATGTTCATAGTGTATATGTGTAAAAAATGTTCATAGTGTATACGTGTAAAAAATGTTCATAGTGTATACGTGTAAAAAATGTTCATAGTGTATACGTGTAAAAAATGTTCATAGTGTATACGTGTAAAAAATGTTCATAGTGTATATGTGTAAAAAATGTTCATAGTGTATACGTGTAAAAAATGTTCATAGTGTATACGTGTAAAAAATGTTCATAGTGTATACGTGTAAAAAATGTTCATAGTGTATACGTGTAAAAAATGTTCATAGTGTATACGTGTAAAAAATGTTCATAGTGTATATGTGTAAAAAATGTTCATAGTGTATACGTGTAAAAAATGTTCATAGTGTATATGTGTAAAAAATGTTCATAGTGTATACGTGTAAAAAATGTTCATAGTGTATACGTGTAAAAAATGTTCATAGTGTATATGTGTAAAAAATGTTCATAGTGTATACGTGTAAAAAATGTTCATAGTGTATACGTGTAAAAAATGTTCATAGTGTATACGTGTAAAAAATGTTCATAGTGTATATGTGTAAAAAATGTTCATAGTGTATACGTGTAAAAAATGTTCATAGTGTATACGTGTAAAAAATGTTCATAGTGTATACGTGTAAAAAATGTTCATAGTGTATACGTGTAAAAAATGTTCATAGTGTATATGTGTAAAAAATGTTCATAGTGTATACGTGTAAAAAATGTTCATAGTGTATACGTGTAAAAAATGTTCATAGTGTATACGTGTAAAAAATGTTCATAGTGTATATGTGTAAAAAATGTTCATAGTGTATACGTGTAAAAAATGTTCATAGTGTATACGTGTAAAAAATGTTCATAGTGTATACGTGTAAAAAATGTTCATAGTGTATACGTGTAAAAAATGTTCATAGTGTATACGTGTAAAAAATGTTCATAGTGTATATGTGTAAAAAATGTTCATAGTGTATACGTGTAAAAAATGTTCATAGTGTATATGTGTAAAAAATGTTCATAGTGTATACGTGTAAAAAATGTTCATAGTGTATACGTGTAAAAAATGTTCATAGTGTATACGTGTAAAAAATGTTCATAGTGTATATGTGTAAAAAATGTTCATAGTGTATACGTGTAAAAAATGTTCATAGTGTATATGTGTAAAAAATGTTCATAGTGTATACGTGTAAAAAATGTTCATAGTGTATACGTGTAAAAAATGTTCATAGTGTATACGTGTAAAAAATGTTCATAGTGTATACGTGTAAAAAATGTTCATAGTGTATACGTGTAAAAAATGTTCATAGTGTATATGTGTAAAAAATGTTCATAGTGTATACGTGTAAAAAATGTTCATAGTGTATATGTGTAAAAAATGTTCATAGTGTATACGTGTAAAAAATGTTCATAGTGTATACGTGTAAAAAATGTTCATAGTGTATACGTGTAAAAAATGTTCATAGTGTATATGTGTAAAAAGTCAGATTTAACCTGAAAAATCATGTAATTACTAAGCAGAGGCGATGTCAAGATGAGTCTTGTGCTAGTCCAGCATTTTGTAAATGCTCAGCTTCTTTCTAGGCACGGCTAAAATGGAAGGAGAGAATAAGTATTTTTTGACAAAGTCTCTTTTTAAAAATTTACCAAAAATCAAGTAATTATCCAATCAATATGAAATTTTCACCGATTATTAAGTCAAGAATGAACTTTATAAAGGTGTACTTTTTTTTCATAATTAATATTTATATATATTTTGCCTACAAATGTTCATAGTGTATACGTGTAAAAAATGTTCATAGTGTATACGTGTAAAAAATGTTCATAGTGTATACGTGTAAAAAATGTTCATAGTGTATACGTGTAAAAAATGTTCATAGTGTATACGTGTAAAAAATGTTCATAGTGTATACGTGTAAAAAATGTTCATAGTGTATACGTGTAAAAAATGTTCATAGTGTATACGTGTAAAAAAATGTTCATAGTGTATACGTGTAAAAAATGTTCATAGTGTATACGTGTAAAAAAATGTTCATAGTGTATACGTGTAAAAAATGTTCATAGTGTATACGTGTAAAAAATGTTCATAGTGTATACGTGTAAAAAATGTTCATAGTGTATACGTGTAAAAAATGTTCATAGTGTATACGTGTAAAAAATGTTCATAGTGTATACGTGTAAAAAATGTTCATAGTGTATACGTGTAAAAAATGTTCATAGTGTATACGTGTAAAAAATGTTCATAGTGTATACGTGTAAAAAATGTTCATAGTGTATACGTGTAAAAAATGTTCATAGTGTATACGTGTAAAAAAATGTTCATAGTGTATACGTGTAAAAAATGTTCATAGTGTATACGTGTAAAAAAATGTTCATAGTGTATACGTGTAAAAAATGTTCATAGTGTATACGTGTAAAAAAATGTTCATAGTGTATACGTGTAAAAAAATGTTCATAGTGTATACGTGTAAAAAATGTTCATAGTGTATACGTGTAAAAAATGTTCATAGTGTATACGTGTAAAAAATGTTCATAGTGTATACGTGTAAAAAATGTTCATAGTGTATACGTGTAAAAAATGTTCATAGTGTATACGTGTAAAAAATGTTCATAGTGTATACGTGTAAAAAATGTTCATAGTGTATACGTGTAAAAAATGTTCATAGTGTATACGTGTAAAAAATGTTCATAGTGTATACGTGTAAAAAATGTTCACAGTGTATACGTGTAGAAAATGTTCACAGTGTATACGTGTAGAAACTGTTCACAGTGTATACGTGTAGAAACTGTTCACAGTGTATACGTGTAGAAACTGTTCACAGTGTATACGTGTAGAAACTGTTCACAGTGTATACGTGTAGAAACTGTTCACAGTGTATACGTGTAGAAACTGTTCACAGTGTATACGTGTAGAAACTGTTCACAGTGTATACGTGTAGAAACTGTTCACAGTGTATACGTGTAGAAACTGTTCACAGTGTATACGTGTAAAAAATGTTCACAGTGTATATGTGTAGAAAATGTCAGATTTAACCTGAAAAATCATGTAATTGCTAAGCAGAGGCGATGTCAAGATGAGTCTTGTGCTAGTCCAGCATTTTGTAAATGCTCAGCTTCTTTCTAGAAGAGAATAAGTATTTTTTGACAAAGTCTCTTTTTAAATATTTACCAAAAATCAAGTAATAATCCAATCAATATGAAATTTTCACCGATTATTAAGTCAAGAATGAACTTTATAAAGGTGTACTTTTTTTTCATAATCGATATTTATATACATATTTTGCTTACAACCCCCCCTCTTTATTTTTGGTTAACTGAACAAAATATATTGTATTGTGGGGGAGGGTGCAGATTGTAGATACAACAACAACAAAAAAGACAACTGAACACATATCAAATTTTAAGGTTGAACATCCAAATTTTAAATGTTTTCAATTTTTCATCCATTGAAAGTTTTGAAGTGTGAAATTCGTTGAATATGTAAATTTTAGCAGATGAGCAAAAAAAAAAAAATATGCATATATTTTCATTATTTTTTTTATAAAAAACACTACTTTTAAATCTTTGAAAAATAAATTAATAATTTTCTTTTAGTGAGCCCAATATTGCTTATGTACCATTAAATAGGAAATGCTTCAAAAATCGATAAATAACTGTACATTTTGCTAAAAATACGATAATATATTTTGGCAATTTGCTGTTGTGTGATATTACCTCGCCTATGGTAGACCATAAGGCCTACAAACAGTTGTTCGTATTTATTTTTGCTGTGACTTGCGCTTGACTTAGTTTAAAGTGTGGGGGACTTTTGCAGGTACCACATTCTCTCGTTCAGAAACACTTGGTCTTGATCGTAAGGCAGGGTCAACACAACCAAGCATGATACTAGATGCAGGAGTTGTCTCCAATGCATATGGCGCCTAGCATTCCCAAAATGGTCACCCATCTGGTACTGGCCAATCTCATTGTTGCTTAACTTTGGGGGTTATGAAGACAACAAATATGTATTGCTTATGAAAAAAGAATTAAACCCTTATAAAGTTGATTCTTCACTTAATCGTCAAAACAAGCGCTAAAAATATGTGGCAATCTACAGGAATACATGATTTCATTTATCCATGCAGATGCTACCATAGTTTCTTCCAAACTATCATTAAATTTTTTATTTTTTTAAAATTTTGCGACATGAAATCTATAGAGTGAGATACAAGATGGAATTATTTGAAATTCAGGTGCTTATGTTATGATATTTTTGGCATATTCTTATAGAAAATATTCGTAAATCTTATTTAGACAATAAAAAATTGATTCAAAAACCTTTTAAAAAATATATAAATGACAGTTAATGATGTTTTTTTTTGGGGGGGGTTTAGAATTCTATTAAAAATAGAAAAAGTTTTATATTATTCGGCTTTTCATATGATAAAATTTAGGTTTTTATCTTTCTGGAAAAAAAATGTTGTTCAAGAATAATGGATTTTAATAGATTTCTCTCTCTTCCGGAACTCTCTTCCGTTGGCCTGTTTCCCACCTGACTACAACCTGGATGTCTTCAAATCCAACATAAACAAATTCCTGATGAATCGCCCCCTTAAGCAAGACACTTTATCAAATTTCCAATACTAACGATTACTATGATAGTATCCCATTTATTACTGTACACACAATAACCCTTATCCCTGAGTGGATTCTGGACCTTGATAAGTGGTGACTACCTTGTAAAAAAAAAAAAAAAAAAGATTTTAATTCGTTTGAAAAAAAAAACACTTAGTTTTTCTACCATTTTTTGGCTGTGCCTACTTCTTTCTGTCTGACAGTATAGGTTTAGGCAATCTTATTCTATTGCAGATATTGTAACTATCATCTCTGAACGCATAGACAATGCACTGGATGACTCCAGGGAAGTTAGAGCTGCAGCCCTTGATATATCCAAAGCCTTTGACAAGACCTAGAATGAACTGCTTCTCAGAAAAATTAAATCGTAAAACAAAATGCTGTTTCTAACAGTATTTTGTTTTATTTTTTATTTTTATGTCATTATCGAGACTTCAAAGATGTAGGAGTCAAATCTGGACGAATACTCAACATAATGAGATCTTTATTAGACAAGAGAAAATTCCAGGTTGTACTCGATGTGTGACAGAGCGCAGATGCACACTTGACAGTTGCACACAAAGAAAAAAACGAAACGGTTATAAAAAGAAGAATGTGTGCGTAGACCAGAGATCACGTTTGAGACATGGGTGAAGCCATGCATGGCTGGAGAATGAGGAATAAAGGTCTTTTCATAAAGCCTGAAACAATGAGTTGAAGTTCTTTCATTTTCCTTTCTTTTGTTTCTTGTGGTGGAGTCTACAACGTGTTGGGTCCTTACCTACTAATGACTACGTTATAACATTTGCTTCCATTTGTCAATGAAAATAGTGAAAGAACGGTTTGTAAATGTTAATGTGTTGTTAAACTGTACAAATAAGGAATTTGATTTCGCTAATTACGAAGCGTCAATGTTCGTGGGAAAATGTAAAACTTTAAAGAGTGTGAGAGGGAAAGAGGAGAGAAACAATTATGATCACAAGGACACGTAGGTGACATCACAGCTGAGACAATGAGGAATAAAAGTCTTACACCTGAAACAGCGAGTTGAAGTTCTTTCCTATTCTTTGTCTTTGTCTCCTTTGCGACAGTCTACAACGTGTTGGGTCTACAGGTTAATATACATGTGTAAAAGTTGTGTAATGTGACAGATGGCTGTATATGTAAACAACATTATATTATTGTGGATGTGCCCAAGTGTTCGATCCTTGGATCTTTATTATTCCCAATATTCATAAATGACCTCCCTGATAAAACTGAGTCTTAAACAAGTATATCTGCTGCTGATACAACATTTTATAATGAATCATGTCATCTACTGAATTGATGGAAATTTAAATTTCTTAAATAATAAAAAACAACTACTGGATGTTTTATGTCCTATTGTTTAGATTTAAATGGCCCTGGCTGCCCCTAGGAGGCGTTATAGGGGGTAAAATTACCCCCAAATCGTTCATCCATTCGCACTTTTCTCAATAACCACGCCTTGATTTTTTTTGAAATTTTGCACAAATATTAGTCATGGTGAAAGTAAATTTTTCACTCCTGGAAGGGGACACTGCATTCTCGGCTTGTTACAATTTGAATCAAAATTCATTGTATAATTTTGATTATAGAAAATGTCTGTTATACAAGGCCTAAGCTTAAGCGATTTCAAGAAGAAATTTACTTAATGGATGTCTCAATCAAGTTTAATGTCAACCTATACTTTTTGAATTTTCAAGTGAGAAATTTGGACCATTAAAATCATTTAAACTACTCTAAAAAATACTGAACTTTATGAAATTGTGACTTTTCTAAATTTGATGGTCTTTGATAACCAACGTGCAAAATTCCACCTTTGTGAAATAAAAAACAAAAACAAAAAAACATGGTGTTTTTTTTATGTCATCTATTCAATCGATGAATATTGAAGTTTCTTAAATAATAATTAAAAAAATACTGGACTTTTTGTTGTAAAATTTACTTTTTTTTTGCCATAACAAGTATGTATTTCCAAAAATGTTACTTTTATTTAGCATTTTTACTGGCAAGTGTGATGTCAAAAAGCATCGATGATAACATGTAGAATGGATGCTGAACTGATGATGATTTATGCACTTTTTTTTAGGGAATCTGATAGAGTCGTCTTCTTCTATTTCTCGAAGTTCGAACTACCAATCTTTGGTAAGTATTCTCTTTTTCATTTCCATTCTATGGATTACCATTTTCATCTTAAGTCATTTAAGGAATGGCAAATATTTGATACGACACGCCTGTCATGAGTGTGCATTGCAATTATGCAATCCAGTAAACATGCAACTTGTGTATGTTTACAATGTAAAAAAATTTGGAGATGCTTTTCTTTGGTCTTGAACCACGAATTTCTCCAAAGATCTCCACTATCACATAAAAATCACTTTGTTCCGAAATTGCTGAGCCTGTCTTTCGCAAATTTTACACAAAGGTAATTTATATGCCTGGCAGTGTTCTTAGATATGTTTTGTACAGAAATCCATCCAATAAGTATCGAAAATCGAAAAAATCTGATCTTAAAAATAACTTTGCTTATAGATAAAAAAATAAGAATTTTTACAAGGGAATATTTTACGCTACACTGGCCAAGGAAATAATAAAATCTTAGATCATTTCTTAAAAAAAAAAAAAAAATTATCGTCATCTAGAGATATAGCTTAGTGTTCGAGCATTCGACTACAGATCGAATGATCCCCTGTTCATTCTATTTACTATTATATAAGAGTCATTTTGTGTGTGTATGCGTAAGAGTTCATAGATTCCGAAACAGCTCAGCCTATCTTTTGCAAATTTTACACAAAGGTAATTTATATGTCTGGCAGTGTTCTTAGATATGTTTTGTACAGAAATTGATCCGATAAGTATGAAAAATCGAAAAAAAAAAATTCAATCCTAAAAATAGTTTTTTTCATATAGATAAAGGAATTTTTACAGGGGAATTTTTATATCTTACATCGGCAAGGGACATAATAAAATCTTAGCAAATTATTTCTTCTTAAAAAAACAAAACATCTGGAGATATATCGCAGTAATAGAGCATTTGACTACAGATCGAGCCTATGGGTACCTCGCCATTTTATTTAACTATTTTCTTATTAATGAGTTTGATTTATGATAAAAGAAAAGGTACCATTTAAAATCGCAGCAAATCATTTCTTCATTTGCATATTTTAAAAGTAAACATTAATCAGAAGTGAGTTTTCCAGGGCATTCAGCGATTATATTATCGATCTATCTTTACTATAATATAAAAGTCACTTTGGGTGTGTGGATGTGTGAGAGAGAGTTCGAGTTCCTAATAGGTTGACAAACGGCTGAGCTTATCTTTTGCAAATTTCACACACATGTGATTTATGTGTCTGGCAGTGTTCTTAGATATGGTTTGTACAGAAATTCATCCGATAAGTATCAAAAATCTAAAAAAATCCAATCTTAAAAATAGTCTTTCTTCTCTTATAGATGAAAAAAGATTTTTTACAGAGGAATATTTTACGTTACACCGGTGAAATGTAAAATATTTCCCCTGTAAAAATTCTTCTTTATCTATAATAGAAGCAAGACTATTTTTAAGATCTTCAAACCTAAATATCAGCTGACATGATATTGTAAACAAACACAGACGGAATTTGATGAATGACATTATCATTATTATTTTTTAATTAATTTTGTTTTTTTGCAAATTAGTCTACTGGGCAAATTATTCGTTGTAATATCATAATATGATATTCATTAGAGGATTGATTCTATAATAATACACACACAATCTGCATAAATTAGAATATCATGTTTAAGCTTATTGTGTGATCAGGCAATGCCAATGCCAGGCATCCAGCTAGTTCTATTTAAAAATAATTTTTTTTTTTTTTTTTTTTTTTTTGCCCAGAACTATTAAAGTTTTGTCAATTATATATATATATATTTTTTTTTTTTTTTTTGCCTGGAAGCTTTAATTCTTTCAATGATGTAATTTTTTTTTCTTTTCTTGTCTTGAGCCATAAATTTCTGATATAATTATTTCTTTTCTGTTGCAGGGCACTATATATCCATTCTCATCCTCACGTCATTCCATTCCGGATGTATTCATCAGAGAAATATCGGACATCATCAAGATAAAAGAGGTAGGACAAAATTAACCAATCATCATTTGGGTCAGATGAGAGGTCATGAGTCAGGTCATGTTAAATATCAAATGCTCCCACCCCTCTTTCAGTCTCACTTACTTAAAAAAACAAAAAAAAAAACTATGTACAAATAAGGAAATTGTATTATGGGATTCTGGTTTTTGATTGGTTATATTTTTTTAACTTAATGTCTGCACAATTCGCTTTTCTTCTGGTGGGAAATGATTATATGTAAACTTTAATCAAGATTGGATTTATTAAGGTTTTATTCATCACATCAAGACCCAAAAGCCACTCGATGAAAAAGATTAGTAATCAACCATCTCAGCAAAAATAACCTTCTTAGTGACACGCAGTATGGTTTCCGTTCTGCTAAATCTACAGCAGATGTGCTTACAGTTATATCTCATAGGATTAGCGGATCTCTTGACGGAGGCTACCTTTCTAGGGCAATTGCTCTTGACATATCAAAGGTCTTTGATAGAGTATGGCATAAAGGTTTACTTCACAAGATCTCCAGCTATGGTATAGCTGGAAATGTCTTCTCAATTATTAAATCATTTCTCTGATTGGTTCATAAGAGTAATGATTGATGGGCAGAAATCAGAAGCGCACAATATTAATGCTGGAGTCCCTCAGGTGTCCATCCTGGACCCAACTCTCTTCCTGATCTATATTAATGATCTTCCAAATCACATCCTTACATCATTCGTAGACATCTATGCTGATGACAATAATATCTATGGCAACACATCAAAGGCCGTAAACGACCATGTTCTCTCTGATTCTCTCTCCTTTGATCTTGAGCAAGTAGTACAATGGGGAAAGAGGTGGCTTGTTACTTTTAATGCATCTAAAACCAAGCTGTTGTTTTTACATCATCAACGCTCTGATCCCCATCTGGCATCAATTGAAATGAATGACTCTCGTCTTGGGGAGGCCTTATATTTTGACAAACTTCTGGGCTTGACCTCTACTCCTGATCTGAAATGGAACCCATGCATCCAATCCGTTGCCAAGGCCGCTGGAAAAATGGCGGGATCCTACATCGATCCAGTAGATATCTCACAGCTGATGCAATTCTCTATCTATATAAGAGCCAGGTACATCCAAGGATGGAGTACTGTTGCCACATCTGGGCAGGAGCTGCTAGAAAGGACTTATCCTGCCTTGATAGAGTTCAAAATAGACTTCATAGCCTTGTGGGAGATGTCCTTTTCTCTTCCCTGCAACCTCTTTCTCACAGAAGAGATGTTGCAAGTTTGTCTCTGCTTTATCGCTATTTTCATGGCAGGTGCTCGACTGAGCTCCATTCTATGGTCCTCCCTTGCCAAACTTTCACAAGAAACACCCGTCTAGCAGAAAACACTATCACTAATTTCCCCCACTCTTTATCTGTGCCTAAACCTAAACATAGATTCTATGAGCAAAGCTTCTTTCTTAGAACTGCACTCCTATGGAATTGTCTTCCGTTTTTCTGCTTTCCAACTGACTACAATATGGTTGTGTTCAAGTCTAACGTAAACAAGTTTTTGATGAGCCGTTCCATATAAATTAACAAATTTACCGAATCTCCATTACTAATTGTTACTATATTGTCCAATTTCTACTGTACACTCTTTAACCCTTATCCTCGAGTGGCCTCGTGGCCTTGATAAGTGGTGATGCCTATGTAAAAAAAAAAAAAAAAAAAAAAGAAGAATTTCAGATAGACGGTGAGACAACACCTTGATGATTGGTGATCATTGGGCACAATGATTATTTAAAAGGGCAGCTCAAAAAAAACTTAGGTGCTTGTTTAGTTTAATCAAGACATTAAGAAATGAAAATATTGGAAAAAAAATTATATTGTACATGCCCGTTATGGAATGAAGTTCTCATAAAAAAAAAATTTCACTTAATTGGATCAAGTAGTTTTTTTTTTTTTTTTTTTTTTTTTTTTTTTACAGAGGAAAATCAAATTTTAATGAGCTCGATTATATCCCAACCATCTTGCGTATTCCATGTACAAGGAAGGGAGTGCCTTTAGACAAAAAAGGGATTAGCAAAGAACTAAATGAAAAAAGGATTTAAAAGCACAGAAAAACCCTGTAAAATAAGTGAAAAAAGAATAGTTTTTTTTCTGCCAATGTTTCAAAATAATCTCATCAAATTTTAACAAACTTTAAGCGGTGATGGAGTTATCTCCCTTAGCTCCACTTCTTTGTCCCAAAAATAGGCAAGCTGGCGGAATATGATCGATCTCATTAAAATTTGATTTCCCACCGTACAAAAAAACAACAAACTACTTGATTAAATTAAGTGAAACTTTGTTATGAAAACTTAATTCCATAATAATTAATATTTTCATTTTTTAATGTCTTGATTAAACTAAACAAGTGCTCAAATTATTTACATTGGACTTGAAAATGACCATACTGTAGGCAGCTGGGAAGCAACCGTATGGTATTGTATTCAGCAAGAATTTATCATCAGAGAAATAGCCAGATTGGATTTCCTCATCAGAATCTGTTTTTGTTTATTTTAAATACTAAATAACTGTGACACTATTAACAGTGACCTTACATTAAGTTATCATGTGGCATTACTTTAAATACAAAAAACTTTATTACTTTAAATACAAAAAAACTTTAAATACAAAAAACATGTGGCATTACTTTAAATACAAAAAACTTTATTACTTTAAATACGAAAAACATGTGGCATTACTTTAAATACAAAAAAACTTTATTACTTTAAATACAAAAAACATGTGGCATTACTTTAAATACAAGAAACGTGGCATTACTTTAAATACAAAAAACTTTATTACTTTAAATACGAAAAACATGTGGCATTACTTTAAATACAAAAAAACTTTATTACTTTAAATACAAAAAACATGTGGCATTACTTTAAATACAAAAACATGTGGCATTACTTTAAATACAAAAAACATGTGGCATTACTTTAAATACAAAAACATGTGGCATTACTTTAAATACAAAAAAACTTTATTACTTTAAATACAAAAAACATGTGGCATTACTTTAAATACAAAAACATGTGGCATTACTTTAAATACAAAAAACTTTATTACTTTAAATACAAAAAACATGTGGCATTACTTTAAATACAAAAAAACTTTATTACTTTAAGTACAAAAAACATGTGGCATTACTTTAAATACAAGAAACATGTGGAATTACTTTAAATACAGAAAACATGTGGCATTATTTTAAATACCAGGCGAATAGATTTGCCTGATATGTAATGATATCAAAGACTTTTCCTGTTAATTTATTTGAAACTACCATATTTCACTTGTGTTTGTCTTTCTGTGAACATGCATAGTGCAGTATGTTTTGCTAGTGTATCTGGCCAGAGTCAGACCACCCAAAAGATATTCTCTTTGTTTGAAAAAGTAAGTGTTTCATTTAACGGAAAAGTCACACTGGAATCTGCTTGGTAAGAGAAACAATTTTGAACTGCGATATTTCCCTTGTGAAAGGCAAGGTACATATATATGTATGTATATATATATATATATATATATATATATATATAGTAATTTATTAATAAATAATTTATAAAATATATATGGCGATTAAGCTACACTGAATATTCCACGTTTCATCCACTCTAAGACTTTTCAGGGTCCTAGAGTGGATGAAACTAGCTCTACCTACGTATTGAGCAATTTTGAAGTAAATACTTAAAGTTTATGCATAAATCTATACTTTCGTATATTAATTCTATGTGAGTAAATTAAGTAGTTATATATATATATATATATATATATATATATATATATATATACACACTCACCCACCAACCACACAAAGCATTCATACACACACACACACACACACACACACACACACACACACACACACACACACACACATATATATATATATATTTCTTATGAATTTGTATGTTTCTATGTGTTTTTATCTTTATAAATGACAAATATTACATTATATCGTATACATATACCCATTGTGAAACTCTCTCAGACAAAACTTGATATGGCTTATTTGGATATATTTTTCAAATAAATTATATATTATATAATATAGATTTATAATTTGTATTAATGAATACTATTCTACACATAATAATTTTATCTATAGTAATTTTATTATAATTATTAAAACAATTAAAGAGATTTGAATTAAAAAATATAGTGCTTTAAAAACATTTTTAGCATTTAATTTTCAAGGGAGATAATTACATAAAAACTCCCAGCGTCAAATGGCATTAATGTTGTGAAGACGAGTTACTATACTTTGATTTTAGCCAGAATGCCAAGGAGCAATGAAAATATTTTTTGTGATTAAGCATTTTTAAATGAATTGCAAAAGGCCATATAACATATGCAAACAGTCAACGTATAGGTTTTAAATAAAAAAAATTCTTTTAATTTATTCATGCCAATAATATTGTAGGGTCTGCAGTCACGCTTGACATTTATAAAAAGAAATATGTTTTACTTTTAATTTATTCATACCACTAATTCTATATTCTATTTCTCAGGAGTTTGTATGTGGCTGTGTATGTTTACAAAGTAAAAACTACTCAAAGTCTTAAATATATATATATACATACATACACACACTGTCTGTCCGTCCGTCCCTCCATTAGGTGCAATGAATTAAGTATTGTGGTATCTGTTATATATAATCTATACTCCTATAAATTTTTTTTTTTTTTTTTGTGTATTGATATTCATATTATATATAATATATATATCGTATATATATTTGTTTAAAAAAAATTTGCCTACCAAACTCCTAGAACTTTTGGTCTACAGACATGAAACTTAATATATAGAGACCCATGCAAAACTTGGGGAAAATCTATGCAAATTTCGTTCTGATAATGTAGAAGCACTTTTTTTTTTCTATAACTGTGACGTTTCCTTCTTTTTCAAATTAGATTGCATTTTATAATCTCAGGCTCAGAAGATCTTGCTGTTCTGTGCGATGAATATCATTGGAACGGTCGTGCTATCATACTGGTGTCATACAACTGGCAGCATTGGTAAGAAACATTTTTTCTTTTGTGTTGTGAATCAGTTTAATTGGATTTCAGTCAATCACCTGACGGATAAGAAAGGGAATGAAAAGGTGAAAATTCCATTCTGTTTGCATTATTCAAACAAGTATTTTGAAATAAAATGGAAGAAAATAGAACAATTTATTTAACAATTTATTTAACAATCTTTTACCAAAGTATGTTATTTTCATCACATGAAAATAAAATGTCTTTGCATGAAAAAATGTAAAAAGTGTGTGAAGTAAAAAGTGTGATGTAAGAATGTAAAAAAACATGTAATGTAAAAAGTGTGTGATGTAAGAATGTAAAAAAACATGTAATGTAAAAAGTGTGTGATGTAAGAATGTAAAAAACATGTAATGTAAAAAGTATGTGATGTAAAAATGTAAAAAATCATGTAATTTAAAAAGTGTGTGATGTAAGAATGTAAAAAAAACATGTAATGTAAAAAATGTGAAGTAAGAATGTAAAAAAAACATGTAATGTAAAAAATGTGAAGTAAGAATGTAAATAAACATGTAATGTAAAAACTGTGATGTAAGAATGTAAAAAACCATGTAATCTAAAAAGTGTGATGTAAGAATGTAAAAACGTGATGTAAGAATGTAAAAAACCATGTAATGTAAAAAGTGTGTGATGTAAGAATGTAAAAAACCATGTAATGTAAAAAGTGTGTGATGTAAAAATGTAAAAAATCATGTAATGTAAAAAGTGTGTGATGTAAAAATGTAAAAAACCATGTAATGTAAAAAGTGTGTGATGTAAGAATGTAAAAAACCATGTAATGTAAAAAGTGTGTGATGTAAAAATGTAAAAAATCATGTAATTTAAAAAGTGTGATGTAAGAATGTAAAAAAAAACGTGTGATGTAAGAATATAAAAAAACATGTAATGTAAAAAGTGTGTGATGTAAGAATGTAAAAAACCATGTAATGTAAAAAGTGTGTGATGTAAGAATGTAAAAAATCATGTAATGTAAAAAGTATGTGATGTAAGAATGTAAAAAACCATGTAATGTAAAAAGTGTGTGATGTAAGAATGTAAAAAACATGTAATGTAAAAGGTGTGTGATGTAAGAATGTAAAAAAAACGTGTGATGTAAGAATATAAAAAAAAAATGTAATGTAAAAAGTGTGTGATGTAAGAATGTAAAAAATGTAATGTAAAAAGTGTGTGATGTAAGAATGTAAAAAATCATGTAATGTAAAAAGTATGTGATGTAAGAATGTAAAAAACCATGTAATGTAAAAAGTGTGTGATGTAAGAATGTAAAAAATGTAATGTAAAAAGTATGTGATGTAAGAATGTAAAAAATCATGTAAAAAGTGTGTGATGTAAGAATGTAAAAAACCATGTAATGTAAAAAAACGTGTGATGTAAGTATGTAAAAAAAGTGTGTGATGTAAGAATGTAAAAAAATGTAATGTAAAAAGTATGTGATGTAAGAATGTAAAAAATCATGTAATGTAAAAAGTGTGTGATGTAAGAATGTAAAAAACCATGTAATGTAAAAAAACGTGTGATGTAAGAATGTAAAAAACCATGTAATGTAAAAAGTGTGTGATGTAAGAATGTAAAAAAACATGTAATGTAAAAGGTGCACCAACCTATCTCTTGCTTCCATTATTTTGTCCTTTACTGGTCACATTCCATGAGCAATACTTCTGACGAAGAGGGAAGAATTGCTGTTTTCTAATTCAGAATTTATGCATCAAATATTTATTTATCTGCAGACTTTTTTCCTCCTCTTTTAGTTGTTGCTTCACAACGTTTCGGCCTTTGTCAGATGGAAACCCACGATGGGATAGGAATGTCGAGTCTCTTAACTGTATCCTAAGTAATTACTGCCTTCCATAGTTGTTGTAGTAATTACTGATTTCCATAGTTGTTGTAGTAATTATTGCCTTTCATAGTTGTTGTAGTAGTTACTGCCTTCCATAGTTGTTGTAGTAGTTACTGCCTTCCATAGTTGTTGTAGTAGTTACTGCCTTCCATAGTTGTTGTAGTAATTACTGATTTCCATAGTTATTGTAGTAATTACTGATTTCCATAGTTGTTGTAGTAATTACTGCCTTCCATAGTTGTTGTAGTAATTACTGCCTTCCATAGTTGTTGTAGTAATTACTGCCTTCCATAGTTGTTGTAGTAGTTAATGCATTCCATAGTTGTTGGAGTAATTACTGATTTCCATAGTTGTTGTAGTAATTACTGCCTTCCATAGTTGTTGTAGTAATTACTGCCTTCCATAGTTGTTGTAGTAATTACTGCCTTCCATAGTTGTTGCAGTAATTACTGATTCCCATAGTTGTTGTAGTAATTACTGCCATCCATAGTTGTTGCAGTAATTACTGATTTCCATAGTTGTTGTAGTAATTACTGCCTTCCATAATTGTTGCAGTAATTACTGATTCCCATAGTTGTTGTAGTAATTACTGCCATCCATAGTTGTTGCAGTAATTACTGATTCCCATAGTTGTTGTAGTAATTACTGCCATCCATAGTTGTTGTAGTAATTACTGCCTTCCATAATTGTTGCAGTAATTACTAAGGGTACAGTTAAGACTCAGTATTCCTATCCCGTTGCGATTTACCACCTTACGAAGATAAGATAAAATAGAAACTCTTCGATATACTTAAATACCAGTCAAAAATAAGTGTCCTCGCCAAAAAATTAGGAAAAATTAATTGAAAACAAAAACAAAAATCAATTTTCATATTTTGCTGATCATTATTACTTGGTTAAATGACAGACGGACTTATCTCCCCCTGTTTTACAGATGTTTCTTCTCGCATCATTGGCAGATCAACAAAATATGAAAACTGCTTTTTATTTTCAATTAGCAGGCCACCTGGCATTGCCTTTCGTAAAATATGTATGTTGTGTAGCGGTGTACGTATATTGGGGATGGATAATGACGTTTATAATAGAGGATGATGACGACGATGATGATTATAATAGATATAAAGAGAGACACAGTTCTTTTAACATGAGGGAGATTCATTATTTTCTTGTTTCCCTTTCTGGTCGCTTCCAAAAGGGTTTCAGCTAACTCAATTCTCCTCTCTCCCAACTCTTCTAACTGTCTCCCAGCTGTGTCTCTCCACTCTCTGACTGAACTAGCTTTTGAATATATTGTAAATTATCTTTCTTTGTGACGTCAAAACGTGCTTCAGCCACGTGAATGTGTGAGTCATCTGATATCAAGTTGCAAGGTTCTTTTACGTGACGACTACTACACAGCGAGACATGATGGAGTATGTAAGTACCTTCACTGGACCATCTGAAAAAAATTAAACATCCAATGTAGCAGCAAGTCCTGGCAACATCAACCTAAAAGAACAGTTGAAAATGACTTATATACCATACATTACGACCATGTAAACCCTACAGCCACCTACCTTGAAAATGCTGCCGTGAAACCTGATGTAATATGGAATAAGTCAAAAAGAATTGCAACCTTGGTTGAAGTGAGTGTCCATAATGATGGAGGTCTGAACAGATCTGAAAGGGAGAAACCGACCAAATATCAAGGTCTCATGTATGATATGAAAATAAACTGGAATCTTAGAAATATAGGGGGCTAAATGTGGAACAAATAATGGACATAGTCATTTCTTTTTTTATTTTTTTGCATGGTGCAAAACTCAAACTGACATATGTTAAGGCCTAAAACTGCAATCTTTCTTCATTTTTACCAGGATTTGACGTCCCCTGGGGACTTTTGTGGCTAAATTGGGTGGGGGCAAAAGCTGAACTTAGTCATTTTGTTATGCCTTCTTCACTGTGCACTCACGGGGGACCCTGCATGCTTCACTTGGTCTTTTTTAATCTGAACATGTGATTCTTACAATATGAGAAGTTTTTTGTTATCATGTTTATGTCTGATATACGTATGTTTGCGTAGAAATATATGAACAAAAAAGAAAACAATGGATTCTACTTATTTACGAATTATAAGAAAAACTAATAAACAGATTAAAAACACTGGACCATCTGAAAAAAATTAAACATCCAGTGTAGCAGCAAGTCCTGGCAACATCAACCTAAAAGAACAGTTGAAAATGACTTATATACCATACATTACGACAATATAATCCCTACAGCCACCTACCTTGAAAATGCTGCTGTCAAACCTGACATAGTTATATGGAATAAGTCAGAAAGAGTGGCAACCTTAGTTGAAGTGAGTGCCCGTAATGATGGAGGTTTGAACAGAGCTGAAAGAGAGAAACAGACTAAATATCAAGGTCTCATGTATGATATGAAAAGAAACTGGAATCTTAGGGAGATATTAATCATACCAGTTATGCCACAGGGCTTATGAAGAAGAACCTGAAGTCATATCTAACTAATATTCCTGGTGAACCAAGTGCAAAAGAGATCCAAACAATTGCACTTAAGAGAACAATGAGGATACTAAAAAGAGCTCTCGGTTGGTTTCAATAAAAAGCAGGGCAATGTTGGCAGTTGGTTTGGCTGCCCCATACTCAGTATTACAATCTTCAAAGGAAGAAAATGCTCAACATGTTTTTGGCAAAACAAAGATATTCCTTAATTTACATTGTCCGATATCTGACCAAACTAGTTGTATTGCTATTTCTAACGTAATGGACAATTGCTCTACATTCCTAAAATCGTATCTAAATAGCAATATGTATTCACTTTTAACTTTTGAATACAGAGTTCAATTCTAGCCTTTTTCTTTAATAAATATTATTTTCAAACTTATTTACATCGTTCCTCTAATTACTGGGATCTGTCCTCTTCCATATATGACATGTGTAAAATATGCCATAAATAATATATTATCTAATAAGAAACCATAAAAAATGAATAATTAATAAATACTCATTTTTCAAAGGAATATGCAAATTAGTTAACCTTCATGTCGTCGCTCACATATCCATGACTGAGTATATTAAGATGTTCATTTTAATAATTTTTAAATAGAAAAAGTAGGCTTTTAATATCAATGTCAGAGTGAGAAAAAATCAACTTTATAGTTAAATAGATTAAAATTTTAGTTAATAATTTTTCCTATTTGTTTTAGTGAGGATACTTATTTTTGCCTGATAAATAATAATATCGAAGAGGTTTTATTTGGAATGTGATTTTCATATGCATTCCATACTGTATAAGCACCCATATTTTCTTGTTTTTCTCCTCTTCCTCTTGCTTCACCTTCCTTTTCCGTCTTATGACAGTTCTCTCTGAAAACTGAAAATGTCAATTGTGCTGTTAATGTTATGACTTCAAATGATTCATGATAGAGGGTAAGGGAGTTAGATGACTTATTTTCCACCAAAGAAGTCACAAGTTCATAAATGATCAGTTAATTAGTTTAAGAGTGAATCTTATACATACAAATATATAAATATATACACATAAATAAAATTCATAATGATCAGTTAATTAGTTTAGGAAGTTGTCATTTCTTGATTTGTGAGAAGAAAAATGTGATTTCCAAAACTGATTTACTTTGAAAATCATTGTCTTTTCAGCTCTCACTGCATACACCTACCTGACGATCTTTGACATTTTCAGGTAAGAAATTTTCTTTCCTCTTGAAACCTATGCCATCATTTCTATTATTTCTAATATATAAAGTAAAGTCGGTCTTATGTTTCTGAAGTTTTGAGATGATGGTTTGGATGATTTGGACTACCTTTTTGTAACTTTTTGACCATTGTACCATCCGTCCTTCTTCATGTGCATTTATTACCAATCAAAACTTTCGTAGTGCAACAGATAAAAGTGCTATGTAATAATTAATGACATAGTCCCCGATGTTGAGATCTAATCTTCAGTACGGGCAGTACTAAGAATACTATTATGAATTAAGGACTTCTACCCGGCAATGGCGACCAGAATGAGAACAATCTGTTGTATATTGGTTTTATTAGAGCAGATGATATATTAAAACATGTCATGTGTTATCTAGTGGATGTAAGATATTGTTCTTTTAACAGACAGATAATAAACGTATAAATCGTATGTATGTTGTTTAGCTATGAGGACATGATATTGACGTGTAAACCGAGTCATGTTGTATCAGACTTATCACACGGGATATTTTTACAGTTCATATATAAGAAGAATAATATATGCTTCATACCTTTTGTTCTTGAAGAGTTCTTCTGTATCTTCCCGCTGCTCCGTGATGAACCATGAAGCGATCACCATTCAATTGAGACATCTGTTCTTATTTGTGAAACCATTAAAACAACTCTTTATATTTTTATAATATAAATTCATTACAGTTGTCTCAAATGGTTTTCACAGGATCTGCAGTTAGTCTACATTTTCTGTTCATACAGCCCGCTCCTAGCTGTCTGTCCACCCCTGTCTAGACGTCTGTCCGCTCTGGTGGTCAATCCTCAACTCTCTGAATCTCTCCCAAACTAACTACATCACGTGTTCTCTTACGTCACCTAATTACGTGTCTCAGACCAACCTAATCAACAGCTAGTTATTTGTTTATTCAAAACCCCAAAATAATGTTTACATATATTTTCTATTTTCACATTCCTTTTGCGATTCACACGTCAATCATTTCTTCTGCAATTTAATTGTTTATTCTTCTAATCATAATAACTGATCCAGCGACCATCCATCGTTCAAATCAATTAATAAGAATACAATAACAATAATAATGTTTTGACCCTTGACCCCGCTTGCCACAGTTAACAGATACTACGCTATGATCACAAATCTACACATTGATTAAATAAAAAGTTCTATGTGAAATTCGGTATGAACTTCCGAGTTTATATCAGCCTAAATGTTCAAAAATATCAAATCAAATCGTACAAAAATGAAACAATACATTCACAAAACAGTTTAAAATGATATTTAACGAGAAATGATCAAATTTATTATTTGACGTTTCTGTATTTTTGAGATGAGGATTCGTTATTTGTATTATTCATTGGACTGCTGTTCTCATCTTGAGTGCGATTGTAACAACGTTTTGGTCGATATAACCTCTGACCTTCTTGTATCTTGTCGAACTCGGGAATTTGGACGGAATTTCAAGCGGAACCCGTTATTTACTTCACGGGGGTAGTTTATTATTTGGATTCTTCAGACTACTATTCTCATCTTGAATGTTATTTTCACAACGTTTTGGTCGATATAACCTCTGACCTTCTTCAGGTGTATCCTGTTGAACCCGGGAATGTTTCTGTTGAACTCGGGAATTTGGACGGAATTTCAAGCGGAACACGTTATTTACTTCACGGGGGTAGTTTGCTTCACTACCCCCGTGAAGTTTATTATTTGGGTTCTTCAGACGACTATTCTCATCTTGAATGTTATTTTCACAATGCCCTTAACGTATTTGTTCCAATTCATGTTGCCTGTGAATGTTAAGATGAGGAAAGTTCTTATTTTTCTGGAATGAAAATTTGACCAAAAGTCTTAAACTTCAAGAATATATCAGCTATAATCAAAAGATAGTCTTTATGTCTCATCTATGGTTCCTACTCCAAAATGTGGAGAATGCTGAAGAGATGCAGAAACTGTTAAATAATCCTGTCAAAAGGTTACGAGTCTTCAACATTAAAACTGACCTCGCATCGTATTTTGAGTGTACGTATGGCTGTTCTAATTGTGACATGTGTAAAAAATTGTGCTTATCTCTTGCTGACCCCAAAAGCCATTTGCATAAACGTGCAAAACCTATCTTGCACCCCAATGATGTCACAACAAACAAAACTGATCGGATGTGCCAATTCTGGTTGGCCTGAGGAGTCACCTGTAGACATATACAATTTGAGGAGAGAATAAGAGAGGTGGGGAAGGACATGAAATAAAGAAGGCGGCCACGCTCGAAACCAAGAGGACAGCCACCATGTATAAGGTAGATAGGGTTCCACGGTTGTGGTGAAGGCAGTTCATCAAAAAGAAGGAAAACTCTGATAACAAAACAAAACTCTCTTTGATGATGGGAACCTGTAACTGGACTTTTACTCTCATCAGCTAACAGGGCAGATTAGGTTTCTTCACTTTATTAAGGCAACCTAACTAAAAGAAGGTAAACTTTAAAAATCTAAGAACCTGATATGGAACATTCGTATGATATGAAACGAAATTGGAAATTAAAAGACGTTTCAATTATACCAGTCATCATAGGAGCAACTGGGCTTATGAAAAAGAACTTTAAAAAGTACATAGCAAGCATACCCGGTGAACCAAGTGCAAGTGAAATACAAACGATTGCACTAAAAGGGACGGCTAGAATCCTGAAAAGATCTCTTGGTTGGACTCACTAAAATAGGGGTAAATGTCAGACATCTGGTTGGATGTCCCATCCCCTAGAAGAAAAAGTTTAAGAAAAATGAAAAAAAAAAAAAGAGACAAACCACTCAAAAAGTGGATTGTGTGCTATGCAAGGTCAATTCCATTGTAAAGCAATTCTACTGTAAAGCAATTCCGTTTTAAAGCAATTCCACTGTAAAGAAAGTCATATACGAGTACCTTCCAAAGTTTCTGTTTTTGTCTGTGTATTACTCCTTGGTACACAAGAGCACAAAACCTGAAAAATCTCTGAAGGGTGATCCCACTCGAAACCAAGCAGAAAGTCACTATGTGTGTGCGTGTGGAGAGGGGCTTGAACGCTGATGCAAAGAAACGTTTTCTAAATCCATTTTTTTTTTTTTGTTCCAACTATTTCCCCATTTAATTTGTTTTTCAAAATTTGTTTTGACTTTTAGTTTGCTTACCTGTCTCCTGACCTTATGGGTTCAATCTCAGAAGTCATCTTCCTCTTTTTCTTTCGGGTAAGTAAATACCATTTTCTCCATCACAACAATTTCTTTCATCATTATAGTTATGAAGCTGGGCCATTTCTCACGCTAATCAATTAGACCCCAAATTCATAATTCATATTCATAATTGAAAACCAATAGCTTCTAATGTGTGTGAGATTAATATTGTAAGATGAAATAATTTGCATATAGTGTTGCAAAAGGACATATCATTAATTAATTACTTGTTTTTATTTTTGTCTCTTCAAAAGATATCATATAAATAAAAGATATCAAAACCAAATCAATAAACAAAAAATACTATAAAAATTAAATAAACAAAAGGTATCGTGAAAACAATTTAATAAACAAAGGTATTGTAAAAATTTAATAAACAAGATATTGTAAAAACAATTTAATAAAAAAGATATTGTAAAAACAATTTAATAAACAAAAGATATTGTAAAAACAATTTAATAAACAAAAGATATTGTAAAAACAATTTAATAAACAAAAGATATTGTAAAAACAATTTAATAAAAAAAGATATTGTAAAAATTTAATAAACAAGATATTGTAAAAACAATTTAATAAAAAAGATATTGTAAAAACAATTTAATAAAAAAGATATTGTAAAAACAATTTAATAAACAAAAGATATTGTAAAAACAATTTAATAAACAAAAGATATTGTAAAAACAATTTAATAAAAAAAGATATTGTAAAAACAATTTAATAAACAAAAGATATTGTAAAAACAATTTAATAAAAAAAGATATTGTAAAAACAATTTAATAAACAAAGATATTGTAAAAATTTAATAAACAAGATATTGTAAAAACAATTTAATAAACAAAAGATATTGTAAAAACAATTTAATAAACAAAAGATATTGTAAAAACAATTTAATAAACAAAAGATATTGTAAAAACAATTTAATAAACAAAAGATATTGTAAAAACAATTTAATAAACAAAAGATATTGTAAAAACAATTTAATAAAAAAAGATATTGTAAAAACAATTTAATAAACAAGATATTATAAAAACAACTTAATAAACAAAACATATTATAAAAACAATTTAATAAAAAAAGATATTGGAAAAATAATTTAATAAAAAAAGATATTGGAAAAATAATTTAATAAACAAAACATATTGTAAAAACAATTTAATAAACAAAAGATATTGTAAAATCAATTTAATAAACAAAAGATATTGTAAAATCAATTTAATAAAAAAAGATATTGGAAAAATAATTTAATAAACAAAAGATATTGGAAAAATAATTTAATAAACAAAAGATATTGGAAAAATAATTTAATAAACAAAAGATATTGGAAAAATAATTTAATAAACAAAAGATATTGTAAAAACAATTTAATAAACAAAAGATATTGTAAAATCAATTTAATAAAAAAAGATATTGGAACAATAATTTAATAAACAAAACATATTGTAAAAACAATTTAATAAACAAAATATATTGTAAAAACAATTTAATAAACAAAAGATATTGTAAAAACAATTTAATAAACAAAAGATATTGTAAACAAATTTAATAAAGAAAAGATGTTGTAAAAAATAATTTAATAAACAAAAGATATTGTAAAAACAATTTAATAAACAATTTAATAAACAAAAGATATCGTAAAAGCAATTTAATAAACAAAGGATATTGTAAAATCAATTTAATAAACAAAAGATATTGTAAAAAACAATTTAATAAACAAGGGATAATGTAAAAACAATTTAATAAACAAAGAATACTGTAAAAAACTAGACTCCTGAAAAGATCTCTTGGTTGGATTCACTAAAATAGGGGTAAATGTCAGACATCTGGTTGGATGTCCCACCCCCTATAAGAAAAAGTTTAAGAAAAATGAAAAAAAAAAGGAAGACTGTTGAAATGTTTTTTGTTTGTTGGGTGTCATTTTTTTACAATTAAATTTTTTTTATTCTACTTGTAGTTTTCTCCAATTAAAATGTTTTTGTTTTTTTGCTTTGTTTGTAGTTTCTTTCAAATAATGTTTTTTTTGTTTATATTTTTATAATTGGAATGTTTATTTTTGTTTATATTTTTATAATTGGAATGTTTATTTTTGTTTATATTTTTATAATTGGAATGTTTATTTTTGTTTATATTTTTATAATTGGAATGTTTATTTTTGTTTATATTTTTATAATTGGAATGTTTATTTTTGTTTATATTTTTATAATTGGAATGTTTATTTTTGTTTATATTTTTATAATTGGAATGTTTATTTTTGTTTATATTTTTATAATTGGAATGTTTATTTTTGTTTATATTTTTATAATTGGAATGTTTATTTTTGTTTCGTATATTTTGTGACTGAATTGAAATTGATGTCTTTCATTTTTGTTTCTCTTTTGTTTAGTTATGACAGATTTGTGGTTTTGGCTGTCTTTGCTAGCACCATGTTGGCCCAACTCGGAGCACTTTTTATTATTAAGGAAAGGTAATTGTTTCTTGTATGATTATTCGCTTCTTCATTGGATGTGGCTTTGATTTTGTTTCATTTACATCAGAATGGAAGGCGAGGGAGGAGGTTAATATTTTAGTGTCTGCCAATGTTTTTTTTAATACTCCTTTTTACTTCAAACAAGGAATACTGTCACTTGGAACGTTTAGGGGGATACTATTTGGGATTGTGTCTAACAGGGGATTGTGGGGAGTTGAGCAGTGAGATGACTGTTCACATTACATTTAAATTGCAGAGCAACAGCAGACAAATTCCAAAGTCTAGCAGTCAGAATGAGGGAAACTATTAGAGTAGAACGCTTTCTGATATGGAGGGACCTCTACAGTGAAGAGGTGGGATATTGCTGCTTGTCGAATTAGTTAAAGAGGCACAAGTGCTATGAATTCATAGAGCACATTTCATCAAAGTACTTGTAACACAAGCTCAGATATGCGACATTCAAGTGATGTGGCAGTGGTTGGAGCTTTGGTGATAGTGTGAGATGTATTGGTTTGAGACTCTTCTTGAACCGTATCTAAGAGTAAGAGATTAGTAGTAGATGCACTAGCCCATATGTGGCAGCAATATACATGGCTGAATTGTGGTTTTGTGTTGGTTAATTAATAACCTTTGTTAGTTAATTATGAAGTAAATAAAAAAAAGTGTACCTTTCTTACTTAATCAATCTTCATATGGGAAGTTATATCAACAGTTGCAAAAGAAAACAAATCAATTAATACTTAACATTTTCTCAGCCTTTACACACAGGGACATAGAAAGATAAGTCTGTTTATTCACATGATGACATACACGAAGAGAGAAGCACACTTCGTACAAGTGTTTTTATAAGATAGACTTTCACTTTTTAATTAAAATTGGTGCACCCTTTTGGTTCTTGAAATGGTAATGTAGATTTATTTGTCAGTTATATATACACATATTTGACGTCCAGCCACACTGATGAGTTTCAAAAAGCAAAATGTGTCTGTGAATAATATATATATATATATATATATATATATATATATATATATATATATATATATATAATTTAAAGGAGATTAGAACAATAGTCTAAAGAGCTGAGTGTATTTTAATGTAACAGTGAAATTACTAGTTTAATTAAAATACAGGAAAGAGAAAGTGCTTGTTGTAATTTAGATATATAATAAGCTCGATAGTTAAATGTCCTAGAGCTAATTCAATATTAAGTAATGTGATTGATAATTTAGATGTTTGCTATAGCTTTTTACCTTATTCGATAAGATAAAAAGCTATAGCAAACATCTAAATTTTTAACCATAGTTCCTGATTTCAAAAAGCGAAAAATTAAAAGATTCATCTGCCTTACTTTTAATGCTAGGTTTATTTATGGTGTCTTTTAAATTCAATAAAAACCCTTCAAAATTTGCTGACGAGGAGACCTTGCTTATTAAAAAACTATATGTAATTATTGTACGTAACTTGATGTATACCACAATAAAAAGCATTGTTTTCCGAAACGATCGTACAGATAATTGATTTTGTTGTTGTTCCTTCTTATGAAACGGATTTTTAATTTAATTATAATTTGATTTTTAAATTTTAAATTATCAATCACATTACTTATATATATATATATATATATATATATATATTAAGCTGGATGCCTGGCGTTGATATTTTAATTTATGCAGATTGCGTATGTATTATTGTAGAATCGATCATCTATTTATTATATATTACGAGTAATAATTTGCCCGGTGAACTAATTCGCAAAAAAAATATAAAAATAATAATGATAATGTCGTTCATCAAGTTCCGTCTGTTTACAATATCATGTCAGCTGATATTTGGGCTTGATGATGAATGCCCTGGAAAAGTCACTTCTAATTAATGTTTGATTTTAAAATATGCTGACAAAGAAATGATTTGCAGCGATTTTAAATAGCACCTCTTATTTTATCATAAATTGAACTCCTTAAGAAATAAAAATAAAATGGTGAGGTACACCAGGTCTTGAACACGGGATCATTCGATTTGTAGTCGAATGATTTACCACTGAGCTATATCTTCAGATGACAAGAAATTTGCAATTTTTTAAGAAGAAATGATTTGTTGAGATTTTATTTTATTTTTTTTTTTACATAGGCATCACCACTTATGAAGGCCAGGAGGTCACTCGAGGATAAGGGTTAAAGAGTGTACAGTAGAAATTGGACAATATAGTAATCGTTAGTAATAGAAATTCGGTAAATTTGTTAACTTATATGGAACGGCTCATCAAAAACTTGTTTACGTTAGACTTGAAGACAACCATATTGTAGTCAGCTGGAAAGCAGGAGACAATTCCATAGGCGTGCAGTTCTAAGAAAGAAGCTTTGCTTATGGAATCTACATTTAGGTTTAGGCACAGATAAAGAGTGAAGGAAATTATTGATAGTGTTTTCTGCTAGACGGGTTTTTCTTGTGAAAGTTTGACGAGGGGAGGGACCATAGATTGGAGCTCAGCCAAGCACTTGCCATGAAAATAACAAAGCAGAGACAAACTCGCAATATCTTTTCTATGAGAAAGAGGTTGCAGGGAAGAGAAAAGGACATCCTCTACAAAGCTACGAAGTCTATTTTGAACTCTATCAAGGCAGGACAAGTCCTTTGTAGCAGCTCCTGTCAAGATGTGGCAACAGTACTCCATCCTTGGACGTACCTGGCTCTCATATAGATAGAGAATTGCATCAGCAGTGAGATATCTACTGGATCGATAGAAGGATCCCACCATTTTTCCAGTGGCCTTGGCAATGGATTTAATGTATGTGTTCCGTTTAAGATCAGGAGTAATGGTCAAGCCCATAAGTTTGTCAAAACATGAGGCCTCCCCAAGACGAGAGTCATTCATTTCAGTTGATGCCAGATGGGGATCAGAGCATTGCTGATGTAAAGATAAAAACTTTTAATGCATCTAAAGCATTAAAGGTAACAAGCCACCTCTTTCCCCATTGTACCATTTGCTCAAGATTAGAGGAGAGAAAATCAGAGAGAACTTTGTCATTTACAGTCTCAGATGTGCTACCATAGATAGTAGTATCATCAAAAGAAGACTGAAATACATATCGGGATCAGTAGGAGAAAGGAAATGGTCTCATGTCGATGACGCCGTGTATAGGGAGACTTATAACATAAAAAGTAAAGAAATATTAGATAATTTTGAAACATGTTCATGAAAAATATGGTAATAAAAAAAACATCCCAATCAGCTTTTGGGGAAAAACATGTTTTGAACAATTGAATTTTTTTTTTTTTATTTTTGAATAAAAAAACAATTATTAAAAGAAAAACAGTAGTTTTTTATTTTATTCAAGAAATGCACTTATTGGGCCGTGCTGAAATAATGCCATTCTTAACATGGGGATGGGAGGGTGCTGTGTACCTATTCTGTACTTTCACCTAACAATTTAATAAGAACAGGTATCGCAAAACTTTAATTGAGCTTGAAAGTACTATTTAAAACTAGTGCGATCAATAAGTGCACTAGCATCAAATAACATTTCAGTTTGTTTCGATCGACGACATTTTATGAGAGGTACGTACACGTTAAAGCTTTTTGTTTATTTTTTCTTATCGCCACAAGTGCTGATTTTGACTTTCACCAATTTTCCTTTAAAAAAATATGAGAAACTCTTCAAACATTGGGTGAGGTACTTAAACCATTAAAAATAATGACGGTAACATAAGTGCATAAGCACCAAATTTTTTTTTGCTTTACTTTCATTTTGTTTGTTTGTTAAATCCGACAAAAAATAAATAAATAAATAAAAATAACAAAAGAATATCGTAAAACTTTAAACGTGAAAATAATATTTAAAAATAGCGCGGATTCCGTTTTGACTTTCAACAATTTTCCTGTTTATAATTACATAAACTCTGGCAAAAAAAAAATATTCATCCCCCCCCCCCCCCAAAAAAAATCATAACAAAAATCGGCGAAGTTTAGATAAGTAGGTCCCGCAGACGAGCCTCGTTCTGACATTCGGAAAATTAGGTTAACAACTGGTGAAGCTACCGAAAAGTAACCATTTTAAATGAAGATGAATACAAACAGTATTTTTAAAATTAATTTCTTAACTTTATTTAAAAACAAAATGTAAACATATATAAACAAAATATTTTAGAAAATAATTTCTTAATTTTAAATAAAAATTGATTGTAAAGAATTAAAAAAAAAATAATTATTAAAAAATATTGCAAAGTGTTTACATAGCTGGTTCTTTAGGATAATAGGGATGCCTGAAACCTCCCTTCTAAAACAAAAAAAGCTTTTTTTACTATTTTAAAACGAGAAAAAGCTTTTTTTACTATTTTAAAGGGCTTTTTTTGTTTTTTAAAGTTTGAAACACAAGTAGTGGCAAGTAAACTTAGAACAACAAGTGCGCATGGCAGAAATTCTTCAGGGTTTAAATGTATTGTAATGCTTTTATGGTGGTCGAATAAACGTTTTTCAGCCGCCATATTACTTCCTATTTACTTGCCTCCCCACGAGGGCAGAGTTAGAGACAAGGTCGGGTTTTAATGTAGAGAAGCATTTATTACTAAAAAACGAAATGGTGAAATATAAAAGCAAGTTAAAGAATTAAAGAAAGGAAAAAATTCAAAGAAATTTCGAAACTCATTAAGATAAATAAAGATTACCTTTAAAGTAGTTAATAAAATTCTTGTACATCATATCAAATATGTTATGAAAAGTTCTATGACGTTTTATCATAAATTTTTGAGAGCATTAATTCTTACTTAAAACAAACAGTTCAACTTAAAAATATAAGAGAATCGTAATGAAAGAATCGTAAATCTAGAGTATTTTTTAACAATGCGATTCCGATTCCTCCCAAAATATACGATTCTTACGATTAACGATTCCTATTCTGATTAATCGTCCCATCACTAGTTGACATACTGTAAAACAAAGCAACAAATGATCATTCGATTTTGCTATTTAAAGTGCTGTGAGTATTCCAAATTCCAGTGTGAGCAACACAAAACAATGTTACATGCTTCTCATGTCAATTTGATCGATAGGGTTGACTTCAGTCATGTTGCACTAAAGTTACTTTGTACACATCCAATCCAGATTTTCTTTGCTCATCCTCGTGCCTGGAGTATCCATACTGAAGTGGAACTCCCCAGTCACTTGTACATCTCCGATGATAATCTTAGTTTTTTACAATTTTTCTCAGTAACCCTCAACTGTGTTACATCTGGCACTTATGGCAACAAAGGTCATTAATCTAAGAGAGGTAACGAATAAGCAGAAATACGCATATTTTAGGATGTTAAAATAACTATTCACGCAATAAAACAATTTTCATTTTTAAAAATTTAAATTCCTAATAATTATGATACACTAATTTATATTTCATTTTATCCTTTAAAGTATTTTTTTTTCATAAACTGCTTCGGCAATTTCCGAGACTTTTTTATTTTCAGCTGGTTGTTTTCTGTTTTCAAAAACTGCTTTGGCAATTCCTGGGACTAGCTTCATTCAGCACTTGTGGAGACCAAGTCTTTATTTTTTTTTTTAATGATAGTTAACCCACTTAGATTAACAACCCTGTTCCCATAAATGCCTTACATCCAACCCAAGTCCTCCTGCATACACCGCCTAGTATTTTCAAATGGGTAACCATTGGATACTAACCAGGCTGAACATTGCTTAACGTTGGTTATCTAATGAGAACTCGTATTTCAATGTGATTATGTCATATCTGAGGTATCCATGCATGTTATGAAGTTGATGCAGAAGGTGGCATGCTGTACATGGCCAAACAATTTGAGATGTGAAATTTATAAGGCTTACAAAATTCCACCAATACTGAAGAGATTCTCTCACCTAGTTTTTCAATATAAATCCATCTAATCATGGCACAGTCATTATGCAAGCCAATAAAAAGCCGTATAAAAAAAAATTTAATAATGCATATTTCTGAAAATATTTGGTTTTACATTTCAGCGTGGAACGGATGTTACAGCAACCCGAGATACACACGTAAATATGATTTTGTTTGCATTTCTTTTGAGTTGTATGAAAATGTTTGTTGTATTTTTAAAATATATTTATTAAAAAGAATTTCTTTTTTTTTTTAAATAAAAATAGAAATAACTATATTGGAAATTTAAAACGGAACCTAATGTTTGTTACGAGTTGCATTGTCAGTGAAAAAGATTAGGAATAAACAGAAATTCAAAATAGGAAATATACGACACGTGTGAATGGATAGAGAAAAAGAATTTTATTGAACACGAGCAAAGAATTATGGGATATTTACAAACAAAGGGAGATAATAAAGAAGACAAGAGTTATCGGACTTCTAACCATATTGCCATGGTCTGAATAGATATTGAATACAACTGTTGCTTTGGCTTGATTGCACTGATTTCTCACTCATTTGAGAAGAAGCTCAGTGGATAAATCTGGCCTCCTCTGATGAAGATACGCTTTTCGTGAAATATAAAATAGACAGATATAATAAAAGAATCTGTGTGTGTGTATATATTAGTGATGGGACGATTCCAATATTTTTACCGATTGCGTACTAAATTATCGATTCCGATTTTTTATAAATCTCTAGGTATTAAATCATGAAGTTAATATTTTGTCTCGATTATCGTAAAAACACGTTAGATGTGCATGTATTTTCTCAAAGGTAAAATCCAATTTGTGTGGGGATGATCTAAAGATATTGTTATTACTGATAGTTTAAAATCAATAAATCAATAATGATTTTATTATTACTATCAACTGGTGGAGATTTTGTTTCAAAGTTTGTAAAATAAAAAAGATAATTAAAGGAATCGTTTTGGCATTGGAAACTAGACTCAATTTTTTCCAATTCCGATACCCAAAATCGTTCCGATTTTTCCAATTCCCGATTCCATTTAATCGTCACAACATTAGTGTATATATATATAAAATAAAAAATTACAATTAAATTTACCAAAATGATCCAAGATGGTAAAATTAAAATATATTATAAATATTAAAGAATTAGTATTTATAAAGTTATCTCAGCCAGATGTAAAAGCTTGATAAGACCAAATAGGAAATAGAGCTTATAATACGTTAAATATGTTTTTAACTTTTTTTCAAAGTGTTTTTTAACATGTTTTATTAACTGTTTTCTCGTATATATATATATATATATATATATATATATATATATATATATATATATTGTTTTGTTTTGGTTTTAGCGATATGTTTTGAATGAATTCAATTATTTACGAAAGTGCATTTTTACCTAAATGCGAGTTGGGAATGATTTTCCCTTTTAACCAATTTGGTACCCCCACATGGGGAGCGGTATATATATATAATTTTTAAAATGTAATTATATTATTTATACATTATTATTTAGATACAGACACTCTGATGAGTCGTAGACAACGAAACACGTGTCAGTGGATAATTACATTTTAAAAATAATATATATATATATATGTATATATATATATATATGTGTGTGTGTGCATGTATATGTATGCACGTGAGTATGTTGGAATGATTTTTGCATATATAATATAATATAATAATTATATATATATATATATATATAAAATAAAAAATTACAATTAAATTTACCAAAATGATCCAAGATGGTAAAATGAAAGTATATTATAAATATTAAAGAATTAATATTTATAAAGTTATCTCAGCCAGATGTAAAAGCTCGATTAAACCAAATAGGAGATAGAACTTATAATACACAGTTAATAAAACATGTTAAAAAACACTTTGAAATGAGTTAAAAAAAATATTTAATCTGAAAAGGAAACACTAGATAAGTGGATAGTCCTTAATCCGCGGAGTTTCGAAGAAATACTTTCCTTCTCATCAGAGGGTAGGAATTAGCAAAATGCGGGATCGGATTTTGCATGCATATATATATATATATATATATATATATATAATGTTGATCTTTTTTAACAATAACAGAATGATCGCCATATTTTTTTTTAATGTAGACAAATAAATATATTATTTACTTATAAAACAGTTATCTATGGACACATGTTTTGTTGTACCACGCCTCATCAGCATAGCTAACTGTACTATAAATCTCCAACCATAGGTACTATAATCGGGTGCGAATACCTTTTCACCATGAAGCCCCAGTTGAAATTATGTGCTATTTTTATTACTTTTAAAGTTATGTTGATTTTTTTGTTAATAATGATTAAATTTGTTATAAAGCATCTCGTCCTAGGATATATATATATATATATATATATATATATATATATATATATATTTAGTGGAAATGGTAATTAATAAAAACTGAAGAAAGTGCTAAATACTTTGTGCTGACGATATATATATATATATATATATATACACACACAGGGTGTCCGTAAAGTTACTATACAGACACGCTGTAATATATTAACAGTACAGTAAATTTGCGCTCTTCCAAAGTTAGCTTGCGTGGCATGCTTGATTAAATAAACCTGTAAAAAAAAAAATATTAACTATTAATACAAATATAACACAATAAAACAATAAGACTGTATAGTAACTTTACGGACATCCTGTATATATATACATATATATATATATATATTGAACTTGTCTTAATAGTCTTGAAACAATTGTAACTAACGATGAAATACACTATTTATTGCTATCAACCCATTCTTTGATGTCTTTGTTTTGTTAAAACAATATACGAATGCTCAATTATGAAATATGATAATTTTGTAGCTTACTGTTTAAGTCATTTTTTTGCTTGAAATTCATTGGTATGTGAACGATTACTAATTATATAAACTCAGTAAAATTCGAATACTACAAATAAAACTATATATACAGGGTCTCCTTTCTGTACACAACTTTCTGTACACAAAATACAACAAAAATAAATATTAACTATTAATACAAATATAATACAATAAAACAATAAGACTGTATAGTAACTTTACGGACACCCTGTATATTTATATCATGCCGACTGGGCAGGCAGTAGCTGTGATTGGATAGCAAATAGGAGCAGCATGGTCCACATTCTTCCGTCTCAACTGGCCTCTGTGGCTCCCAATGGGAAATACCATTGGACATCATCATGCGATAGTGAGGACCGTCCTTCTCTGTGAGATGTGACCTCTGGAAGTCTTCGGCAACAACTGTCTTCTCAGCATTCTGTGTTGCCACTGTGGAGACCGTGTTCTGGTTTCTATTCTCCGCCAAAGACTAAACCTATATTCCCTTCCATTCATCCTTTTTCAACGACTTCTCTCATGGTTTGGACATGCAGCTTGTCGACCAGATGAAGAGCTCATTGCATATCCTCTTTCCCTTCTCTCTCAAATGTGCTGTTATGCTGCTGGAGACCAGTGCGATTTTAATTAAGGACAACCTGGTGGTAGTATCTGACCCATAAGTTGTTGGTCTTTGGCGATAAAATCGGGAGTGGTTACCCATTTCTTACGGCCTGGCACATGATCGATGAAACTGGATTGCGATGGTTCGAAATGTAGTCTGTGCTCGGGAGGAAGCTGGCTCAATCTGACCAGGATTATAGTATAGAATATACAAGTATGTATATTTAGGCAACATTCTTTTCTTTTCTCTCTTTTTTTTTTTTACGAAGGAGTCATCTCTTATCAAGGTCCGGAGGCCACTCAAGGATAAGGATTAATGGATGTACAAGTGGTCAAAGGGAACATGTTGTAGTCATCATTGGTAGTGGAAATTGGATCATCATCATCATCATATCTTATCACAATAGAAATTAACCCATCGCATGGCGGTGCTGTTTGCCTCCTTAAGGTCTTGGTTTGAGCAATGAGGACCCAATCGGCAGTTTTCCGTAAGGTGGTGCATCATGTGTACCTCTCCACATGGACATAAAGGTGAGGTGTCTAGGCCCCACTTGTGGAGATTGTCTTTTGTTTTGCCTTCTTTGGCTCTGGCTCTATTTAGAGTCACCCAGTTTTTTCTACCAAAGTTTGAATCCTGGGGGAGTGTTTCTTTTGGGTCTGGTAGGGCTTCATTTTTATTCCTGCTGTTATAGTCTCGCCATCATTCCAGCCTATAGGAGGCAGCTTGCCTGGAATCGATTTCCTCTATATTGATGAAGCTACTGCGAGATTTTAGTCTTTGTCTCACTGATTGGTGGCCAAACAGTGAGTGCCTGTGGTCGTTAAGCTGTTTGTACCGTTCTATTCTGGTGATGACTTCTCGCCTGATATGTGGTGATGGAATACCAGTTAGGCAGAATAGAGCTGGCAAGGGAGTTGGTCTTAGGGCGCCAGTTATGGTCCGGTATGCCTTGTTCAGCTCTACATCAATTTTATGGGCATGACATGATCTTGCCCATACTGGGGCACAATACTCCGCTGGTGAATGGCACAGTGCGAGAGCTGTTTGCCTCAGTGTTTTGGGGTCGGCACCCCAATTGCTGGTGGCAAGCTTACTGAGGAGGCTGTTTCGTGATGACAGCTTGCCTTTCAATTTGGTAATGTGTTTTCTAAAAGAGAGTGTTCTGTCCAGAGTTACCCCCAGGTAGACTGGGAAAGGTTCATGTGTAAGCATGTTGTCATTCCACATGACTCTTAGTCTTCGATTTGCTTTGCTAGCCCAAATGATACAAAACTCAGCATTGGTGAGCATAATTGAATGTCTACTTAGTAATCGACGTTTCCATGTTGAGATGGATGGAAAAAAGAGTAGATGGTTTATCCAAAACAATGGCCTCCCACAAGGTTCAGCTTTGGCTCCAACCCTATTCAATATCTACACTAACGACCAACCACAATAACCAAATATACAAAGATATATATATGCCGATGACCTATGCATCGCCACCACAAAGACTCTCTGATGCCCTAGCCACTCTCTCTAGGTACTACAAAAAGTGGTACTTAAATGCAAACAGAAACAAGACCCAGGTTTCATCTTAATAATTAAATTGGATTACTTAAGGGGATAGCTCATCAAGAATTTGTTCACGTTTAAGCATTTTTTGTTGAATAACGCAGACAGTTCATGTCTGTTCATTCTGATTTGAATCTTTCCCAACCTTCTAATTATTTTACTTGCTTCAGACAAGAACTGGCTGATGTAATTTCCATGGTTACTGTAGATCCCAATACTTTTGGATCTGCCTCGATTCATCATCAGGGATAATTAATTGAACTGATTTTAGATTATTCATAGAAGTTTCTTTTATATATTATTAGTGATTCATTTATTAAGTGCATTAAATTATTCTTATCATTATTACAAGCATTTTAGGATGTTATTGCTGTTAAAGAAATTTATTTTATTGATATTTTGCTTTTTTAGTTTTAATTAATAATTCCAATATTTCGAGTTCGTGATTATTATTAGTGCGTTCAAGAATAGAAGTGTTGTCTACTAAAAGTTTTCTAGATTGCAGCTGAGGGCAGGAATGTTGATTAGTAAAGTGTTTAGCAATGATGCTGTTTTCAGAAAGATGCATGGTTAACCTGCTTGATAAGATCATGGTAGGCAAACCTATGTATATGTTTTTTCCTTCACTATTGGAGACAGTCTTCTAATGGGCATTTAAGCTCATATACAATCTTCAACAAATTATTCAATGAAAAAAAAATATATATCCACATAAAATTTTATTACGAGATATAATATTTCACGTATTAATTTTCAGTATTTATTTCAATAGTGCTCAATATGTGAGTTAGGGTTATGAATATCTATATGAAAATTAAGCTACACAGAATTTTCCATGTTTAATCCTTGTTAGGATTTGTCAGGCTATTGTATGGAATTGATATAACCGTTTTTTTTTGTTTTTTTTTAATATATTCATGTGGTGTTGGGTTTGCTACTTAGCTAATCAGATTCTTTGTTATTCCTGTGTTAATTTTCATTAGCCAATGGATGTGCATTTACCAGACTTGTAACTCACATTTTTCTTTGTTTATTTTTTGAGGGAGTAGATCATTTTTCTTTGTGTACTAAAACGTGACCTAGTTTTAATCTGGGTATGTTGGGATATATCTGCTTATATTTTTGTGTATATTAGTTTTTTATTTTTTAATTATTATCATTATTATTACTATAATTATCATTATTGTTATTATTGGGCTAGGACAACAGCATATTCTTTTCATTATTTTGACTCTCGAGTGTGTATCCGTTAATATCTTATATGCTTTTATATAGAGTGATGTGGTTCTCGGTTGATTAACTGTATCGGATATATACTTGAGAGTCAAAACAATGAAAAGAATATGCTGTTGTCCTAGCTCTGTTATAGCGCTAGTTATTATATCTCCAACTATACCTCTCCTGAGTCGACATTGTTAAATACCAGTGGCAAGTGAAGTGTATGTACAAGGTGACTGGAAACAAGTGCCGAGATAAGCGGAGAGCACATACAGCGCTTAGAATTCCCAAATGGTCACCCATCTAGTACTAACCAGGCTCAACGTTGCTTAACTTTGGTGATCTGATGAGAACCGGTGTGTCAACACGATTATGTTGTATGCACCTCCTGCCACAAAAAATTCATGCACAGGCACCCCTATGTGGGTATCCATGGTCTGTCAAAGAAGGAGCCCATACCCATACTAGTTATTATATGTATAACTTAATTGACAAATATTATTGACTTTTTGGATTTTACTACAATCAAGTTTGAATTGGGATTTCTTCTGTTTTGATCCTAAGGAGTATTACTTTGTGGATTATTTGTTGTGTTCAAATTTAACTGACCTTTTTTATTTCATTATAATCCGTTCAGACTTTGGATTCCAGATTCTTTCTTAGAAAGTAAAACTTAATTTATTGATGAAAATAATGGACAATTAACTTAAGAATTTAAAAAAAAAATGTGTACTTATGCAGTATACGGGTCGCATTATCGTCTATATAATCCAGGCAGATTATATAAACTGCCTGAAAGTGGCGAATGAAAATTTGATTTCTTTTTTTTTTTTTTTTTTTTTTTTTTTTTTCAAAAAATGCTGCTTATGTGTTAAGGTGCCAAACTAAAACTTAATTAATCAAAACAATAATCAATGTTTAAAACACTAGCAAACAATTAAAAATTAAGGAAAAAACATTTATAATCAAAACAATTATCATATGGTAATTTCAATGAAAAAAGCTAGTTGTGTAGTTTACAAAATATTAAATAAACAAAAAATACTGTAAAAAAAAATTAAATAAACAAAAATACAGTAAAAAAATTAAATAAACAAAAATACTGTAAAAAAAATTAAATAAACAAAAATACTGTAAAAAAAATTAAATAAACAAAAAAATACTGTAAAAAAATTAAATAAACAAAAAATACTGTATAAAAAATTAAATAAAAGATACTGTAAAAAATTTAATAAACAAGATACTGTTTTAATAATTGCCGGCTGCTGCGATTTCATTGGCTAAGCATTTTGGCACCTAACATAATTTGCTTGAAATGCCACCTCATATTCTGCATAAATACCGAAAAATGTTTCGCAAGACAGTTATATTTTTTAAACAAACTTAAAAATATTTTTCTTTTATTGAGAGAATAAGTTTGTGTTGTGTTCCATCATCAGAGGTCGCCTGCTGGTCGGAACGATTGTTGCTTTTGTTGTGCACTTGGTTGTCACATACGGCATCACCAACCGTGCCATGAACCATGTGATTGCTGCTTCCAGTTCAAGTTGGCTCCAAGAACACATGACGGACATGAGTCAAAGGTTAGTCCTTCCTACTTCTTTGCATATTTATGGGTTTTTTTTTGTGTTATTTGTTCTATAGTGAAGATTGGTTAAGCAATGTACAAAAATTCAAAGTTGTGTTAGATTTTGTGACAGTTTTAATGTCATCTTAACGTTTTTCCCTATTATTTCTTTCCCAATTTTTGTAGCTGGACCAAATATTTTTTCTGCAAGTTCTACATTTTTTTAGTCCAAGAAGAACTAAGAATTTAACAATTTCTCATAATGGCCGTTTCCGAGCATCACTCGTCCTGTTCATTTGTTAACAAAACATTTTTATTTCGAACGCATTTCTCTCCAACATCAACGTTTTTCTTTGGCAGACGTTTAGCTATCCTGAATATTCTTTTCGTCCTTTACCTTCACGATAAATCTGGTAATCTTTCTCAGCATCTTTCTTAACTTTATTTCTACTCCTATTGATTAAATAAAGCGTTCCGTTAGAAATTCTGCACAGATTCCCGAGTTCAACAAGATACACCCGTAGAAGATGAGAGATTACATCGACCAAAATGTGCAAATAACACTCAAGAGATGTTGACTAATGGGAATTGTATGAATGAGAAGCAAACAATTCATTACTGATGGTTGTTCAGACAATGTACAGAAATACTCAATTCTCATAGCTGGACCAAATTTTTTATTGGTGTAGTCAGTTGAGAAGTAGTCCTATAGTATTGTGTTCCACAGACAGGCAGTTCTAGGAAAGAAGCTTTGCTCATAAATTTTTTTTTAAATTTTAGGCACAGATAATTCTTGACGTTTGTTGTAGTTTAATGAGTGTTTACCAGTAATGTTTTACAGGGTGGGTGACCATTGATTGAAGTTCAGTCAAGCAGCTAAGAGGTTTTTATTGTATATCGTTCTTCTAAAGTGGTCTCACGTCCAGATTGCATTTTTGAAGAGTCTACAACAATTTTAAATGCCTGTACAAAAAACGCCTGGAAACTTATTGCAGGAAACTTGTACATTCTAAGATGAAGTACTGTTACAAAATCAAACGGCTTCGAAATCTAGTGGGCGATGTCCTTTTCTCCTTCAAAGATGTTGCAAGTGTTTCTCTGTTCTATCATTTTCATGGTAGAAGAGACGTTGTGAGTCTTTTTTTATTTTTTGCTTTCATGGCAGGTGCTCGACTAAGCTTAAGTCTGTGGTACACCCCTAATTCCTGTAAAACATTCACACCAAGCACTCGTCTAACTACCACCACTATTAACATCTTCCCTTACTCTCTATCTGTGCTTAAAAAACAGAAAATTCCATGAGTATAGTTTCATTCCTAAAACTACCTGTCTGTGGAACACATTACCACAGGGAAGCTTCTAAGCTGACTACAACATGGTACCAAACTGGCTTTGAAATCTACTGAACGATCTTCTCGTCTTTCTTATAGCCTATTTCTCACAGAAGAGATGTTGTTAGTCATTTTTATCGTTATTGTACATGGTAGTTGCTCAACTGAGTAGAGCTGTTGCCCTTGTAAAACATTCACAACAAAAACTCATCTAACTGCAGCCGGTGTCAATAATTTTCCCAGCAATTCTGAAGATAGAAGACTTAGATGAGCTTATAGATACTACACCTGCTAAACACCAATTGATTAAGCCAAGTCCTCTAGTTAAACAAAAGGTTGACATTAAAAAAATTAAAACTTGTTTAAAGTCCATAACTCACTTGTAAAATGTGCGTCAACAATTGCTTCCAAATTGTGTGATGTGCGTCAACATTTTGTTTTGTGTGATGTGCATAAACATTTGGTTTTAAATTGTGTGATGCGCGCCAACATTTGGTTTTAAATGGTGTGATGTGCGTCAACATTTGGTTTTAAATTGTGTGACGTGCGTCAACATTTGGTTTTAAATTGTGTGACGTGCGTCAACAATTGGTTTTAAATTGTGTGATGTGCGTCAACATTTGGTTTTAAATTGTGTGACGTGCATCAACAATTGGTTTTAAATTGTGTGACGTGCGTCAACATTTGGTTTTAAATTGTGTGATGTGCGACAACATTTGGTTTTAAATTGTGCAATGTGCATCAACAATTGCTTTTAAGTTGTTTTATGTGTGTCAATAATTGGTTTTAAATTGTGTGATGTGCGTCAATAATTGGTTTTAAATTGTGTGATGTGCGTCAATAATTGGTTTTAAATTGTGTGATTTGCGTCAATAATTGGTTTTAAATTGTGTAATGTTCATCAACGTTTGGTTTTAAATTGTGTGATGTACATCAACGTTTGGTTTTAAATTGTGTGATGTACATCAATATTTGGTTATAAATTGTGTAACGTGCGTCAACAATTGGTTTCAAATTTTGTGATGTGCGTCAACAATTGGTTTTAAATTGTGTGATGTGCGTCAATAATTGCTTGCAAATTGTGTGATGTGTGACAATTGTTTTTAAATTGTGTGATGTGCATCAACGTTTGGTTTTAAATTGTGTAATATGCATCAACGTTTGGTTTTAAATTGTGTGATGTGCGTCAACGGTTGGTTTTAAATTGTGTGATGTGCATCAACGTTTGGTTTTAAAATTGTGTGATGTGCATTAACGTTTGGTTTTTAATTGTGTAATGTGCATCAACATTTGGTTTTAAATTGTGTGATGTGCGTCAACAATTGGTTTTAAATTGTGTGATGTGCATCAACATTTGGTTTTAAATTGTGTGATGTGCGTCAACAATTGGTTTTAAATTGTGTGATGTGCATCAACATTTGGTTTTAAATTGTGTGATGTGCGTCAACAATTGGTTTTAAATTGTGTGATGTGCGTCAACAATTGGTTTTAAATTGTGTGATGTGTGTCAACAATTGGTTTTAAATTGTGTGATGTGCGTCAACAATTGGTTTTAAATTGTGTGATTTGCGTCAACAATTGGTTTTAAATTGTGTGATTTGCGTCAACAATTGGTTTTAAATTGTGTGACGTGCGTCAACATTTGGTTTTAAATTGTGTGACGTGCGTCAACATTTGGTTTTAAATTGTGTGACGTGCGTCAACATTTGGTTTTAAATTGTGTGACGTGCGTCAACATTTGGTTTTAAATTGTGTGACGTGCGTCAACATTTGGTTTTAAATTGTGTGACGTGCGTCAACATTTGGTTTTAAATTGTGTGACGTGCGTCAACAATTGGTTTTAAATTGTGTGATTTGCGTCAACAATTGGTTTTAAATTGTGTGACGTGCGTCAACATTTGGTTTTAAATTGTGTGACGTGCGTCAACATTTGGTTTTAAATTGTGTGACGTGCGTCAACATTTGGTTTTAAATTGTGTGACGTGCGTCAACATTTGGTTTTAAATTGTGTGACGTGCGTCAACATTTGGTTTTAAATTGTGTGACGTGCGTCAACATTTGGTTTTAAATTGTGTGACGTGCGTCAACATTTGGTTTTAAATTGTGTGACGTGCGTCAACATTTGGTTTTTAATTGTGTGACGTGCATCAACGTTTGGTTTTAAATTGTGTGATGTACATCAACATTTGGTTTTAAATTGTGTGATGTACATCAATATTTGGTTATAAATTGTGTAACGTGCGTCAACAATTGGTTTCAAATTTTGTGATGTGCGTCAACAATTGGTTTTAAATTGTGTGATGTGCGTCAATAATTGCTTGCAAATTGTGTGATGTGTGACAATTGTTTTTAAATTGTGTGATGTGCATCAACGTTTGGTTTTAAATTGTGTAATATGCATCAACATTTGGTTTTAAATTGTGTGATGTGCGTCAACGGTTGGTTTTAAATTGTGTGATGTGCATCAACGTTTGGTTTTAAAATTGTGTGATGTGCATTAACGTTTGGTTTTTAATTGTGTAATGTGCATCAACATTTGGTTTTAAATTGTGTGATGTGCGTCAACAATTGGTTTTAAATTGTGTGATGTGCATCAACATTTGGTTTTAAATTGTGTGATGTGCGTCAACAATTGGTTTTAAATTGTGTGATGTGCATCAACATTTGGTTTTAAATTGTGTGATGTGCGTCAACAATTGGTTTTAAATTGTGTGATGTGCGTCAACAATTGGTTTTAAATTGTGTGATGTGTGTCAACAATTGGTTTTAAATTGTGTGATGTGCGTCAACAATTGGTTTTAAATTGTGTGATTTGCGTCAACAATTGGTTTTAAATTGTGTGACGTGCGTCAACATTTGGTTTTAAATTGTGTGACGTGCGTCAACATTTGGTTTTAAATTGTGTGACGTGCGTCAACATTTGGTTTTAAATTGTGTGACGTGCGTCAACATTTGGTTTTAAATTGTGTGACGTGCGTCAACATTTGGTTTTAAATTGTGTGACGTGCGTCAACATTTGGTTTTAAATTGTGTGACGTGCGTCAACATTTGGTTTTAAATTGTGTGACGTGCGTCAACATTTGGTTTTTAATTGTGTGACGTGCGTCAACATTTGGTTTTTAATTGTGTGACGTGCGTCAACATTTGGTTTTTAATTGTGTGACGTGCGTCAACATTTGGTTTTAAATTGTGTGACGTGCGTCAACATTTGGTTTTAAATTGTGTGACGTGCGTCAACATTTGGTTTTAAATTGTGTGACGTGCGTCAACATTTGGTTTTAAATTGTGTGACGTGCGTCAACATTTGGTTTTAAATTGTGTGACGTGCGTCAACATTTGGTTTTAAATTGTGTGACGTGCGTCAACATTTGGTTTTAAATTGTGTGACGTGCGTCAACATTTGGTTTTAAATTGTGTGACGTGCGTCAACATTTGGTTTTAAATTGTGTGACGTGCGTCAACATTTGGTTTCAAATTGTGTGACGTGCGTCAACATTTGGTTTCAAATTGTGTGACGTGCGTCAACATTTGGTTTTAAATTGTGTGACGTGCGTCAACATTTGGTTTTAAATTGTGTGACGTGCGTCAACATTTGGTTTTAAATTGTGTGACGTGCGTCAACATTTGGTTTTAAATTGTGTGACGTGCGTCAACATTTGGTTTTAAATTGTGTGACGTGCGTCAACATTTGGTTTTAAATTGTGTGACGTGCGTCAACAATTGGTTTTAAATTGTGTGACGTGCGTCAACAATTGGTTTTAAATTGTGTGACGTGCATCAACAATTGGTTTTAAATTGTGTGACGTGCGTCAACAATTGGTTTTAAATTGTGTGACGTGCGTCAACATTTGGTTTTAAATTGTGTGATGTGCGTCAATAATTGGTTTTAAATTGTGTAATGTTCATCAACGTTTGGTTTTAAATTGTGTGATGTACATCAACATTTGGTTTTAAATTGATGTACATCAATATTTGGTTATAAATTGTGTAACGTGCGTCAACAATTGGTTTCAAATTGTGTGATGTGCGTCAACGATTGGTTTTAAATTGTGTGATGTGCGTCAATAATTGCTTGCAAATTGTGTGATGTGTGACAATTGTTTTTAAATTGTGTGATGTGCATCAACGTTTGGTTTTAAATTGTGTAATGTGTGTCAACGTTTGGTTTTAAATTGTGTGATGTGCGTCAACAATAGGTTTTAAATTGTGTGATGTGCATCAACGTTTGGTTTTTAAATTTTGTGATGTGCATCAACATTTGGTTTTAAATTGTGTAATGTGCATCAACATTTGGTTTTAAATTGTGTGATGTGCGTCAACAATTGGTTTTAAATTGTGTGATGTGCATCAACAATTGGTTTTAAATTGTGTGATGTGCGTCAACAATTGGTTTTAAATTGTGTGATTTGCGTCAACAATTGGTTTTAAATTGTGTGATTTGCAACAACAATTGGTTTTAAATTGTGATTTGCGTCAACAATTGGTTTTAAATTGTGATTTGCGTCAACAATTGGTTTTAAATTGTGATTTGCGTCAACAATTGGTTTTAAATTGTGATTTGCGTCAACAATTGGTTTTAAATTGTGTGATTTGCGTCAACAATTGGTTTTAAATTATGTCATGTGCGTCAACAATTGGTTTTAAATTGTGTGATTTGCGTCAACAATTGGTTTTAAATTGTGTGATTTGCGTCAACAATTGGTTTTAAATTGTGTGATTTGCGTCAACAATTGGTTTTAAATTGTGTGATTTGTGTCAACAATTTGTTTTAAATTGTGTGATTTGCGTCAACAATTCTTTCTAAAGCAAACAATATTAAATTTGTATTAAAGTTTAACTGCATAAATATTCCTAATGTTTTCTTTTTGTTTTCTTCTTGCACAGTTTGTGTCATATTGTTCCTGGCCTGAGTAAACTTCTTCTACCTCGACTGAACCCGTCTGCTCTAATTGCCTTCGCTGGTGCCATTGCTCTGTTCATCACATATGTCCTCATCGACACCAAGTAAGCAAATCGGTTCTTATCCAGAATTCAAAAATCTTTATGATGTACGTATCTCTCATGGGACGGAAATGTCATATTCCAAAAATAAATTTGTTTTTTTTCATAAAAAAATCATATTTTTACAATTTGTAACTGTTTCTGGCATTTTGTTAGTATGTTGTAGCCATTAGCAGGCTTATTTTAGTAGTTTGAATTGAGTTGTCTGCCTTTATTGAATATGGCGGATCAAGGAACATCATTCATGCTTCGTCATAAAATTTGATTTTATTACTTTAAAAAAAAAAACTACTACTTGATCAATGTATATTATTTTTGGTATATGATATTTTTATTTTATGATTGGTATGTACATCATAAAGATTTTTCAGTATTTGTATAGTTTAATCAAGACATTAAAAAATGAAAATATTGAAAAAAGATTTATATTCTACGTATCCGTTTTGGATTGAAGATCTCCCAAAATTTCACTTAATTTGATCGAGTAGTTTTTTTTTTACAGCGGAAAAACACGTTTTTATGACAGCATGTTGTAGGTAGCCATCTTTGAATTATTTTTAACACGCCACGGGGAGATAACTCAGTTTAAAGCGCTGACACTCCCTCCCCATCTTTAATACTAGCTTTTCCTCCTAAAAATCCAACCTTTTGCTCAGTGTTTTTTGGCTGTAAAAAAAAACTACTTGATCAAATTCAGTGAAATTTTTTTTTTTTTGGAGAACTTCATTCCATAACGGTGGCTTACAATATAACCTTTTTTTAATATTTTCATTTTTTAATCTCTTGATTAAACCGTACAAGTACCGATTTTTCTTTATTTTTATTTTTTATTTTGGTTAGGTTGAATTCTGGACTTGCACCAGCAAAATAATACTCAGTTATCTGCCCTTAGACAACTGTTTTGGTTTATATTTTGACTATTTTTTTTTATCAACGCCCTTTCCAGTAATGTTTTACCTGTTCACAGATATGATTGGTGTCATTGATTGTTTGTGTGTTGTATATGTTGTATGATTGATATTGTTGTTTTCCCACTTCAATCTGATAAAGAACTTACTTTTCAAATTCATTATTCTTAAATGTTCTCCAGTCTTCAAAAATTCTGGCAAAAGAACTGACCAGGTCAATTATCACTCCATCAATCTCCCCCACATCTTTGCTCAAAGAAATTGTAATTAAATTATACTACACAAGCACAGTCTATTCCAATGAAGGTTACCAGGGTTTTCTATTTTGTTCTGTCTTTCCCAGTGATTCTAATAATACTCCATTTTGTTGAAATCTTGATTTTTCTAGCATATTTACACATTTCAAACATGTTTTTCTTCAGATTGCATGCGTATTACTAAATAGATTTTAATCCAATTGTTGGTGCTGATACTTACCTATAGCAAGTTTTTTTTTTTCATTTTGTCTTTCAAATTAATTGAGACATTCTTTAATTCACTTTCCCTTCCCAGTTCTGTTTAATAATCTGTGTGTATTGCATCCAGCTAGATTCAGAAACATGTGGCTTACTTGCCATAAATGTTTTCATATGGATGTACTCAAAATCTCTATTTTTAGTTCTTGTCGAAAATTTCCCCAAAATTATAAAAATATAAAGAAAAATATGATGTATGTACTTGTGATGCATCGAAAATGTTGCATAAATTGATAAAGTAGTTTTACTTTTATAAAGAAAATAATTTTTTGAGTGATTAATAGGAATTTGTAGGCATTACAACATAAATCTCTCAAATTTGAATTGTTGTTGAGTTATCTTTCTTTATTTCTTGAGATTGTTTTAAAAATGGTGAGCAAGAAAGTCACTCCTTGTATGGCAGAATTCCTCCTATATTTAAAAAAAAAACACAAAAAAAAAAAATCTGTATGATGTACATATGTGTGATGAAATAAAAGTATCATATTCCAAAAATCATATAAATTGATCAAGTAGTTTTATTTTTATAAAAGAAAATAAAGTTTTATGAGTTATTGAAGGGAAACTGTCTTCACTGCTGTTTTAAAAACAAAGTAAAGAAACAAAGGGAGATAACTTAATAATTCAAACTTGTGAGATTTTACAAATTTCCATTAATCGCTTAAACATGATTTTCTTTTTAAAAATAAAACTACTTGATTGATTTATATAATTTTTGTAAATATATTTTTTGTTTTGTCATTATGCAGATTCTTTATTTTCATTTTTTTTGAAGTAAAGGGAATTCTGGAAAAGAGTCATATTTTCTCTTTATTCATGGATTATAATTTGCTTTGTAGAAATTACTATGCTGCAGACACTTTAGCTGCCGTATCGATAGCCTTGATGACGTGGGGCACCATGTTTCCGATGAGTATGTACACGGGGAAAATACTTCTACAGGTAACAATTTTTTTTGCTTCATTTTCAACATGTTTCATTTTTTTTTTCCTTGAATGAGTTCAAATCTGGTCTATATATGAATGTCATGTTGTGTGACGCAACCCCTTGGTGGGGGTGGGGAGTGAAAATGGCGACAACAAAGAGCGAGAACAACGCTCTTAAAAGGTAAAATTGGTACCGGATTGAAGTTTTTTGTGTAAAAGCTCTCCCGGACAGCAGCGGATGACCTGACAAGAATTAATACACGGTGTCCACAAAGTCTGGCTGCATAATCTACACGGTGCCCACAAAGTCTAGCTGCATAATCTACACGGTGCCCACAAAGTTTAGCTGCATAATCTACACGGTGCCCACAAAGTCTGGCTGCATAATCTACACGGTGCCCACAAAGTCTGGCTGCATAATCTACACGGTGCCCACAAAGTCTGGCTGCATAATCTACACGGTGCCCACAAAGTCTGGCTACATAATCTACACGGTGTCCACAAAGTCTGGCTGCATAATCTACATAGTGCCCACAAAGTCTAGCTGCATAATCTACATGGTGCCCACAAAGTCTGGCTGCATAATCTACACGGTGCCCACAAAGTCTGGCTGCATAATCTACACGGTGTCCACAAAGTCTGGCTGCATAATCTACATAGTGCCCACAAAGTCTAGCTGCATAATCTACACGGTGTCCACAAAGTCTGGCTGCATAATCTACATAGTGCCCACAAAGTCTAGCTGCATAATCTACACGGTGCCCACAAAGTCTGGCTGCATAATTTACACGGTGCCCACAAAGTCTGGCTACATAATCTACATGGTGTCCACAAAGTCTGGCTGCATAATTTACACGGTGCCCACAAAGTCTGGCTGCATAATCTACACGGTGTCCACAAAGTCTGGCTGCATAATTTACACGGTGCCCACAAAGTCTAGCTGCATAATTTACACGGTGCCCACAAAGTCTGGCTGCATAATTTACACGGTGCCCACAAAGTCTGGCTGCATAATTTACACGGTGCCCACAAAGTCTGGCTGCATAATCTACACGGTGTCCACAAAGTCTGGCTGCATAATTTACACGGTGCCCACAAAGTCTAGCTGCATAATTTACACGGTGCCCACAAAGTCTGGCTGCATAATTTACACGGTGCCCACAAAGTCTGGCTACATAATTTACACGGTGTCCACAAAGTCTGGCTGCATAATTTACACGGTGCCCACAAAGTCTGGCTACATAATTTACACGGTGCCCACAAAGTCTAGCTGCATAATTTACACGGTGCCCACAAAGTCTGGCTGCATAATTTACACGGTGCCCACAAAGTCTGGCTACATAATTTACACGGTGCCCACAAAGTCTGGCTGCATAATTTACACGGTGCCCACAAAGTCTGGCTACATAATTTACACGGTGCCCACAAAGTCTGGCTACATAATTTACACGGTGCCCACAAAGTCTGGCTGCATAATTTACACGGTGCCCACAAAGTCTGGCTACATAATTTACACGGTGCCCACAAAGTCTAGCTGCATAATTTACACGGTGCCCACAAAGTCTGGCTGCATAATTTACACGGTGCCCACAAAGTCTGGCTACATAATTTACACGGTGCCCACAAAGTCTAGCTGCATAATTTACACGGTGCCCACAAAGTCTGGCTGCATAATTTACACGGTGCCCACAAAGTCTGGCTACATAATTTACACGGTGCCCACAAAGTCTAGCTGCATAATTTACACGGTGCCCACAAAGTCTGGCTGCATAATTTACACGGTGCCCACAAAGTCTGGCTGCATAATTTACACGGTGCCCACAAAGTCTAGCTGCATAATTTACACGGTGCCCACAAAGTCTAGCTGCATAATTTACACGGTGCCCACAAAGTCTGGCTACATAATTTACACGGTGCCCACAAAGTCTGGCTACATAATTTACACGGTGCCCACAAAGTCTGGCTACATAATTTACACGGTGCCCACAAAGTCTGGCTACATAATTTACACGGTGCCCACAAAGTCTAGCTGCATAATTTACACGGTGCCCACAAAGTCTGGCTGCATAATTTACACGGTGCCCACAAAGTCTGGCTACATAATTTACACGGTGCCCACAAAGTCTAGCTGCATAATTTACACGGTGCCCACAAAGTCTAGCTGCATAATTTACACGGTGCCCACAAAGTCTGGCTACATAATTTACACGGTGCCCACAAAGTCTGGCTACATAATTTACACGGTGCCCACAAAGTCTAGCTGCATAATTTACACGGTGCCCACAAAGTCTGGCTACATAATTTACACGGTGCCCACAAAGTCTGGCTACATAATTTACACGGTGCCCACAAAGTCTAGCTGCATAATTTACACGGTGTCCACAAAGTCTGGCTGCATAATTTACACGGTGCCCACAAAGTCTGGCTACATAATTTACACGGTGCCCACAAAGTCTAGCTGCATAATTTACACGGTGCCCACAAAGTCTGGCTGCATAATTTACACGGTGCCCACAAAGTCTGGCTACATAATTTACACGGTGCCCACAAAGTCTAGCTGCATAATTTACACGGTGCCCACAAAGTCTGGCTGCATAATTTACACGGTGCCCACAAAGTCTGGCTGCATAATTTACACGGTGCCCACAAAGTCTGGCTGCATAATCTACACGGTGTCCACAAAGTCTGGCTGCATAATTTACACGGTGCCCACAAAGTCTAGCTGCATAATTTACACGGTGCCCACAAAGTCTGGCTACATAATTTACACGGTGCCCACAAAGTCTGGCTGCATAATTTACACGGTGCCCACAAAGTCTGGCTACATAATTTACACGGTGCCCACAAAGTCTGGCTACATAATTTACACGGTGCCCACAAAGTCTGGCTGCATAATTTACACGGTGCCCACAAAGTCTGGCTACATAATTTACACGGTGCCCACAAAGTCTAGCTGCATAATTTACACGGTGCCCACAAAGTCTGGCTGCATAATTTACACGGTGCCCACAAAGTCTGGCTACATAATTTACACGGTGCCCACAAAGTCTAGCTGCATAATTTACACGGTGCCCACAAAGTCTGGCTGCATAATTTACACGGTGCCCACAAAGTCTGGCTACATAATTTACACGGTGCCCACAAAGTCTGGCTGCATAATTTACACGGTGCCCACAAAGTCTGGCTACATAATTTACACGGTGCCCACAAAGTCTGGCTACATAATTTACACGGTGCCCACAAAGTCTGGCTGCATAATTTACACGGTGCCCACAAAGTCTGGCTACATAATTTACACGGTGCCCACAAAGTCTAGCTGCATAATTTACACGGTGCCCACAAAGTCTGGCTGCATAATTTACACGGTGCCCACAAAGTCTGGCTACATAATTTACACGGTGCCCACAAAGTCTAGCTGCATAATTTACACGGTGCCCACAAAGTCTGGCTGCATAATTTACACGGTGCCCACAAAGTCTGGCTGCATAATTTACACGGTGCCCACAAAGTCTGGCTGCATAATCTACACGGTGTCCACAAAGTCTGGCTGCATAATTTACACGGTGCCCACAAAGTCTAGCTGCATAATTTACACGGTGCCCACAAAGTCTGGCTGCATAATTTACACGGTGCCCACAAAGTCTGGCTACATAATTTACACGGTGTCCACAAAGTCTGGCTGCATAATTTACACGGTGCCCACAAAGTCTGGCTACATAATTTACACGGTGCCCACAAAGTCTAGCTGCATAATTTACACGGTGCCCACAAAGTCTGGCTGCATAATTTACACGGTGCCCACAAAGTCTGGCTACATAATTTACACGGTGCCCACAAAGTCTGGCTGCATAATTTACACGGTGCCCACAAAGTCTGGCTACATAATTTACACGGTGCCCACAAAGTCTGGCTACATAATTTACACGGTGCCCACAAAGTCTGGCTGCATAATTTACACGGTGCCCACAAAGTCTGGCTACATAATTTACACGGTGCCCACAAAGTCTAGCTGCATAATTTACACGGTGCCCACAAAGTCTGGCTGCATAATTTACACGGTGCCCACAAAGTCTGGCTACATAATTTACACGGTGCCCACAAAGTCTAGCTGCATAATTTACACGGTGCCCACAAAGTCTGGCTGCATAATTTACACGGTGCCCACAAAGTCTGGCTACATAATTTACACGGTGCCCACAAAGTCTGGCTGCATAATTTACACGGTGCCCACAAAGTCTGGCTACATAATTTACACGGTGCCCACAAAGTCTGGCTACATAATTTACACGGTGCCCACAAAGTCTGGCTGCATAATTTACACGGTGCCCACAAAGTCTGGCTACATAATTTACACGGTGCCCACAAAGTCTAGCTGCATAATTTACACGGTGCCCACAAAGTCTGGCTGCATAATTTACACGGTGCCCACAAAGTCTGGCTACATAATTTACACGGTGCCCACAAAGTCTAGCTGCATAATTTACACGGTGCCCACAAAGTCTGGCTGCATAATTTACACGGTGCCCACAAAGTCTGGCTACATAATTTACACGGTGCCCACAAAGTCTGGCTGCATAATTTACACGGTGCCCACAAAGTCTAGCTGCATAATTTACACGGTGCCCACAAAGTCTGGCTGCATAATTTACACGGTGCCCACAAAGTCTGGCTACATAATTTACACGGTGCCCACAAAGTCTGGCTGCATAATTTACACGGTGCCCACAAAGTCTAGCTGCATAATTTACACGGTGCCCACAAAGTCTGGCTGCATAATTTACACGGTGCCCACAAAGTCTGGCTGCATAATTTACACGGTGTCCACAAAGTCTGGCTGCATAATTTACACGGTGCCCACAAAGTCTAGCTGCATAATTTACACGGTGCCCACAAAGTCTGGCTGCATAATTTACACGGTGCCCACAAAGTCTGGCTACATAATCTACACGGTGTCCACAAAGTCTGGCTGCATAATCTACATAGTGCCCACAAAGTCTAGCTGCATAATCTACATGGTGCCCACAAAGTCTGGCTGCATAATCTACACGGTGCCCACAAAGTCTGGCTGCATAATCTACACGGTGTCCACAAAGTCTGGCTGCATAATCTACATAGTGCCCACAAAGTCTAGCTGCATAATCTACACGGTGTCCACAAAGTCTGGCTGCATAATCTACATAGTGCCCACAAAGTCTAGCTGCATAATCTACACGGTGCCCACAAAGTCTGGCTGCATAATTTACACGGTGCCCACAAAGTCTGGCTACATAATCTACATGGTGTCCACAAAGTCTGGCTGCATAATTTACACGGTGCCCACAAAGTCTGGCTGCATAATCTACACGGTGTCCACAAAGTCTGGCTGCATAATCTACACGGTGCCCACAAAGTCTGGCTGCATAATTTACACGGTGCCCACAAAGTCTGGCTGCATAATTTACACGGTGCCCACAAAGTCTGGCTGCATAATTTACACGGTGCCCACAAAGTCTGGCTGCATAATCTACACGGTGTCCACAAAGTCTGGCTGCATAATTTACACGGTGCCCACAAAGTCTAGCTGCATAATTTACACGGTGCCCACAAAGTCTGGCTGCATAATTTACACGGTGCCCACAAAGTCTGGCTACATAATTTACACGGTGTCCACAAAGTCTGGCTGCATAATTTACACGGTGCCCACAAAGTCTGGCTACATAATTTACACGGTGCCCACAAAGTCTGGCTGCATAATTTACACGGTGCCCACAAAGTCTAGCTGCATAATTTACACGGTGCCCACAAAGTCTGGCTGCATAATTTACACGGTGTCCACAAAGTCTGGCTGCATAATTTACACGGTGCCCACAAAGTCTAGCTGCATAATTTACACGGTGCCCACAAAGTCTGGCTGCATAATTTACACGGTGCCCACAAAGTCTGGCTACATAATCTACACGGTGTCCACAAAGTCTGGCTGCATAATTTACACGGTGCCCACAAAGTCTGGCTGCATAATTTACACGGTGCCCACAAAGTCTGGCTGCATAATCTACACGGTGTCCACAAAGTCTGGCTACATAATTTACACGGTGTCCACAAAGTCTAGCTGCATAATTTACACGGTGCCCACAAAGTCTGGCTGCATAATTTACACGGTGCCCACAAAGTCTGGCTGCATAATTTACACGGTGCCCACAAAGTCTGGCTACATAATCTACACGGTGTCCACAAAGTCTGGCTGCATAATTTACACGGTGCCCACAAAGTCTGGCTGCATAATTTACACGGTGCCCACAAAGTCTGGCTGCATAATTTACACGGTGTCCACAAAGTCTGGCTGCATAATTTACACGGTGCCCACAAAGTCTAGCTGCATAATTTACACGGTGCCCACAAAGTCTGGCTGCATAATTTACACGGTGCCCACAAAGTCTGGCTACATAATCTACACGGTGTCCACAAAGTCTGGCTGCATAATCTACACGGTGTCCACAAAGTCTGGCTGCATAATCTACATAGTGCCCACAAAGTCTAGCTGCATAATCTACACGGTGCCCACAAAGTCTGGCTGCATAATCTACACGGTGCCCACAAAGTCTGGCTGCATAATCTACACGGTGCCCACAAAGTCTGGCTGCATAATCTACACGGTGTCCACAAAGTCTGGTTGCATAATCTACATAGTGCCCACAAAGTCTAGCTGCATAATCTACACGGTGTCCACAAAGTCTGGCTGCATAATCTACATAGTTCCCACAAAGTCTAGCTGCATAATCTACACGGTGCCCACAAAGTCTGGCTGCATAATCTACACGGTGCCCACAAAGTCTGGCTACATAATCTACACGGTGCCCACAAAGTCTGGCTGCATAATGTACACGGTGCCCACAAAGTCTGGCTACATAATCTACACGGTGCCCACAAAGTCTGGCTGCATAATCTACACGGTGCCCACAAAGTCTGGCTGCATAATCTACACGGTGCCCACAAAGTCTGGCTGCATAATCTACACGGTGCCCACAAAGTCTGGCTGCATAATCTACACGGTGCCCACAAAGTCTGGCTGCATAATCTACACGGTGCCCACAAAGTCTGGCTGCATAATCTACACGGTGCCCACAAAGTCTGGCTGCATAATCTACACGATGCCCACAAAGTCTGGCTGCATAATGTAGCCAGACTTTGTTGCCACCCTGTATATCAAATACTAAAGCGAGTTAAAATTTAATAATAACACATAACTTGCTGACTGCAGGTGTAGGAAATTGTAAAAACAATACCAGTTATGTTTTGTCTTCATCCAAGGCCAGATGTGGCCTGAGGTCAGGGAATTGACCTCTAAGGTGTGTGAAAAAATATGATTTATACAATTCTTTTGAGAAAGATCCCTAATTAATATGCAGAGATATGTTGGCTAATTACCAACCAGAGAAAGCTTTGTTGAGGGATGAAGCAAGATAATTGGCCGAAAGGGGGGGGACCAAACATCCCTCAGGCCCACATCATCCCCAACTATTAAAATGATTACACGAGCAATTTTTGTGAGTAGTTGTATTTTTGAGTTGAGTGAATTCGCCAAACTTAGTTTGCCACGCTTCCCCCCTGCCTGTTGCTGTCGCCACCCGTCAACTGAGGAAAATTAGAAATTTCAAGAGACTTCGAAAACAGCTATCAAAAACTTGTAAAACGAAATTGTAAATATTTTTATCGACTGAATAATTAGAGTAGAAGAAAAAAAAAAGCAAAATTTATTTTCTTTTTGTGAAGCGGATTTTTGTCTCTTTTCACCTAAGTGGCGACATCTTGAGTTATTAACTTTTCAGCGAACGACTCGCACTGCAGAGTGGACGGCATATCAACCCTTGATTCAAGAAGTGAGTGAGAGAACACTCGACCACTATTGAAGACTGACTGTGTGTGACCAAAGATCCTATCACAGTTGTTTCCGTGACAAGAACGGATCACATTTGGTGATTTGTGACCAGGATAGATCTTTTCACATTTGGTTCCGTGACCGAGGATTGACTCTTAGGTGATACAGATTCTTTTCACAGTTGTTTCTAAACCATATAAAGACCCCCTCAAATGGAATAGCAATTCATGAGCCCAGATATGACTCCATGCATGGTTTGATAGATTTGTAGAGATAGAGAATATCCTCAGGTGTGAGAAAATGTTTTTAACGATAGAGAGAATCAATGAAAATATGAACTCCAAGACCACAAGTTGTGGTGTAGTGGATAAAGCACTGGGTAAAATTCAGTCATAAATTCCACTCTTCTGGAGGTCGAAGGTTCAATCCTCAGTACGAGTGACACCCCAAATACTACAATGGTAAATTACTTACAACTTCTATCCTGATGGAATGAGAGCATGCTATCCTAGTGGATTAAATAAAGGGTTTCATATGAAATTCTGTGCAGATTCTGTAGTTCGACAATACACACCTCAAGAGGGTTGGAGGTTACATTGACCGAAACATTTGTGAAAAATAACACTCAAGATGAGAACAGTAGTCCGAAGAATCCAAATAATATGAATAATCAATCATCATCTCAAAAATTAAGAAACGTAAAATAAAAAAAATATAAAGAAGTTTCAGTTGATTTCTCATCGATGAGAATCTTGTGAAGAAAATGAAACAATTAAAGTATTTATGTTGTTAGTTTACTGGAAAATACCAGAAAGTATAAAAATGGTCGATTATTATGATGAAATTAAAATAATCGATTATTATGATGAAATTAAAATGATCGATTATTACGATGAAATTATAATGATCGATTATTATGATGAAATTATAATGGTTGATTATTATGATGAAATTAAAATGGTCGATTATTATGATGAAATTAAAATGGTCGATTATTATGATGAAATTATAATGGTCCCTTATTATGATGAAATTATAATGATCGATTATTATGATGAAATTATAATGATAGATTATTATGATGAAATTATAATGGTCGATTATTATGATGAAATTATAATGGTCGATTATTATGATGAAATTATAATGGTCGATTATTATGATGAAATTATAATGGTCGATTATTATGATGAAATTAAAATGGTCGATTATTATGATGAAATTAAAATGGTTGATTATTATGATGAAATTATAATGGTCGATTATTATGATGAAATTAAAATGGTCGATTATTATGATGAAATTAAAATGGTTGATTATTATGATGAAATTATAATGGTCGATTATTATGATGAAATTAAAATGGTCGATTATTATGATTAAATTAAAATGGTTGATTATTATGATGAAATTATAATGGTCGATTATTATGATGAAATTAAAATGGTCGATTATTATGATGAAATTAAAATGGTTGATTATTATGATGAAATTATAATGGTCGATTATTATGATGAAATTAAAATGGTCGATTATTATGATTAAATTATAATGGTTGATTATTATGATGAAATTAAAATGGTCGATTATTATGATGAAATTATAATGGTCCCTTATTATGATGAAATTATAATGATCGATTATTATGATGAAATTATAATGATAGATTATTATGATGAAATTATAATGGTCGATTATTATGATGAAATTATAATGGTCGATTATTATGATGAAATTATAATGGTCGATTATTATGATGAAATTATAATGGTCGATTATTATGATGAAATTATAATGGTCGATTATTATGATGAAATTATAATGGTCGATTATTATGATGAAATTATAATGGTCGATTATTATGATGAAATTATAATGGTCGATTATTATGATGAAATTATAATGGTCGATTATTATGATGAAATTATAATGGTCGATTATTATGATGAAATTATAATGGTCGATTATTATGATGAAATTATAATGATAGATTATTATGATGAAATTATAATGGTCGATTATTATGATGAAATTATAATGGTCGATTATTATGATGAAATTATAATGGTCGATTATTATGATGAAATTATAATGGTCGATTATTATGATGAAATTATAATGGTCGATTATTATGATGAAATTATAATGGTCGATTATTATGATGAAATTATAATGGTCGATTATTATGATGAAATTATAATGGTCGATTATTATGATGAAATTATAATGGTCGATTATTATGATGAAATTATAATGATAGATTATTATGATGAAATTATAATGGTCGATTATTATGATGAAATTATAATGGTCGATTATTATGATGAAATTATAATGGTCGATTATTATGATGAAATTATAATGGTCGATTATTATGATGAAATTATAATGGTCGATTATTATGATGAAATTATAATGATAGATTATTATGATGAAATTATAATGGTCGATTATTATGATGAAATTATAATGGTCGATTATTATGATGAAATTATAATGGTCGATTATTATGATGAAATTATAATGGTCGATTATTATGATGAAATTATAATGGTCGATTATTATGATGAAATTATAATGGTTGATTATTATGATGAAATTATAATGATAGATTATTATGATGAAATTATAATGGTCGATTATTATGATGAAATTATAATGGTCGATTATTATGATGAAATTATAATGGTTGATTATTATGATGAAATTATAATGGTCGATTATTATGATGAAATTAAAATGGTTGATTATTATGATGAAATTATAATGGTCGATTATTATGATGAAATTAAAATGGTCGATTATTATGATTAAATTATAATGGTTGATTATTATGATGAAATTATAATGGTCGATTATTATGATGAAATTATAATGATAGATTATTATGATGAAATTATAATGGTCGATTATTATGATGAAATTATAATGGTCGATTATTATGATGAAATTATAATGGTCGATTATTATGATGAAATTATAATGGTCGATTATTATGATGAAATTATAATGGTTGATTATTATGATGAAATTAAAATGGTTGATTATTATGATGAAATTATAATGGTCGATTATTATGATGAAATTAAAATGGTCGATTATTATGATTAAATTATAATGGTTGATTATTATGATGAAATTATAATGGTCGATTATTATGATGAAATTATAATGGTCAATTATTATGATGAAATTATAATGGTCGATTATTATGATGAAATTAAAATGGTTGATTATTATGATGAAATTAAAATGGTTGATTATTATGATGAAATTATAATGGTCGATTATTATGATGAAATTAAAATGGTTGATTATTATGATGAAATTATAATGGTCGATTATTATGATGAAATTAAAATGGTTGATTATTATGATGAAATTATAATGGTTGATTATTATGATGAAATTATAATGGTCGATTATTATGATGAAATTAAAATGGTCGATTATTATGATGAAATTATAATGGTTGATTATTATGATGAAATTAAAATGGTTGATTATTATGATGAAATTAAAATGGTCGATTATTATGATGAAATTATAATGGTTGATTATTATGATGAAATTATAATGGTTGATTATTATGATGAAATTAAAATGGTTGATTATTATGATGAAATTAAAATGGTCGATTATTATGATGAAATTATAATGGTCGATTATTATGATGAAATTAAAATGGTTGATTATTATGATGAAATTAAAATGGTTGATTATTATGATGAAATTATAATGGTCGATTATTATGATGAAATTAAAATGGTTGATTATTATGATGAAATTAAAATGGTTGATTATTATGATGAAATTATAATGGTCGATTATTATGATGAAATTAAAATGGTTGATTATTATGATGAAATTAAAATGGTTGATTATTATGATGAAATTATAATGGTCGATTATTATGATGAAATTAAAATGGTTGATTATTATGATGAAATTATAATGGTCGATTATTATGATGAAATTAAAATGGTTGATTATTATGATGAAATTATAATGGTTGATTATTATGATGAAATTATAATGGTCGATTATTATGATGAAATTAAAATGGTCGATTATTATGATGAAATTATAATGGTTGATTATTATGATGAAATTAAAATGGTTGATTATTATGATGAAATTAAAATGGTCGATTATTATGATGAAATTATAATGGTTGATTATTATGATGAAATTATAATGGTTGATTATTATGATGAAATTAAAATGGTTGATTATTATGATGAAATTAAAATGGTCGATTATTATGATGAAATTATAATGGTTGATTATTATGATGAAATTATAATGGTCGATTATTATGATGAAATTAAAATGGTTGATTATTATGATGAAATTATAATGGTCGATTATTATGATGAAATTATAATGGTCGATTATTATGATGAAATTATAATGGTTGATTATTATGATGAAATTAAAATGGTTGATTATTATGATGAAATTATAATGGTCGATTATTATGATGAAATTAAAATGGTTGATTATTATGATGAAATTATAATGGTTGATTATTATGATGAAATTAAAATGGTTGATTATTATGATGAAATTATAATGGTCGATTATTATGATGAAATTAAAATGGTTGATTATTATGATGAAATTATAATGGTTGATTATTATGATGAAATTAAAATGGTTGATTATTATGATGAAATTATAATGGTTGATTATTATGATGAAATTAAAATGGTTGATTATTATGATGAAATTATAATGGTCGATTATTATGATGAAATTAAAATGGTCGATTATTATGATGAAATTAAAATGGTCGATTATTATGATGAAATTATAATGGTCGATTATTATGATGAAATTATAATGATCGATTATTATGATGAAATTATAATGGTTGATTATTATGATGAAATTATAATGGTCGATTATTATGATGAAATTATAATGGTCGATTATTATGATGAAGTTAAAATGGTCGATTATTATGATGAAATTATAATGGTCGATTATTATGATGAAATTATAATGGTCGATTATTATGATGAAATAAAAATGGTCGATTATTATGATGAAATTAAAATGGTCGATTATTATGATGAAATTAAAATGGTCGATTATTATGATGAAATTTAAATGGTTTATTATTATGATGAAATTAAAATGGTCGATTATTATGATGAAATTAAAATGGTTGATTATTATGATGAAATTAAAATCGTCGATTATTATGATGAAATTAAAATGGTCGATTATTATGATGAAATTATAATGGTCGATTATTATGATGAAATTATAATGGTCGATTATTATGATGAAATTATAATGGTCGATTATTATGATGAAATTATAATGGTCGATTATTATGATGAAATTATAATGGTCGATTATTATGATGAAATTATAATGGTCGATTATTATGATGAAATTATAATGGTCGATTATTATGATGAAATTAAAATGGTCGATTATTATGATGAAATTATAATGGTCGATTATTATGATGAAATTATAATGGTCGATTATTATGATGAAATTATAATGGTCAATTATTATGATGAAATTAAAATGGTCGATTATTATGATGAAATTAAAATGGTCGATTATTATGATGAAATTATAATGGTCAATTATTATGATGAAATTATAATGGTCAATTATTATGATGAAATTAAAATGGTCGATTATTATGATGAAATTATAATGGTCGATTATTATGATGAAATTATAATGGTCAATTATTATGATGAAATTAAAATGGTCGATTATTATGATGAAATTAAAATGGTCGATTATTATGATGAAATTATAATGGTCGATTATTATGATGAAATTATAATGGTCAATTATTATGATGAAATTAAAATGGTCGATTGTTATGATGAAATTAAAATGGTCGATTATTATGATGAAATTAAAATGGTCGATTATTATGATGAAATTAAAATGGTCGATTATTATGATGAAATTATAATGGTCGATTATTATGATGAAATTATAATGGTCGATTATTATGATGAAATTAAAATGGTCGATTATTATGATGAAATTATAATGGTCGATTATTATGATGAAATTAAAATAGTAGATTATTATGATGAAATTAAAATGGTCGATTATTATGATGAAGTTAAAATGGTCGATTATTATGATGAAGTTAAAATGGTCGATTATTATGATGAAATTATAATGGTCGATTATTATGATGAAATTATAATGGTCGATTATTATGATGAAATTATAATGGTCAATTATTATGATGAAATTAAAATGGTCGATTATTATGATGAAATTATAATGGTCGATTATTATGATGAAATTATAATGGTCAATTATTATGATGAAATTATAATGGTCAATTATTATGATGAAATTAAAATGGTCGATTATTATGATGAAATTAAAATGGTCGATTATTATGATGAAATTATAATGGTCAATTATTATGATGAAATTATAATGGTCAATTATTATGATGAAATTAAAATGGTCGATTATTATGATGAAATTATAATGGTCGATTATTATGATGAAATTATAATGGTCAATTATTATGATGAAATTAAAATGGTCGATTATTATGATGAAATTAAAATGGTCGATTATTATGATGAAATTATAATGGTCGATTATTATGATGAAATTATAATGGTCAATTATTATGATGAAATTAAAATGGTCGATTGTTATGATGAAATTAAAATGGTCGATTATTATGATGAAATTAAAATGGTCGATTATTATGATGAAATTAAAATGGTCGATTATTATGATGAAATTATAATGGTCGATTATTATGATGAAATTATAATGGTCGATTATTATGATGAAATTAAAATGGTCGATTATTATGATGAAATTATAATGGTCGATTATTATGATGAAATTAAAATAGTTGATTATTATGATGAAATTAAAATGGTCGATTATTATGATGAAATTATAATGGTCAATTATTATGATGAAATTAAAATGGTCGATTATTATGATGAAATTATAATGGTCGATTATTATGATGAAATTATAATGGTTGATTATTATGATGAAATTAAAATGGTCGATTATTATGATGAAGTTAAAATGGTCGATTATTATGATGAAATTATAATGGTCGATTATTATGATGAAATTATAATGGTCGATTATTATGATGAAATTATAATGGTCGATTATTATGATTAAATTATAATGGTCAATTATTATGATGAAATTAAAATGGTCGATTATTATGATGAAATTAAAATGGTCGATTATTATGATGAAATTTAAATGGTTTATTATTATGATGAAATTAAAATGGTCGATTATTATGATGAAATTAAAATGGTTGATTATTATGATGAAATTATAATGGTCGATTATTATGATGAAATTAAAATGGTCGATTATTATGATGAAATTATAATGGTCGATTATTATGATGAAATTAAAATGGTTGATTATTATGATGAAATTATAATGGTCGATTATTATGATGAAATTAAAATGGTCGATTATTATGATGAAATTAAAATGGTCAATTATTATGATGAAATTAAAATGGTTGATTATTATGATGAAATTAAAATGGTCGATTATTATGATGAAATTAAAATGGTTGATTATTATGATGAAATTAAAATGGTTGATTATTATGATGAAATTATAATGGTCGATTATTATGATGAAATTATAATGGTCGATTATTATGATGAAATTAAAATGGTCGATTATTATGATGAAATTATAATGGTCGATTATTATGATGAAATTATAATGGTCGATTATTATGATGAAATTATAATGGTCGATTATTATGATGAAATTAAAATGGTCGATTATTATGATGAAATTAAAATGGTCGATTATTATGATGAAATTATAATGGTCGATTATTATGATGAAATTATAATGGTCGATTATTATGATGAAATTATAATGGTCGATTATTATGATGAAATTATAATGGTCGATTATTATGATGAAATTATAATGGTCGATTATTATGATGAAATTATAATAGTCGATTATTATGATGAAATTTAAATGGTCGATTATTATGATGAAATTAAAATGGTCGATTATTATGATGAAATTATAATGGTCGATTATTATGATGAAATTAAAATGGTCGATTATTATGATGAAATTAAAATGGTCGATTATTATGATGAAATTATAATGGTCGATTATTATGATGAAATTATAATGGTCGATTATTATGATGAAATTATAATGGTCGATTATTATGATGAAATTAAAATGGTCGATTATTATGATGAAATTATAATGGTCGATTATTATGATGAAATTATAATGGTCGATTATTATGATGAAATTATAATGGTCGATTATTATGATGAAATTATAATGGTCGATTATTATGATGAAATTAAAATGGTCGATTATTATGATGAAATTAAAATGGTCGATTATTATGATGAAATTATAATGGTCGATTATTATGATGAAATTAAAATGGTCGATTATTATGATGAAATTATAATGGTCGATTATTATGATGAAGTTAAAATGGTCGATTATTATGATGAAATTATAATGGTCGATTATTATGATGAAATTATAATGGTCGATTATTATGATGAAATTATAATGGTCGATTATTATGATGAAATTAAAATGGTCGATTATTATGATGAAATTATAATGGTCGATTATTATGATGAAATTAAAATGGTCGATTATTATGATGAAATTATAATGGTCGATTATTATGATGAAATTATAATGGTCGATTATTATGATGAAATTATAATGGTCGATTATTATGATGAAATTATAATGGTCGATTATTATGATGAAATTATAATGGTCGATTATTATGATGAAATTAAAATGGTCGATTATTATGATGAAATTAAAATGGTTGATTATTATGATGAAATTAAAATGGTCGATTATTATGATGAAATTATAATGGTCGATTATTATGATGAAATTAAAATGGTCGATTATTATGATGAAATTAAAATGGTCGATTATTATGATGAAATTATAATGGTTTATTATTATGATGAAATTAAAATGGTCGATTATTATGATTAAATTATAATGGTCGATTATTATGATGAAATTATAATGGTCGATTATTATGATGAAATTATAATGATCGATTATTATGATGAAATTATAATGGTCGATTATTATGATGAAATTATAATGATCGATTATTATGATGAAATTAAAATGGTCGATTATTATGATGAAATTATAATGGTCGATTATTATGATGAAATTAAAATGGTCGATTATTATGATGAAATTATAATGATCGATTATTATGATGAAATTAAAATGGTCGATTATTATGATGAAATTATAATGGTCGATTATTATGATGAAATTAAAATGGTCGATTATTATGATTAAATTATAATGGTCGATTATTATGATGAAATTATAATGGTCGATTATTATGATGAAATTATAATGGTCGATTATTATGATGAAATTATAATGGTCGATTATTATGATGAAATTATAATGGTCGATTATTATGATGAAATTATAATGGTCGATTATTATGATGAAATTAAAATGGTCGATTATTATGATGAAATTAAAATGGTTTATTATTATGATGAAATTATAATGGTCGATTATTATGATGAAATTAAAATGGTCAATTATTATGATGAAATTAAAATGGTTGATTATTATGATGAAATTATAATGGTCGATTATTATGATGAAATTATAATGGTCGATTATTATGATGAAATTATAATGGTCGATTATTATGATGAAATTATAATGGTCGATTATTATGATGAAATTAAAATGGTCGATTATTATGATGAAATTTAAATGGTTTATTATTATGATGAAATTATAATGGTCGATTATTATGATGAAATTAAAATGGTCGATTATTATGATGAAATTATAATGCTCAATTATTATGATGAAATTAAAATGGTCGATTATTATGATGAAATTATAATGGTCGATTATTATGATGAAATTAAAATGGTCGATTATTATGATGAAATTAAAATGGTCGATTATTATGATGAAATTATAATGGTCGATTATTATGATGAAATTATAATGGTCGATTATTATGATGAAATTATAATGGTCGATTATTATGATGAAATTATAATGGTCGATTATTATGATGAAATTAAAATGGTCGATTATTATGATGAAATTTAAATGGTTTATTATTATGATGAAATTATAATGGTCGATTATTATGATGAAATTAAAATGGTCGATTATTATGATGAAATTAAAATGGTCGATTATTATGATGAAATTAAAATGGTCGATTATTATGATGAAATTATAATGGTCGATTATTATGATGAAATTATAATGGTCGATTATTATGATGAAATTATAATGGTCGATTATTATGATGAAATTATAATGGTTGATTATTATGATGAAATTAAAATGGTCGATTATTATGATGAAATTATAATGGTCGATTATTATGATGAAATTATAATGGTCGATTATTATGATGAAATTATAATGGTCGATTATTATGATGAAATTAAAATGGTCGATTATTATGATGAAATTAAAATGGTCGATTATTATGATGAAATTAAAATGGTCGATTATTATGATGAAATTATAATGGTCGATTATTATGATGAAATTAAAATGGTCGATTATTATGATGAAGTTAAAATGGTCGATTATTATGATGAAATTATAATGGTCGATTATTATGATGAAATTATAATGGTCGATTATTATGATGAAATTAAAATGGTCGATTATTATGATGAAATTAAAATAGTCGATTATTATGATGAAATTAAAATGGTCGATTATTATGATGAAATTAAAATGGTCGATTATTATGATGAAATTAAAATGGTCGATTATTATGATGAAATTAAAATGGTCGATTATTATGATGAAATTATAATGGTCGATTATTATGATGAAATTAAAATGGTCGATTATTATGATGAAATTAAAATGGTCGATTATTATGATGAAATTATAATGGTCGATTATTATGATGAAATTAAAATGGTCGATTATTATGATGAAATTTAAATGGTTTATTATTATGATGAAATTATAATGGTCGATTATTATGATGAAATTAAAATGGTCGATTATTATGATGAAATTTAAATGGTTTATTATTATGATGAAATTAAAATGGTCGATTATTATGATGAAATTAAAATGGTCGATTATTATGATGAAATTATAATGGTCGATTATTATGATGAAATTAAAATGGTTGATTATTATGATGAAATTATAATGGTCGATTATTATGATGAAATTATAATGGTCGATTATTATGATGAAATTATAATGGTCGATTATTATGATGAAATTAAAATGGTCGATTATTATGATGAAATTTAAATGGTTTATTATTATGATGAAATTAAAATGGTCGATTATTATGATGAAATTATAATGGTCGATTATTATGATGAAATTAAAATGGTCGATTGTTATGATGAAATTAAAATGTACGATTATTATGATGAAATTATAATGATCGATTATTATGATGAAATTAAAATGTACGATTATTATGATGAAATTATAATGGTCGATTATTATGATGAAATTAAAATGTACGATTATTATGATGAAATTAAAATGGTTGATTATTATGATGAAATTAAAATGGTCGATTATTATGATGAAATTAAAATGGTCGATTATTATGATGAAATTATAATGGTCGATTGTTATGATGAAATTAAAATGTACGATTATTATGATGAAATTATAATGATCGATTATTATGATGAAATTAAAATGGTCGATTATTATGATGAAGTTAAAATGGTCGATTATTATGATGAAATTATAATGGTCGATTATTATGATGAAATTAAAATGGTCGATTATTATGATGAAGTTAAAATGGTTGATTATTATGATGAAATTATAATGGTCGATTATTATGATGAAATTATAATGGTCGATTATTATGATGAAATTAAAATGGTCGATTATTATGATGAAATTATAATGGTCGATTATTATGATGAAATTAAAATGGTCGATTATTATGATGAAATTATAATGGTCGATTATTATGATGAAATTATAATGGTCGATTATTATGATGAAATTAAAATGGTCGATTATTATGATGAAATTATAATGGTCGATTATTATGATGAAATTATAATGGTCGATTATTATGATGAAATTAAAATGGTTGATTATTATGATGAAATTAAAATAATCGATTATTATGATGAAATTAAAATGGTCGATTATTATGATGAAATTAAAATGGTCGATTATTATGATGAAATTAAAATAATCGATTATTATGATGAAATTATAATGGTCGATTATTATGATGAAATTAAAATGGTTGATTATTATGATGAAATTAAAATGGTCGATTATTATGATGAAATTAAAATGGTCGATTATTATGATGAAATTAAAATAATCGATTATTATGATGAAATTAAAATGGTCGATTATTATGATGAAATTAAAATGGTCGATTATTATGATGAAATTAAAATGGTCGATTATTATGATGAAATTATAATGGTCGATTATTATGATGAAATTAAAATGGTTGATTATTATGATGAAATTATAATGGTCGATTATTATGATGAAGTTAAAATGGTCGATTATTATGATGAAATTAAAATGGTCGATTATTATGATGAAATTAAAATGGTTGATTATTATGATGAAATTATAATGGTTGATTATTATGATGAAATTATAATGGTTGATTATTATGATGAAATTATAATGGTCGATTATTATGATGAAGTTAAAATGGTCGATTATTATGATGAAATTAAAATGGTCGATTATTATGATGAAATTAAAATGGTTGATTATTATGATGAAATTATAATGGTTGATTATTATGATTAAATTATAATGGTTGATTATTATGATGAAATTATAATGGTCGATTATTATGATGAAATTATAATGGTCGATTATTATGATGAAGTTATAATGGTTGATTATTATGATGAAATTATAATGGTCGATTATTATGATGAAATTAAAATGGTCGATTATTATGATTAAATTATAATGGTTGATTATTATGATGAAATTATAATGGTCGATTATTATGATGAAATTATAATGGTCGATTATTATGATGAAATTATAATGGTTGATTATTATGATGAAATTATAATGGTTGATTATTATGATGAAATTAAAATGGTTGATTATTATGATGAAATTATAATGGTCGATTATTATGATGAAATTAAAATGGTCGATTATTATGATGAAGTTAAAATGGTCGATTATTATGATGAAATTAAAATGGTCGATTATTATGATGAAATTAAAATGGTTGATTATTATGATGAAATTAAAATGGTTGATTATTATGATGAAATTATAATGGTCGATTATTATGATGAAATTAAAATGGTCGATTATTATGATGAAGTTAAAATGGTCGATTATTATGATGAAGTTAAAATGGTCGATTATTATGATGAAATTAAAATGGTCGATTATTATGATGAAATTATAATGGTTGATTATTATGATGAAATTATAATGGTTGATTATTATGATGAAATTATAATGGTCGATTATTATGATGAAATTAAAATGGTCGATTATTATGATGAAGTTAAAATGGTCGATTATTATGATGAAGTTAAAATGGTCGATTATTATGATGAAGTTAAAATGGTCGATTATTATGATGAAATTAAAATGGTCAATTATTATGATGAAATTAAAATGGTCGATTATTATGATGAAATTAAAATGGTCGATTATTATGATGAAATTATAATGGTTGATTATTATGATGAAATTATAATGATAGATTATTATGATGAAATTATAATGATAGATTATTATGATTAAATTATAATAGTCGATTATTATGATGAAATTAAAATGGTTGATTATTATGATGAAATTAAAATGGTTGATTATTATGATGAAATTAAAATGGTCGATTATTATGATGAAATTAAAATGGTCGATTATTATGATGAAATTATAATGGTTGATTATTATGATGAAATTAAAATGGTCGATTGTTATGATGAAATTAAAATGGTTGATTATTATGATGAAATTATAATGGTTGATTATTATGATGAAATTAAAATGGTCGATTATTATGATTAAATTATAATGGTCGATTATTATGATGAAATTAAAATGGTCGATTGTTATGATTAAATTATAATGGTCGATTATTATGATTAAATTATAATGGTCGATTATTATGATGAAATTATAATGGTCGATTATTATGATGAAATTATAATGGTTGATTATTATGATTAAATTATAATGGTCGATTATTATGATGAAATTAAAATGGTCGATTATTATGATGAAATTATAATGGTTGATTATTATGATGAAATTATAATGGTTGATTATTATGATGAAATTATAATGGTCGATTATTATGATGAAATTAAAATGGTCGATTATTATGATGAAGTTAAAATGGTCGATTATTATGATGAAGTTAAAATGGTCGATTATTATGATGAAGTTAAAATGGTCGATTATTATGATGAAATTAAAATGGTCAATTATTATGATGAAATTAAAATGGTCGATTATTATGATGAAATTAAAATGGTCGATTATTATGATGAAATTATAATGGTTGATTATTATGATGAAATTATAATGATAGATTATTATGATGAAATTATAATGATAGATTATTATGATTAAATTATAATAGTCGATTATTATGATGAAATTAAAATGGTTGATTATTATGATGAAATTAAAATGGTTGATTATTATGATGAAATTAAAATGGTCGATTATTATGATGAAATTAAAATGGTCGATTATTATGATGAAATTATAATGGTTGATTATTATGATGAAATTAAAATGGTCGATTGTTATGATGAAATTAAAATGGTTGATTATTATGATGAAATTATAATGGTTGATTATTATGATGAAATTAAAATGGTCGATTATTATGATTAAATTATAATGGTCGATTATTATGATGAAATTAAAATGGTCGATTGTTATGATTAAATTATAATGGTCGATTATTATGATTAAATTATAATGGTCGATTATTATGATGAAATTATAATGGTCGATTATTATGATGAAATTAAAATGGTTGATTATTATGATGAAATTATAATGGTTGATTATTATGATGAAATTAAAATGGTCGATTATTATGATGAAATTAAAATGGTCGATTATTATGATGAAATTAAAATGGTTGATTATTATGATGAAATTATAATGGTCGATTATTATGATGAAATTAAAATGGTCGATTGTTATGATGAAATTAAAATGGTCGATTATTATGATGAAATTAAAATGGTCGATTATTATGATGAAATTAAAATGGTTGATTATTATGATGAAATTAAAATGGTCGATTATTATGATTAAATTATAATGGTTGATTATTATGATGAAATTATAATGGTTGATTATTATGATGAAATTAAAATGGTTGATTATTATGATGAAATTATAATGGTCGATTATTATGATGAAATTATAATGGTTGATTATTATGATGAAATTAAAATGGTCGATTATTATGATTAAATTATAATGGTTGATTATTATGATGAAATTAAAATGGTTGATTATTATGATGAAATTAAAATGGTCGATTATTATGATGAAATTATAATGGTTGATTATTATGATGAAATTATAATGGTTGATTATTATGATTAAATTATAATGGTTGATTATTATGATTAAATTATAATGGTTGATTATTATGATGAAATTAAAATGGTCGATTATTATGATGAAATTATAATGGTCGATTATTATGATGAAATTAAAATGGTTGATTATTATGATTAAATTATAATGGTTGATTATTATGATGAAATTAAAATGGTCGATTATTATGATGAAATTAAAATGGTCGATTATTATGATGAAATTAAAATGGTTGATTATTATGATTAAATTATAATGGTCGATTATTATGATGAAATTAAAATGGTTGATTATTATGATTAAATTATAATGGTCGATTATTATGATGAAATTAAAATGGTCGATTATTATGATTAAATTATAATGGTTGATTATTATGATGAAATTAAAATGGTCGATTATTATGATTAAATTATAATGGTTGATTATTATGATTAAATTATAATGGTTGATTATTATGATGAAATTAAAATGGTCGATTATTATGATGAAATTAAAATGGTTGATTATTATGATTAAATTATAATGGTCGATTATTATGATGAAATTAAAATGGTTGATTATTATGATTAAATTATAATGGTTGATTATTATGATGAAATTAAAATGGTCGATTATTATGATGAAATTATAATGGTTGATTATTATGATTAAATTATAATGGTTGATTATTATGATGAAATTAAAATGGTCGATTATTATGATTAAATTATAATGGTTGATTATTATGATGAAATTAAAATGGTCGATTATTATGATGAAATTAAAATGGTCGATTGTTATGATGAAATTAAAATGGTCGATTATTATGATGAAATTATAATGGTTGATTATTATGATGAAATTATAATGGTTGATTATTATGATGAAATTAAAATGGTCGATTATTATGATGAAATTATAATGGTTGATTATTATGATGAAATTATAATGGTTGATTATTATGATGAAATTAAAATGGTTGATTATTATGATGAAATTATAATGGTTGATTATTATGATGAAATTAAAATGGTCGATTATTATGATGAAATTATAATGGTTGATTATTATGATTAAATTATAATGGTCGATTATTATGATGAAATTATAATGGTTGATTATTATGATGAAATTATAATGGTTGATTATTATGATGAAATTATAATGGTTGATTATTATGATGAAATTATAATGGTTGATTATTATGATGAAATTAAAATAATCGATTATTATGATGAAATTAAAATGGTTGATTATTATGATGAAATTATAATGGTCGATTATTATGATGAAATTAAAATGGTCGATTATTATGATGAAATTAAAATGGTCGATTATTATGATGAAATTATAATGGTTGATTATTATGATGAAATTATAATGGTTGATTATTATGATGAAATTAAAATGGTCGATTATTATGATGAAATTATAATGGTTGATTATTATGATGAAATTATAATGGTTGATTATTATGATGAAATTAAAATGGTTGATTATTATGATGAAATTATAATGGTTGATTATTATGATGAAATTAAAATGGTCGATTATTATGATGAAATTATAATGGTTGATTATTATGATTAAATTATAATGGTTGATTATTATGATGAAATTAAAATGGTCGATTATTATGATTAAATTATAATGGTTGATTATTATGATGAAATTAAAATGGTTGATTATTATGATGAAATTATAATGGTTGATTATTATGATGAAATTAAAATGGTTGATTATTATGATGAAATTAAAATGGTCGATTATTATGATTAAATTATAATGGTTGATTATTATGATGAAATTATAATGGTTGATTATTATGATGAAATTAAAATGGTCGATTATTATGATGAAATTAAAATGGTTGATTATTATGATGAAATTAAAATGGTCGATTATTATGATGAAATTAAAATGGTTGATTATTATGATGAAATTAAAATGGTTGATTATTATGATGAAATTAAAATGGTCGATTGTTATGATGAAATTAAAATGGTCGATTGTTATGATGAAATTAAAATGGTCGATTATTATGATGAAATTAAAATGGTCGATTATTATGATGAAATTAAAATGGTTGATTATTATGATGAAATTAAAATGGTCGATTATTATGATGAAATTAAAATGGTTGATTATTATGATGAAATTAAAATGGTCGATTATTATGATGAAATTATAATGGTTGATTATTATGATGAAATTATAATGGTCGATTATTATGATGAAATTAAAATGGTCGATTATTATGATGAAATTAAAATGGTCGATTATTATGATGAAATTAAAATGGTCGATTATTATGATGAAATTAAAATGGTCGATTATTATGATTAAATTATAATGGTTGATTATTATGATGAAATTAAAATGGTCGATTATTATGATGAAATTATAATGGTTGATTATTATGATGAAATTATAATGGTCGATTATTATGATGAAATTATAATGGTTGATTATTATGATGAAATTAAAATGGTCGATTATTATGATTAAATTATAATGGTCGATTATTATGATGAAATTAAAATGGTCGATTATTATGATGAAATTATAATGGTTGATTATTATGATGAAATTATAATGGTTGATTATTATGATGAAATTATAATGGTCGATTATTATGATGAAATTATAATGGTTGATTATTATGATGAAATTATAATGGTCGATTATTATGATGAAATTATAATGGTCGATTATTATGATGAAATTATAATGGTCGATTATTATGATGAAATTATAATGGTTGATTATTATGATGAAATTATAATGGTCGATTATTATGATGAAATTATAATGGTTGATTATTTTGATGAAATTATAATGGTCGATTATTATGATGAAATTATAATGGTTGATTATTATGATGAAATTATAATGGTTGATTATTATGATGAAATTATAATGGTTGATTATTATGATGAAATTATAATGGTCGATTATTATGATGAAATTATAATGGTTGATTATTATGATGAAATTATAATGGTCGATTATTATGATGAAATTATAATGGTTGATTATTATGATGAAATTATAATGGTCGATTATTATGATGAAATTATAATGGTCGATTATTATGATGAAATTATAATGGTCGATTATTATGATGAAATTATAATGGTCGATTATTATGATGAAATTATAATGGTCGATTATTATGATGAAATTATAATGGTTGATTATTATGATGAAATTATAATGGTCGATTATTATGATGAAATTATAATGGTTGATTATTATGATGAAATTATAATGGTTGATTATTATGATGAAATTATAATGGTCGATTATTATGATGAAATTATAATGGTTGATTAATATGATGAAATTATAATGGTCGATTATTATGATGAAATTATAATGGTTGATTATTATGATGAAATTATAATGGTTGATTATTATGATGAAATTATAATGGTCGATTATTATGATGAAATTATAATGGTCGATTATTATGATGAAATTATAATGGTCGATTATTATGATGAAATTAAAATGGTCGATTATTATGATGAAATTATAATGGTCGATTATTATGATGAAATTATAATGGTTGATTATTATGATGAAATTATAATGGTCAATTATTATGATGAAATTATAATGGTTGATTATTATGATGAAATTATAATGGTCGATTATTATGATGAAATTATAATGGTTGATTATTATGATGAAATTATAATGGTTGATTATTATGATGAAATTATAATGGTCGATTATTATGATGAAATTATAATGGTTGATTAATATGATGAAATTATAATGGTCGATTATTATGATGAAATTATAATGGTTGATTATTATGATGAAATTATAATGGTTGATTATTATGATGAAATTATAATGGTCAATTATTATGATGAAATTATAATGGTCGATTATTATGATGAAATTATAATGGTCGATTATTATGATGAAATTAAAATGGTCGATTATTATGATGAAATTATAATGGTCGATTATTATGATGAAATTATAATGGTCGATTATTATGATGAAATTATAATGGTCGATTATTATGATGAAATTATAATGGTCGATTATTATGATGAAATTATAATGGTTGATTATTATGATGAAATTATAATGGTCGATTATTATGATGAAATTATAATGGTTGATTATTATGATGAAATTATAATGGTCGATTATTATGATGAAATTATAATGGTCGATTATTATGATGAAATTATAATGGTCGATTATTATGATGAAATTATAATGGTCGATTATTATGATGAAATTATAATGGTCGATTATTATGATGAAATTATAATGGTTGATTATTATGATGAAATTATAATGGTCGATTATTATGATGAAATTATAATGGTTGATTATTATGATGAAATTATAATGGTTGATTATTATGATGAAATTATAATGGTCGATTATTATGATGAAATTATAATGGTCGATTATTATGATGAAATTATAATGGTCGATTATTATGATGAAATTATAATGGTTGATTATTATGATGAAATTAAAATGGTCGATTATTATGATGAAATTATAATGGTCGATTATTATGATGAAATTATAATGGTTGATTATTATGATGAAATTATAATGGTTGATTATTATGATGAAATTATAATGGTTGATTATTATGATGAAATTATAATGGTTGATTATTATGATGAAATTATAATGGTTGATTATTATGATGAAATTATAATGGTCGATTATTATGATGAAATTATAATGGTCGATTATTATGATGAAATTATAATGGTTGATTATTATGATGAAATTAAAATGGTCGATTATTATGATGAAATTATAATGGTCGATTATTATGATGAAATTATAATGGTTGATTATTATGATGAAATTATAATGGTTGATTATTATGATGAAATTATAATGGTTGATTATTATGATGAAATTATAATGGTTGATTATTATGATGAAATTATAATGGTTGATTATTATGATGAAATTATAATGGTCGATTATTATGATGAAATTATAATGGTCGATTATTATGATGAAATTAAAATGGTTGATTATTATGATGAAATTATAATGGTCGATTATTATGATGAAATTATAATGGTTGATTATTATGATGAAATTATAATGGTTGATTATTATGATGAAATTATAATGGTTGATTATTATGATGAAATTATAATGGTTGATTATTATGATGAAATTATAATGGTTGATTATTATGATGAAATTATAATGGTTGATTATTATGATGAAATTATAATGGTCGATTATTATGATGAAATTATAATGGTCGATTATTATGATGAAATTAAAATGGTTGATTATTATGATGAAATTATAATGGTCGATTATTATGATGAAATTATAATGGTTGATTATTATGATGAAATTATAATGGTTGATTATTATGATGAAATTATAATGGTTGATTATTATGATGAAATTATAATGGTTGATTATTATGATGAAATTATAATGGTTGATTATTATGATGAAATTATAATGGTCGATTATTATGATGAAATTATAATGGTTGATTAATATGATGAAATTATAATGGTCGATTATTATGATGAAATTATAATGGTTGATTATTATGATGAAATTATAATGGTCGATTATTATGATGAAATTATAATGGTTGATTATTATGATGAAATTATAATGGTCGATTATTATGATGAAATTATAATGGTCGATTATTATGATGAAATTATAATGGTTGATTATTATGATGAAATTATAATGGTCGATTATTATGATGAAATTATAATGGTCGATTATTATGATGAAATTATAATGGTTGATTATTATGATGAAATTATAATGGTCAATTATTATGATGAAATTATAATGGTTGATTATTATGATGAAATTATAATGGTCGATTATTATGATGAAATTATAATGGTTGATTATTATGATGAAATTATAATGGTCGATTATTATGATTGGTAAAAGTATAATTGTTAAATAGAAAAATATTATTGATGTGAAAAGTTATGTTATGTTAAAATATTTGAATTTAGATGATCTGTCTGTCTCCATATTTTCAAACTCTATCTCTTCCAAAACAAAAAGTCACAGATCAGCGCTAGGTGCCTCAAATGATTGGACTTTTTATGGACCGTTCTTTTATGGATCATTTTTTTATGTGTCTTTAGCCGATTAAAATAGTTTTTAAGGGGTCAAAAATGGGTCCAAATTGAATTCTTCATACATTTTATACATTCATTTTTGCTTATTTTTAATTCTTAACCAGTTCGTATGCGTGTCACATTGATACAGTGGTAACGTCACCAGCTTTGAATGTGACAGTTTTGGTTTTGATTCTAGCTGATGGCATCCAATTTATTTATCTTTTTTTCTTTTGAAATCACAACTATATAATAGCATACGAAATCTGGACAAATTAAAATATCATATTTAAGCATATTTTACGCCTGGGCATGGCGGAGCCCCCCCCCCCCCCCGTTGTAATGTCGTGTCATAAAATGTGCGTTTGTTGTATTGTCTATTTATAAAGGATTGAGTGTTTGATTATCTTATTAGAGGTAATGTCGTTGTGTGTGTGATCATCTACTGGTCTTTCTATTACATATGTTCATATGCTGTTAAGTGTGAACATGTGTGTGACATGTCATTTGAACATACCTTCTGCCATTTCGTTGGTCCATCTGGAAATTCTCGTCTGGAAGGGAGACTTGATACCTGTTTTTGGGGGACGAAGATTTATTTCACTCCAAGACAAGAAATTGGTTCTATAGTTTTTTTTATTCACCTTCCAGATTGTTCACAGAAGATTGGAAAGTGTTGTTTTTTTCTTCTAGGTCTTATTTCTACCACGTCAGCGTTCGTCAAGCGAATGGGAGGAGACAGCGGCGAAGCCGTCCGCTCTCGTCCAAGGAACACAATTTATTAGCTTAGCGCACAAAGACCCATCTCTCTCTCTCTCTGAAAGGCGCACAAATTAAATTTACTGTGCGATGTTCAGAAAACAAACTGGCCTCTTCTGTCCCTCTGCTGAAATATATATTAGTAGTGTTCAAATGATTAGTCTGAATTGGGAATCAAAAAAATCGTAATTTATTGGGATATCGGAATTGGAAAAAATTTGTGCCTCTTTTCCGTTGTCAAAAAATTCTATTTGTTATTTTTATTTCTTTGTTTTTGTTTTTTCCACAGCTTGTATTACTGATGAAATAATAAATATTTATTGATTTTAAACTTCGAATAAAAGTAAAATCTTTAGGTCAGGTCACACTAATAAGTGTATTTTTACATTTGCGAAAATATATGTGCATATTACATAGAGCTTTTGTGATAATCAGATAAGAAAGCCCCTAAGCAATGGTTATTTTATGCCCATAGATTGTCTGCAGATAAATCTTTTCAAGTGAATAGCTGGGTGGTCTAATGTAAAGGACTAGAATATCTAGATATTAATAATTGAATGATCCCAATATTTTTTCAGATTCCAATACAATTACTTATTCCGATTTTTTAAAAAAATTTAAATATAGAGTTGCTTTTAAGTTTCTTTAGAGAATGGTTGTCTATGGGAGGAAACCAATCCAATTCTAATTACTTATTTTTTTCTAACTTTTTAAGATGGTCGACACACAGTATATGCACTTATATAACCCTTGCCAAAATGCCTTCAGGCCAAGATGAAAGTGTAGTATCTGTTCTTCAGATGCTGTACTTCAATTTCTTGTTCTCTCTCAGTGGTGGAGAAATCCTTCACAACTGATACAATTTTTATTTTATTTTATTTTTTTTTCTCCACATTAAAAAACGACCCTGGTGTCTAACTCTGTCCCTTGAGGGAGGTGGGGGGCATTGTAAATAGGAACCCTTGCCAAAATGCATACTAGTTAATATAATCGCTATTTACTGGCGTAAGGTCCGAATATGTAACCCTAATATCAATCTGGTCCGATGATATCGGAGCTGCTTCGACTCCAATGACAATATTATTCCTTGTTTGGATGAACAATAGTAAAAGGAAGAAGAACATTGAAAATTTAAAGAAAAACAAATTTTATTTCGGAAAACAATGCTATGATTGCAAAAATGATCTCCCTACTTTTCCAATCGTGAGTTTATTTCCCTTTGCAGACGAGCCCATCGCACATAATTGGACAACTTGACAAACTGCTACGCGAAGCCTCAACTTTGGATGGCGTTTTAGAATTCCGGCATGAGCATTTCTGGACTTTGTCGTTTGGGGTTTTGGTAAGCGCTTTTTTTTATTATTTCTAATTCGTTTTGTTCTTATATTGTTTTTTTTTTTTTCTGATATTTTCCTTCTTTTTATGAATGTCTTAGTTATTCTATGGACAGCCCCCCCCCCCCACCATCTTCTCTCCACCCTAAATTACCTTCCATTTTCTTATTTTTTTGTTTTTAAGGAAACAAGAAAAAGCACATTTTAATAACGAAATGTCTCGTCCAACAATTTCTGATTACATTCATATCAACAGCAAAGGGACATAAGTCAACACAGTTATTATAATAATATTGGTTAGAAATCATTTACCAATCAAATTTGATTTTATAAAAACAAAAATACTAGACGAATTTGCATAATTTTTTGTATACAGCCGTTTTTTTTTTAACCTAACAAGTATATACAGAAACTTTTTTTGTGCAATTACATTTTTTTTAATATTGGGTTAAAACTGGATAAGCAACAAATATTTAACTAATAGATTCTTTAATAATAAAATATTCGTTTTGTAAGGATTGTTTCTTTCTGTTTTTCTTTTTTGCAAATGGAAATCGCTCCAGACAAGGCATATAGCCACTTAATGTGAGGAGTTAAAAATGAAGTTAAATAAACTAAAATACTTCAAGGTTAAGCACCAGCCACAATAAGTGTCAGATAGATAGATTTTGACTCAGAAAGCAGCAATTTTTTCCCCCTTTGTCAGAAACATTGCTCATGGAATGTCAGGACTAAAGAACAAAATAAGGGAAGAGAGAGTTGAAGCCTGTTTGCACAATATGATTAAGGCTGTATGAATCTACTGAAATATCTTTGTCCTGCTTTGGTGATGTGTTTATATTATTATTTTTATTAGTCTGTTGACATACTTATCCACTATTCCATATACTAATATTCTTTCTTTCCATCTCTCTCTCATATATACAAGGTGCCTTAAAGATTGTTTTTCGTATGGGCACTTTTCTTGATCGTACACACATGACACTCTAGTCCCATTCAAAGTAATCTCTTCCGGCTGCGATGCACTTGAAGTAATCTCCTCAATTGACCATATAAATATGTTATAGTATATATTTCCTGTGGTTTCTTGGTCTTATTGGATTCCAGGATAAGAATTCATCTTATCTGGTGGGATCCCTGACTTTGTGGTGTTACTTGCGGTAACATCACATGGAGAAGGTTTACTATTCCTTATAAAAGCCAGTGTTGATTAGCCATACCGAATACTATGTGATTTTGAATATTTGATTCAGGGTTTACTTGTGAAAAATATCCTCATGCCAGGTTGTTCTGACAAATACCTGTCCAGAGAGAGCTTAGACAGTGTCTATCATATTTTAATGAATGTTATATTGTCACTAAGTTCATTCTTTCTCTCCATCCATCATGAACAAAAAAAATATATTTTTTGTTCATGACCTTAATGGATTTGAGCAGTAATAAAGCCAGGTCATGCATCAAGTGAAGGAGTTGAGTGTTATATATTTATAAAAGTGAGAATGTGTGTGAGGACACTTCTCAACCTATATACTCAATGTATTTTAGATTTGCAAGCTTGAAATTTAGTATACAGTGTATTCAGACATTGTGGAAAACTTTATAATCAGTTTTCGTCTGGAAAAAAGGGCTGCTAAGGAGTCAAAATTGAAAAATTTGTATGTGTATGTGCGAGTCATTGGATTTTTATCTGTTTGCTAACTGTTTGAGTGAATTGTTTACATTATGTTAAGTATAAGTAGGTTTGAAAACATTCATAAAAGTTGTGTCAAGTGGCCTAATGGCTATCATACTTGACTCACTACCTTTAGGTTTCGGTTTAATCTTGAGTATTTTTATTTTTACTTACAAGATGTGAACTGTTTGGAAAAAAATATATTCGCATGACCATGTCCCAATTCAAAAAATATTTTTTTTTAAAGAATTTAACATTATTAGGCATTGCCAGGGCCGCTGCAAGAAAGGTAGGCTCTCTCTACCGTGCTAGAAAACTACTAACACCCGAAAGTATCCTGTACCTCTATAAGGCCACCATTCGCCCATGTATGGAGTATTGCTGCCACATCTGGGCTGGTGCATCTGCTACTAGTCTCTCGCTCCTTGACAAGGTTCAAAAGAGAGTCGCAAACCTGATAGGCCCTGAACTGGCATCTAAGCTTCAGCCTCTGTCCCATCGACGAAATGTTGCATCCCTCTGCCTTTTCTACAAGTATTTTAGTGGTGAATGCTCTGACGAACTGCAATCACTTGTGCCCCCACGACGCGAGCACCCTCGACAAACCCGACAGGCTACTAGATCCCACCCCCACACTGTAGAGATCCCTAGATGTAAAAGATCTTTTTACTCCAATAGTTTCTTCCCCAGAACCGCAAGACTCTGGAATTCCATTCCAGGTCCCTGCTTCCCCAACAGTACTGACGTGCAGAAGTTCAAGTGTAACGTGAACCGACACCTTGCTGCCCAAATCCCTACATAGTACCCCAGTAGTTGTTTCCCCTGATAGTAGCCCCCTACACCACAGTGGCAATGTGCCTTGTTTGGGGTGAAAATGTAATAAAAAAAAAAAAAAAAAAAAAAAGCCAAGTACATCTTCTAAAAGATATATATATATATATATATATACACACACACACACACAAATAATATACTGGTGCATATAGATTTAATTATCAACATTATAAGGAAGATACATCAATGGGAGTTAGGGCTATAAAAGCTCTTTATGCCGGGACATTTCAACGCCTAATGCTTCTCATCAGAAGAAGTGGGAGGGTGTTAGATAAACAAAAGGAATACAATGTCTAGCAATAGGCACATTAGGGATGAAATATTAGGATATCTTGCATAAATAAGATAATATAAAAAGGAGTTTATGATACGCTATTTTTTATAATGCTCAACAAGTCCTAATTATATCTCCTAGTTCTAACGTCTAATAACCCCTTTCTGGCTTAAATGCAATCCAACCATTAACGCTATACCTCCCCAGTTCTACTATATACCCTTTATGCAAGAGATTCTAATATTTCATCCCTAATTGCTAAACGTCACATTCCTTTTGTTTACCTAGCACCCTCTCACCTCTTCTGATGAGAAGCATTAGGCTTTGAAATGCCCTGGCATAAAGAGTTTTGATAGCCCCTACTCCTATTATGTATCTTCCTTATTAAATTGATAATTGCACCAGTATATATTTTGTATTATCGATATTTTTTCCTGTTGTATCTAAGCTACATCATGCATGTTCAGCTTTTTATTCTCGATAAGTTTCCATTTATCTTTCAATACTTCTTTGATCCACTTATATATATATATATATATATATATATATATATATATATATATATAGGCAGCATTTTTTTCTCTAAGGCATATTTCATTAAATAAAATAGACGTTTTTTGTCTATTAATTCTATTTTCGGTCCTTTCCAACTTCCAAATAACAGTCTTCACTTCTAGCGGGAACTGGCTGATGTAATCACCATATTTATCAAAAGTCTAGTACTTTCCAATCCTTCAAGATTCATCATCAGAGATAAATTAATCTAACTGGTTTCGAACAATTTATTAATAAAATAAAATTTACCAATAGTCATAACATCCTCAGTTGTTTGTAAGGTTATTTATTTTAATAGCTTTGCAAACATTTCAGGATGTTATTAATTTTAACCAATGGAAAAAAAAGGATAAAATAAATAAAATAAAATAATTAACTAATGAAAAAAAAAAGGATAAAATAAATAAAATAAAAAAAACTTTATAAATTGTTCAAAACCAGTTAGATTAATTTATCCCGGATGATGAATCCTGAAGGATTGGAAAGTACTAGGACTTATGATAAATATGATGATTACATCAGCCAGTTCCCACCAGAAGTGAAGACTGTTATTCGGAAGTTGGAAAGGATCGAAAATAGAATTAATTAAACTATTTTATTTAATGAAATATATAAATTTTCAACCAATTAACTATTGACTCTTCTGGTAGTTTCTTCTGGTTAATATTGTGCATACTAGTGACATGACTTTGCTTTATAAAATAAAATGGCTGCCCTTTCCGCAATTTTAAACTATCTTCCTCAAGACAAAACGTATTCAATACTGGGAGTTAAAAGATCAGTCCATCTTTTGTTGAGTTTGTTTTGTTTAAAATTATTTTTTTCTTTGTTTCAAATTATTTCTTCTTTGTTTAAAATTATTTTTTTTCTTCGTTTAAAATTATTTTTTCTTTGTTTAAAATTATTATTTTTTTTCTTTGTTTAAAATTATTATTTTTTTTCTTTGTTTAAAATTATTATTTTTTTTCTTTGTTTAAAATCATTTTTTTTCTTCTTTGTTTCAAATTATTTTTTCTTTGTTAAAAAATTATTTTTTTCTTTGTTTAAAATTATTTCTTTCTTCTTTGTTTAAAATTATTTCTTTCTTCTTCTTTGTTTAAAATTATTTCTTTCTTCTTCTTTGTTTAAAATTATTTCTTTCTTCTTCTTTGTTTAAAATTATTTCTTTCTTCTTCTTTGTTTAAAATTATTTCTTTCTTCTTCTTTGTTTAAAATTATTTCTTCTTAAGATTGGAAACCTTCAGGTGCGTGTCCGAAGAGACGCTGATGAACAAATGGTGCTCGCGCATGTGCATAACAGACTCTCCAATTTGGTATCTGAATTAACGATTCAAATCTTTAAAGATGATTGGAGCCGATCATCATCAGTATACCACCTCCCAAATGCGCCATCTTTCCCTGCATACCCAACTCCCATGACGACATCCAGCCACATTATGAGCAACCCGTATTATTCGAGGATGGGATTACCAAATGTTAATGCAACAGAAACTTTTTATTCTCACAAATGATCACCTTAGGTCAACATGATTTTCAACAAATAAGTGGAAGGAACATGTGCAAGAAATTACAAAAAAAGATCCATGTGTATATATATATATATATATAAATAAAATTTTAAAAAATTATGTTTTTGACTTTTTTTGTAGATGAGAATTTATTATTCGTGTTATTTGGATTTTTTTTTTTATTATTATTCTTTCACAATGTTTTGGTTAATCTCTGATCTTCTTCAGGTGTATCTTGTTGAATTTCGGAATATTTTTGCCGAACTGTTTTTTTGTTTTTGTCAAAATCTGTGGGTCTTTTTGTCAAACTCTGGGAGTCTTTTTGTCAAACTCTGGGAGTCTTTTTGTCAAACTCTGGGAATTCGTTGTCTAAGTCAATAATCTGCATAAAAATTTCAAACAAAATTCTTCATTTAATCCACAATGGTAGCATGCTCTCGTTCTATCAGCCACGATTAGGTAAACGTCTTAATCCGCAATTGCATTTTGAGTGTCACTCACACTGAATCTTACTGCATGAAAATAAGTTTTATTTGTCTTGTATAGCTGATGTAACGATCAACGGCTACTCGTGGAATGCAGCGATGACAGGACGAAGAACCAATATAGTAATGAAAACTGGATGAATAGAAACAGTAGCGTCATTCAATATTGAAAGGTAGGAGGAAAGACTGAGAAAAGGGTTGATGCATTTTGATCAGTGCTGCCAATGATCATCAGAGGACTGGAACTTTTTTTTATTCATTTTAGCCAGTTTGGTTGCAACTTTGCTGTTTATCCAGTAATAGGCCGTGTGTACCTAGAAATTATGAAAAAAGTGTAAGAAACAACAAAATAATTATCAAGTGTACCAAGGCTATTTGAATAAAAACTATGAACCTGACACAAGCACCTATGAATAAACTTGATCAATCGTCAAAAAGAAAATAAGTTAAAAGTATGATTGAGAGGTCATTTTCAGCCAAAGGTTACACAGGTGTAATCAAAGTCAGATCAATCCAGTGAAATGACAATAGCCGAATAAAACGCAATTCAGGTGGTCACAAATGGTTGTATGATAACAACCGAAATTGATATTGTTGTTAGCGGACAATTTAGGCCCAAGAAGAATCAGTCCGTTGAATTTCTGTTTGTGTATCTTTCACCTAACAACCAATTATCCATCATTGTCACCGACAATAGATATTGTTACATTTTTGTATATCAGTCTGTTGTCATTCTCTTAAAAATGCAACAGAAATACAACACATGGCTTTGTAGTCACTAACTCGATACGTTAACTTGCTTCAAGCTGATGACGTTGGAGGGAGACACACTGTATTCATGTAATATGACGAATCATAATTTTCATAAATTGGTGAAGTTCTTCGTCCCGCAGGAGTTGACCTGGTGATTAAAAAAAAAAAAAAAAAAAAAAAAAAATTTATTTGACATTGGCTTGAAATATAAACATTTTAATAAGTTATAACGGAAAATAAATTTTTATTCATATATGATAAAAAGGTCATGTGATACTATGTGTAACAGACTGTATATAAGCACGTCTGAAAATAGCAGCAGCAGCCAGAGCATAGATGGCTAGCAAAAATATTAGCAGCAGCAGCTGTTAAAGCACGGCCACCATGTTTTTTCTCTCTGCCTCACTGTTATTGGATCTCGTCTTTTAAAATGAGTCGATGTTTACACATGCAAGTTACTAACATTTACAAAAAACTTTTAAAGTTTCTCCTCTTGCAAATAGATGCTCAATAAAGAAAACTTTGTTATATACCTATGCCAGTAAGTAGCAATTATGTTAACTAGTATGAATTTTGGCCAGGGTCACATGTCAGGATAACCTAGTGGCAAACAAATATATCCAGCTAATTTATACGGGGTCAAAGGTCAGCTCTTTAGACAAAATGTGCTAGAAGTGCAGGTGCCCAATGATATGACAGAGATGACATCACACATTTGGGCGAGAGACCAGAGTTTCTGGGCAGTACCTCGTTGGAAACGGTACAGACGAGGTGCAGCTGACAATGTAGAAATTTAAGTGAATGCTGCCC
>NC_136500.1:148058435-148140935 GCF_053919585.1 Euprymna scolopes | reverse complement strand
AAAAGATGGTATTATTAATATAAGGTTTGTTAGAGTAAAAAAAAACGTCATCGCAGCTTTAAAAGTTCCATCCTTGTTTTATAGGCATCTCCAAACCTTTGTGTAGAACGTCATCATTATACACATTAAGTAGTGACGTCATCATTTCTTGTGTTTACTATGGAAGATCATTTATGCAGAAATTTATGAATGAATAAAATGTACAATAAAAAGCAATATAATACTTACCTTTTATGAAACGAAGATTTTTAATAATGAACTACACAGATGATAAAATTAATTTTAACCTGCTCTGTTGATAAATTATTTTTTTTTTCAATTTATTGTAGCGGGTCGCATGGTCAACCAAAAACACAGACACAAACATGCAAGAGAAATAATTGTAGTCTTGCAGTAAGAGGTAGAACGAGCGTGAGAGAGAGAGAGAGAGAGGGGGGGATGTAGAGAGCAAGGGAAGTAAAACTCTTTACATAGTGTTGAAGCCGTAGAATCTCATGAATTGCATTGTCACAATAGTGCAAACAGCGAAAAAGTGAAAATCTATGAAGTAAAATAAAAAAAAATACTGGTCGAAGAAACGAAACATGTCCGTTAGTGACGCCATGTTTAAAATTCAGCAAAGCACATGGTCAACCGAACACAAGGATACAAAAACACTTGTGAAATAATTGCAGTGTCGCAGTGAGAGGATAGAGAGAAGAAAAACCTGTTGACATAATGTTGAAGCCATAGAATCTAATGAATCGCCGTCTCACAATAATGTAAATTGTGAAAATTTACGTATAAATGAAAAACGAATAAAGTAAGTAATAAAGAAAAATAGTTGTCGTAGAAACAAAAGAATATGTTCTGTTGATGACGCCATGTTTAAAAATCAGTAACCATTTGTTCATGAAATAAAAAATTGAAATCGGAAATATGATAATTTTAAGTGCTCAGCCAATCAGAATGAGTGAACTACAGCAAGGGAGAATTTATTATTTATGAACAGGGAGATGGAAAGACTACGGTATGTCTACATATCTATTAAGCAGTTACGGGCGATGTAATCAAAGTATCGTAGGAAAACCTAGAATAGGTCTTGGTGTTAACGGGTAGCGGTGGGTACACTGAATATTTAGAGAGAAAAATAGGAACTACTTCCTCTAAAGATGTGATTGTGATGGTGTTGCTCATCAGATGCAATGTAGCATTTTATTATCACGATTGAATGTGTCTGCAAATGTGGTTGAAAGCTACATAAGCTAATAGCCTAGATGTATTTGTATGTAGCATCTGTTGTTGCAAACCTATGATACTTTAGTCCAGAGGAGAATTTATATATATATATATATATATATATATATATATATATATATAAAAAAGGAAGAAAAACGGACCAATTATATTTATATATAAGAAAAAAAGAGAGAAAAACGGACCAATTATATTTCATTTTATTATATATAGATAGAAGAAAAAAAGAAAAAGAAAAACGGACCAATTATATTTCAAAGACTCCCAGAAATAAGCAAATGAAACAAATTAATCAGAATTATTGAAATCGAAATTGAATGATAGTAGAGAAATTTGGAAAAAAAAAATTTGGGATAGTATATCAGTTAGGACCCCCCCCCCCAAATAGAATGTTTCATTTACTTATTAAAATGTTTTGTAAAAAAAGAGGGCACTAAAAATATTTAATATTCCCCTCCTTTTTAAAAATCGAAAAACCAAATACTTCAAGTTTATTTTTCAACTGTGAGAAACCAGTGTACACCCGAATTTGTCTCATTCATATTGGCTTTGAAACCTAATTAATCCAACATGCTGCAAATATGAGCATATGTATCTCTGTAAATTTGTGAATGCTAAGAAAAGCAAATGGCTCTAATCGCTTGCACTCTTTCTTTCTCCACTTTGTTGAAATTGGTTTTGCTCCATATCCCCTAAAGCTAACAACTTTTTAACGCAAAAGATTTTTCAACCAATGGAAATCTTTTCAAACCTCAAAAAGTAATGTGACAAGGACTGTGAACTGGACAACGCCGGGTTGTCTTGCTTGTTGCGACAAGAAGGTATCAGTTCTCTTCAGTGGTCCTTGTAACACGCATTCAGAAGATTTCCTATTGTTGAATCTAACAGTGACGATGATGATGGTGATGATGATAAAAAGAATAAATCTGTTTTCTTAACAGATTATCAAAATGACCCCCTCCCCCCTGCAAGCTGGACCTCAGTTGGGATCATAAAAAGAAGATTGTGAATCTGGAAATGACCACTTGAGTTTTATTTGAGGGGCCACCAGAAAAGCAAGTCAAGTAGGTAAACTGTCGAGTGGTTTTCATTATTGGATTGACCGTGAAATCACTTTGGGAAGAGGGTTAACTATGATGACCGATTCACTTATCCTACCTTATACATATGGTCTTTGGGAAACCCCTCCCACTAGTAATGGTAAAGGGTACAGACAGAAACAAACTAACCCAGTAACATTAACTAACCATGCGGGATCGCAGAAATACCTGGATTAGGACCCAGGCGCAGAGCAAAGCCTCTCAGTGCTGACGGACCCAGTAGATCTTCCCAGATCATCCGTCAATCATCAAACAATTACTGGTTTGCAAACCTAAACTGCTTAAGGAGTAGATAGGCTCTGTCTATCGCCTGGCTTCCATACTCCTTTGTCTATTAGTCGACAGAAACACAAAGTGGTAGATCTTGTTTCTTGTCTAGGGCAATGAACACCGTTTCCCCCACTCCTGACACATCCCACCTCTCAAAACTGGGCACTTGGGAGTGTTTGAGTACCACATATCCCTGTGCAATTAGATTGGGTTGACCTTCTTCTGATGAGTTGAGGGTACTGGATTGACAGTTCCTGGCTGCTGTTTCCGACTGGTAGTACAGGGGCCCTAACTCTTTGGTAGCGCTTAGAGCGGCTGCTCCATCAACAGTTGTATAATATCGGGATGTTTGCAGTGCCATGTCGCGCATAAAAAGGAACCCTGTACTCATGCCTAGTTGAAGAAAGGTCAGCTAATGGTCTACTTGTGATGCATGTGTGATACTCTGCATAACCTCCTGTTCAGCTCCCCTTACCTGAACTGAAACTCTTTAAAAAAATATGATGACAGTACAATCTAAAAATAAGCTTAAACCAGGCTTAGGGTCAAACAAATCCAACTTGCCTCCTCCCTTGAGGCTTGCATTCATGAACATCCGTGGGCTTAGAACTAATTTAGCTGATGTTGAAGCATTTCTCCTAACAAATACCCCGGATATCTTACCACTAAGTGAGACTAACCTACACTCCTCCATTCCCTCTAACTACTTTAACATGCCTGGATATCTCCCACTCTGCTGTAAGGACTCTGACAGACATATGTATGGACTTGGAGTTTACATTCATAATACCCTTCCCTTGACTAGAGAAACAAACCTAGAATCAGACGATCAAGCCTTAGATTTAATATGCAACATTAGCTACTTTTATTTTCTCTACCGCTCTCCCTCGACCCAGGACTGAACATAATAAACAAAGTCTCTGACAGCATAGACACAGCACTCTCCCTCGACACTAGCGCACAAGTACATGCATTTGGTGACTTTAATGTTCACCACAAAAACTGGTTTGGATTCTCTACTTACAAAGACGCAGCTGGCAGCACAACACATAGCTTCTCTATATCTCACTCCCTATCACAAATGGTTACGTTTCCAACCCGTTTCCCTGACCAGCAAGAACAACATGCATCACTTCTAGATCTGTTTCTGACCACAGTTCCCGATGATTGTGTAACGAATGCTGACAGTCGACTTGGGAACACTGATCATGCAGTGATAATGGTTGAAATCGCTCTAAACTCTAGAGCCAAAACTGAAGAACCAGCGCTCAAAACAACGAGATATTATAAAAAGGCTGACTGGGAAGCCATCAGAGACCTTATCAGAGATGCCCCATGGGGAAATATTTTTTTTCTTCCTGCTGAACAGTGTGCAAATGAGACCACTGAATGGTTCAAAACGGCAATTGAAGCACATGTCCACATGCGGAAATTCTATAGTAAGCCCCACTCTCCCCAATGGTTTACTTTGACTTGCGCAACTGCCATTGCTCAAAGGCAGCATGCATACCGCAGATTTAACCGACATAAGTCCAGTTCAAACAGACTGAAGTATATAGAAGCTAGAAATAACGTTAAGAAAGAAATAGCGACAGCTAAGAGAGAATTTACGGAAACCACTAAAAAGCGCATCGAAGCACAAAAACTAGGAACTCGAGACTTCTGGAAAATCTACAACAGTGTAGTAAATAATGGGCAATCAACAATTCCCCCACTAACCAGCAATCATGGCTTTGTTTGCTCAGCAACCGAGAAGGCTAACATGCTTGCCAGTCGGTTTGCCTCAAACTTCACACTGGACCCTCTCAACCACTCTTTACCTGACTTTCCTTTGCGGACAGACGCCATGCTAGACGATCTGAAAATCATCCCTTCTCAGGTGCATGCTATCATAAAAAACCTTGACACTTCAAAAGCATGTGGACCCGATCTCATCCCAGCTGTGCTATTAAAAAAGTGCTCAGCCGAAGTAGCTCCAGTTCTCTCCAAACTCTACAACAAATGCCTTAATGAATCTTGCTTTCCGGGCTGTTGGAAAACTGCTTCTGTGATACCAGTATTCAAGAATTCTGGTGAAAGAACTGACCCAGCAAATTACTGCTCCATTAGCCTCCTCCCACTTTTTGCCAAAATATTTGAGTCCATAATTAACCATGCTCTAGTCCATCACCTTACAGATGCTAAACTTCTGACCGACCAACAATATGGATTTAGACAAGTCCGTTCCACAGCAGACACCCTAACTGTGATCTCTGAACGTATATACCACTCACTGGACAAAGCCGGGGAAGGCAGAGCGGTAGCTCTAGATATATCTAAGGCTTTTGACAGGGTATGGCATGAGGGTCTCCTCAGGAAAATTAGATCATATGGTATCACTGGTAGAATACTAAACATAATTAAATCCTTCTTTGATAAGAGAAAAATCCAGGTTGTCCTCGATGGCCGTACATCTAAACAATATGATATAAATGCGGGAGTGCCCCAAGGTCTATCCTTGGACATCTGTTGTTCCTAATATTTATAAATGACCTCCCTGACAAAATTGCATTTGAGATGGGTATATATGCTGATGACACCACACTCTATAACAGGCACGATAGGAAAACAAATGAACACATATCTAAAGAAATGGCAGAAACACTAGAGGATGACCTTTAATCTGTAGTGGAATGGGGACAAAAATGGATGGTCACGTTCAATGCTGCCAAGACTAAACTAGTTTCCTTCAATAATTACAAGAAACCTTCTATACGACCAATAGCAATGCCCAACGACTCTTTATCTGAGAGTACCTCTTTCAAACTCCTTGGCCTAACGTTGACAGGAAACATGAGTTGGAACAATTACATTGAAAGCATTGGCAGGGCCGCTGCAAGAAAGGTGGGCTCTCTCTACCGTGCTAAAAAATTACTAACACCCGAAAGTATCCTGCACCTCTATAAATCCACCACTCGCCCATGTATGGAGTATTGCTGTCATATTTGGGCTGGTGCATCTGCTACTAGTCTCTTGCTCCTAGACAAGGTTCAAAAGAGAGTCGCCAATCTGATAGGCCCTGAATTGGCATCTAAGCTTCAGCCTCCGTCCCATTTACGAAATGTTGCATCCCTCTGCCTGTTCTACAAGTATTTTACTGGTGAATGCTCTGACAAACTGCAAGCACTTGTGCTCCCACGACGTAAGCACCCCTGACAAACCCGACAGGCAGCTAAATCCCACCCCCACACAGTAGAGATCCCTAGATGTAAAAGATATTTCTACTCCAGTAGTTTCTTCCCCGGAACCACTAGACTTTGGAATTCCATTCCAGGTCCCTGCTTCCCCAACTGTACTGACGTGCAGAAGTTCAAGTGTAACATGAACAGACATCTTGCTGCCCAAATCCCCACATAGTACCCCAGTAGATGTTGCCCCTGATAGTAGCCCCCTACACTAAAGTGGTAATTTGCCTTGTTTGGGGTGAAATTTTAATAATAATAAAAAAAAAAGACAGACAGACAGAGGCAGAGAAAGAGAGAGAAAGAAAGACAAAGCCCCAAATAGAAAGGGGGGCATAAACTAGAAGTTATAGAGAGAATATAAAGACATGTTGGGGAGAATTCGTTGGTGAGCAAAGTTCGTTGATGACCCGGCCATCAGACGTCGTCCGACGGCCTGGCTGAAAAGAATTAATTTAGACCATTATAATCCTGCACCCAGAAGTCAGTCTGATTTACCAAGCTTCTGAAGGCTCCTAGCTCATGTCCTTACTGAGACTATACCTGTAACAAAGTTGAATAATTAATGTTACTAAAAAGACTTTGTGATTTCTTTTGTTGTTTGCCTGGGGTTGTGAAATGAATTCTTCGCTAGACCGATGTTTCAAGATGCAGCAGAGGAGAGTGACGCACCTCCCTGTGAAAGAGGACCTCCCCCTTAACGTCTAGCATCAGACGACCAGCCGAAGTACCCTTGTGATAATGTTACCGACCAGCCATCATGAGAGCAGAACTGCCACATGAACTTAGGGTTATGCATGAGTTGCGTGTTCAAGTAGAAAAGCGATCAGCCAGAGTCTGGCATAGATATTAAGGTCCTAACCACTAGATGAAGAAAAGATGAAGACAGAGATAAAAACTAAACGATCAAGCCACGACAGAGAGTTATGAATAAGTCTTCGCCAGTTTAAAGACTTTTAAGTCACAAGGAGTTGGAGAGTTAAATGTTCTCAAAAGCTTTTGAAAAGTTTTGAAGAAGATTAAAAGTCGTTGGAAACTTGAAGGGTCCAGACACAAAGTTATTGACAAGGTTAATGAATTTTATTCTATTTTATTTTTTAAAAATGTAGCTCCAAGCCGTCGGGAGTGGGGTTACCTTTAAGGTGCGGTCCAACTCTGCTCCCGGCAACAGGCGATGCAGCCCATAGGGTTATAGTAACACCTATTGTTACATGAAAGGGCTGTCCCCTTCTCATATAAGTAAGAAGACATACTAGACATGCAAATGATATTAGGATAAGGCTAGAACCGAATCCTGTAAGCAAGTGTTAAAAATAATAGATAATGGAATGCTAGAAATTCAGTCCATTGTTAATTCTATTAGAAATAGTTAAATATTGTTTATGTCGGAAAAAGAGTCGATGTCCATTCTTTTAGAAATCTGGATATTAAATATGTCAGTTAAATGAATGGACAATGCAAGTTAAAATATATTGTTTAAAAAGAGGTTAGAATTAGATTGAGGATTCTTTTGTTTGCCAAAAGTGTGTTTGGACAATCATTTGTAAATCCACGTGAAGTAGTCACGTTGGTAAACACACTTCTGACGTCATAAACAAAGGAGGTTCCTCAATATAGGAATCTGAGGGGTCGAAGTAACAGATTGAATGAGGATGAGATATTCAGAGCAGATCATACACGGTGATAGTCAGTTAGAGAGGAGAGCTCGTTAGAAGCGAAGGGTGGAAAATAGATGATGTAAATCAAAGTTTGAATTTGTGACGTCACCGATCGGTCGATTGAAGAATAAAGAAACCAACTATGTTTGTAACTGTTGTCTCGTGTCGTCATTCGTTACAACAAATGTGTTTTTATCATCATCTTGTGACGAACTCTTGTTACAACCCTTCTAAGTATTATGCATCCTTCCCTTCTCTGTGTTAAAAACTGTTGCATCATATCTCTCGGTCCGTATTAATATGACATAGTTAAGAAAATCAGTTTTAAAGAAATGTCACCATCTTTGTATTACAATGAGGTATTAAAAACAACAAATTGGTGGAGACCACTAGACCAACGAGTTAAATGAGCTGGAACAAAGGAAACAGGGAATAGATCAGACGATTCTGAAGAATACATGCCATAATATTATTTATAGAAAAGACTGAGACTAGCAATATCACGTCTGTGAGAGGGAGGTTACAGAGAAGAAAGGATCGGGCCAATTAAATTACAGGTAGAGGTTCGACCATTTGTCTAAGAATAAGTACACCTTTAAGGTCATTCCCCATAAATAACTAAAAAGAATTAGTCTAAAAAATATTTGAATTGCAACAATTATTTAATTCATTCACCGTCACATAACAAGGAGAGAATTCGAATACCTACTAAATACTGTCCTAAGCTTCAGAGGTTTGTCAGGACAACCTGGTATGGGATTACTTCTCTCTATAAGTAAACCCTGATCAAATATCCAAAACTAGCAAAAGATATGAGCGCTTCACACGGGACTTTGCTGTATGCTCTGGTACCCACTTCATGGGCACCCTTCAATATAACAACAAGAACAAGGTTATATGAATCAACTGAACTGTCCTTGAAGTACAGGTGGGAGGGGAGATTTAAAATGTAAAATACTTAGCCGGATAATACGTGCGATATCCAGTGAGAAAGATAGTTTTTCCAAAGGAAATAATAGTCCAATTTCTAAAGGTTTTGAAAAGTTACTAGGTGGCAATATATTCTGAATATAAATCCGCATTTCTTGCTTGTGTTTTCATCGATATCAGGGTGTCTCTCTATTTTGTCGACAAGTAATTTCGTGGCAGATCGGGAGATCAGTACCTCCACTTCCCATTGCCTTAAACAGGATTAACCTTGTTTACGTTTCCAGTAAATACTTCTGCAAGCTCTTCTTTGATGAATAGTTCTCTATGGAATATCAGAAGATCTCTTCTTTTGTGTCTCAGTGAAATGTGGCGACAACGTTTTTGGTATCCTTGTGTCACACAATATTAATTTTTTGCACCACTGTGCAAGGTGGTCAAGTCTGCATTCAATTCGTCCTTCTCTGCCATTCCAGCTCTATGGATTGGTTTGGACACATTGTAAATGAGTAGTTTATACCATGGATTCGATCGCAGCACAGCCTTCACTTTAGGCCATCTGTGTATCGAATGAATTTCACCACGTGCTTAGTTTTTACGCAAAAACATTCCTTGAATTAGTTTATAATTCTGTAATAGAAATCATCACTCTCGCAAACGACCTCGTGTTTGCTTAGCGTGTAAAATGCCAGCAGAAAATGTAGAAAAGAAAAGACAAGAATAATTTTGTACGTTGCTCATTGGTGAACGTATGCCATTAATTGGTAATTGTTAAATGGGACGAACTCTAAATCATGGTAGTGGAGCAGTATATTTTTGTCGGATAGCTTAGAACGAGAACGCACAGTGGAAGATAATATCAAATACACGAGGATTTATTATAAGCTGAGGAAAGAAAGGAAAAAGACTTTCGTGCGTTGAATCGACAAGAGGACGGTTTTACACTGCCATTTTTTTTTTGTGTGTTTTGTTCCCTTTCTATTTTATAAAAGTTTTTTTTAACTAACTCCTGAATTCACTGAAATCCAACTATGAACTTTAAAGCAAATAGGTTATATTATAAAAATTAAAACAATTACAAAGAATCACAACGGTTATTTGTTTAGTATCACGAAGATATTTTTATCAAAGATATCTCAAAGATACTCAAACTTGTGTGCACCATTCCTAGCTAGGGGAGTTTAAGAAGAGCCGCACTTTAACCTTAACCTTTGACCTTGAAAAATGATGTGCACTATTCCTAGGTCAGGGACCATGATCATGTCAGGTTTGGTCATGATCGATACAATGGTGTGCACTGTAGGAGATTATACAGGGTGTTCAAAAAAATTTGACGTCATTTTGCAGGTCAATAAGTTTGCCAATTTTCGTTGAAATGACCTTAAATTTTCACAGCTTGTATAGAAACACACACAAGCAGCGCTCATATTGAACATTTGTGAAAATTATGGAATCAGTCATAGAATCTACAAATCTTTGTTTTTTTTAATCTTTTCAACAAATAAAACTTATGATGTTCAACATAAAGTTTGTGCAGTTTCATTAAGATACACTGAGTTGTTTATGAGATATTGGTATTTATAATGACGTCAAATTTTTGGGACATGCTGTATATACATAGGCTACGACCTTGACCTTTGACCGTAACCTTGAAAAATGGTGTGCACCATCTCTAGGTAGGGCGGTCCAGTGGTGTGGGTTGTAGGAGGGTTGTACACAGACACACACACACACACACGAACGCTACTACTTTATATATATATATAGATAACAGTATCCAAAGTCCAAGTAAGATATGGCTACACAATGATCACTCCACCAGACTAGATGAATTCTTGTTCTGGAATTCCACAAAACTAAGAGACGATAAGACATATATACTATAAGGAAGTAATTAAGGAGATGAAAAATGTTCTCTAATTCTTAATTAGCTCAACATCTGAGCGATAAAGGAAAACTTTAACTGAATGCTCGATTTCAATGTAGCAACTGTTAGCTCTAAGGAAGGGCCACTTGATTTCTAGGAATTACATGGAATAAAGTAAGAACACACACACACACACACATATATATATATATATATATATATAGCAAAAATGGTAATTAGTAAAAACCTGAAGAGAGTGCTCAATACTATTGCAGAGCAAATATACGTTTTATTTTTTTTTATTACTGTTTTATCTGTTTAGTTACACATGTTTCGGTTGCCGGACCATATCTACGATCCAGCAGCCTCGACAGACCTTACAGAAAAAGTAAGGTCTGTCGAGTCTGCTGGATCATAGATATGGTCCGGCAACCGAAACATGTGTAACTATACAGATAAAACAGTAATAAAAAAATAAAACATATATGTTAACTCTACCCAGTTGTGTCCCTTGAACACTCTTCACAACAGAGAGTTAACTTCCCTACCGGCGACGGTGTAAACGGGACTTTTCAAAATATGGCGCGACCTGTACGCACGTGTTGAATAAACCCTCCTCAACCCTACTCCCGTTATCTGTGTTTATTTGCTTCTACATTGGTAGCAGAGCGTATCAAAACTAACAAACAAAAAAAACATGGCCTCTAAATACATTCCCCTACCAACGTTAAACACGGAAAAATATAATTCCTGGAAGAAAGAAATGCGCATATGGGAACTAGCTACTACTTTAGATGAAAGAAAACGGGCCCCCGTCGTGCTTTTGTCCTTGGAAGGAAAAGCGAGAGAGACGCTGCTTGAATTGGATATCACTTTACTCAATGCCGAAAACGGAATGGAGATAGTATATCAAAAGTTGGACACCCTCTTTTTAGAAGACGCAAACCAGGCAGCATTTAGGGCATACGAGGCATTCGAAAGTCACCGAAGAAAGAGCGGCATGGCAATAGATACATTTCTAATTGAATTTGAACGCCACATTGCCAAATTGAAAGAATTCAACATAATTCTTCCCGAGCCGGTCCTAGCGTTCAGAGCTCTCAAAAGCGCCAACCTCACCCCCGAAAACGAACGCTTAATAAAAGCCACCGTTCGAGAACTAACACTCGGAGAAATGTCTAAACAATTAAAAAAAATTCTTAATGACTTTGAAACTCATTCACCGCCGAAAACTCCTCCGGTTGCTATGAAAACCGAATCTGACATTATTTTCACCACTGACGAAACTGAAAACACCTACTACACCAGTAGTCGTGGTCGAGGCCGCCGCCACGGTGATAAAACAGCCAGTCTCACCAGTCGTGGGGCTGGCAGATGGGGTAGGGGTCGCAACCAAAATTCAACCCACTACAACAACAACAACATCAAAAGAAATTCAAACCACAAGGTTGAAAGCGACAGCAGCAGCAGCGGTGTTTGTTTCAAGTGTGGGTGTAAATACCACTGGATTCGCGACTGTCCGTATGATGAAATTGACAAGACCGACAAAGGAGGCCACTTGCTCGTTTCCAACATCGTCCTCATGAACGAGCGTGAAGAATATGGCAGCACCAGCACGTTTTTGGGAGAAACGCTCGGATCCGCTGTCTGGGATAGTGGTGCGTCTGGGACAGTTTGTGGAAGAAAATGGTTTGAGTGTTTTCTAGAAACCCTGCCAGAAAAACAAAAAATAAAAGTTCAAGATGGAAGGAAAAGCTACAAATTTGGTGATGGGAACACCATTAAATCTACTCACACAGCAACTTTACCATATGTCATTGCTGGCATTGAAGTCAGTATTATCACTGACGTGGTGGACGCCGAAATACCGCTTTTACTGAGCAAAAAGTCGATGAAAAGAGCCGGCACAAGCCTCAATTTCGAGAACGACAGTGTCACCATGTTTGGAAAAAAAATCCCACTGCAATGTACTTCTTCAGGGCACTACCACATTCCCATAACAAGACCTACACCAGACCGAGGTAAGTTCAAACATATTTTGTTTACCAAAGAAATTTCCAACAAAAATAGGCAAGAAAAAATAAAAATCGCCACCAAACTTCATAGACAATTTAGTCACCCTAGCGGTAAAAAGCTATGTGACTTAGTCAGGAGCACCGGAATGAAAGACAAGCAATTCATTAAGATACTTCAGGAAATTCCCAATTCTTGTGAAATTTGCATGAGATACAAAAGGGTTGAACCCAGACCTGTCGTGGGGTTATCACTGGGAACATATTTTAATGAGAGCATTGCCATGGACATAAAAGAAATTAATGGTAACAAAGTATTACACCTTATTGATCATGGTACTAGGTACAGTGTTGCAGCTAAAATTCCGGGTAAAGAGAGCTCCGATATTATTAATACTATTTTCAAAAATTGGATTACATTTTTTGGTACCCCTGGATTTATTCTCACTGACAATGGCAGAGAATTCAGCAACCAGGCGTTTAGGGACATGGCACAAAATATGAATATCGTCGTTCGTACCACTGCTGCTGAAAGCCCATGGAGTAATGGGCTAAATGAAAGGCACAATGGGATTTTAGGGGAAATGGTGAAGAAAACCCTAGAAGAAACAAATTGCAGTTTCGAGGTGGCTCTCGCGTGGGCAGTAAGTGCCAAAAATACACTTCAAAGTGTCCATGGATATAGTCCCAACCAACTCGTTTTTGGCAGAAATCCCAACCTACCTGGTTTTCTTAATGACAAACTCCCTGCACTAGAAGGTGTCTCTACCAGTGAAATTGTGGCAAATAATCTTAACGCTATGCATGCTGCCAGGAAACACTTCATAGCGAGTGAATCTTCAGAAAAGCTTAGACGAGCTCTCCGCCACCAAGTTAGAACAGGTATCACCCAATCCTATAAAAATGGAGATGCTGTTCTTTACAAAAGGAACTTGTGTGATAGGTGGCTTGGCCCTGGGACAGTCATAGGGTGTGAAAACAAACAGGTGCTTGTCAAGCATGGCGGCACCTATGTTAGAGTACATCCGTCTCGTTTAACTTTCTACCCCGAAACATACCAGACTCACAATGAGGGCAACAACGAGGAATTGAGCACCCAACAAGAGTCTGAAGGATCCCCAAGAGTGTCAAACTTCGAAGAGAACATTTTAGAAGAAAATTTAGAAATGGCAGACAACACTGAACAACGCCCTACTATGGAGACTCAAGACATAACCAATAAATGCGACACCACCACCAGGAAAGTCAAACTTCCCAAACCTGGACAAATCATAAAATGCAAGCTTGCCAACGACACAGAATCAGACTGGAAGAAGTTAAATGTCATAAGTAGAGCAGGCAAAGCCACTGGCAGAAATAAACATTTGATGAATGTAGTTATGGAACCGGGTGAAGCATTTTGGTTGGACTTTGAACATGGAGTTTCCGATTGGCAAGCTGATGAGACTGAAGAAAATGAAGAGCACCATGATTCCTGCACTGAGGAAGAAGTAATGATCACCTCTGCTGACGATAGCCTGGAACTAGAGGAAGCTAAACAAAAGGAACTTCAGAGCTGGGATAAAAATAAAGTCTATGTTCAAGTACTGGATCAGGGCCAACCAAAAATCTCCACCAGATGGATTTACACAAGCAAAAATTCCCAAACATTCAAGGCCAGACTTGTCGCCCGAGGTTTTCAGGATAAAGATGCTGAGAATCTAAGAAATGATTCTCCCACATGCTCCAAAGAAGGTTTACGTGTAGCATTAGCTATAATGGCATCCAACCATTGGGTATGTAAATCCATGGATATCAAAACAGCATTTCTGCAAAGCAAGAAGTTGGAAAGACTGGTTTATCTGAATCCTCCCAAAGAAGCTAATGTACCCCAAGGCTATATTTGGAAACTCTCCAAATGTGTATATGGCCTGACCGATGCCTCTAGGTCCTGGTATCTCACACTCAGGGAGGAATTGATGAAGTCAGGAGCTATAACTTCAAAATATGATCAGGCTATATTTACATGGCATTTCGAAAACAAATTGCAAGGGATAATTGCTACCCATGTGGATGATTTTTGCTTTGCAGGGTCAGAGATTTTTCATAGAAAAGTTATTGACAAAATCCATCAAATATTTGCAGTTAAATCTGAAGAAACTGCAGAGTTTCAGTACATAGGATTAGACATTAAACAGAATAGGGAAAATATTAAACTTGGACAGAATGAGTACGTAAAGAAATTGAAATATATCCCAGTGGAAAATGGCAGGAATATTAATGACAAAATATCCACAGCGGAAATTTCTGAAATCAGGCAAGTTATCGGCCAACTTAACTGGCTGGCTACCCAGACCAGACCTGATCTCAGCTACGATATCAGTGCATTAAGCTCCATCCTCAAACAAAGTAATGTGGAATGTATAAAACATGCCAATAGAGTAGTAAAGAAAGCCAAGAAAGAAAAATCCCAGGTAGATATTCCTGACTTAGGAGATCTCAGTCATCTCAAGATTATTGCCTACAGTGATGCCTCATTCGCCAACCTGACAGACGGAGGATCTCAAGGTGGTTACATAATCTTTTTAGTTGGCAATAACCACAAATATACACCAATAACCTGGCAGTCCAAGCGCATTAGAAGAGTGGTCAAAAGCACACTGGCTGCTGAAACCCTAGCCATGGTTGACATGTCGGAGGCCTGTCTGTTTTATAGGAAACTACTATTAGAAATACTGCAATTGAAGGATGAACCCGAAAATATAAAAATAATCTGCAAAACTGACAATTCCTGTCTCTTTGACTCTGTGCATTCATCCACCCAAATACTAGATAAAAGGCTTCGTATTGAGATGGCTATTTTGAGAGAAATGCTGGAAAGAAAAGAAATAGCAGAGTTCTCTTGGATACCCACCAATGGACAGGTAGCTGATTGCTTAACCAAGAAGGGAGTCCCTTCATTTAAGATACTTGAGTTCGTATCTGAACCCAAAGAAACGGATATTTAAAAATAATTTTTTTTTTCTTTCTTTTCTTTCTTTTTCAGTGGTCATCTAGAAGACAAGAAAAAGGGGGAAGTATTGTTAACTCTACCCAGTTGTGTCCCTTGAACACTCTTCACAACAGAGAGTTAACTTCCCTACTGGCGACGGTGTAAACGGGACTTTTCGAAAAATATGGCGCGACCTGTACGCACGTGTTGAATAAACCCTCCTCAACCCTACTCCCGTTATCTGTGTTTATTTGCTTCTACAATATATATATATATATATAGTGAGTCTGGAAGTTAAGATTGTGAAAAAATTTTGATGATGACCTATTACGTTGAAATATTAATTTGAAACAAATGCTTCACAAAATATTGCATTGTAATTTGGTTTATAAACTTATATCGCATGTATTTCATTTTAAAGCGAGTCTGTTTTTCGAATCTTTGTCGTTAATAGTTTTCCTCCTACAAAATCCATATTTGATTTGCCAGTCTTTTTTTTTTTTTTTGTGGAGCATCGGTATTACCATCAATATGGTGATTTCTTCAAATGGACACAGTAACTGGAAAATGTTTTGAACAAGTCCGCATTGATAAGGTAGGAATCTTATTATCAACAGCATATATTACAAGAGATTTTCATTGTTCTAAATTTCTTTTTAGCATATAATATGCAGAATTCCGCCATTACGTCTTGAATGAGTTTATATTTTTCCAAATTAAGCTGATCCTATTTTCAGTTAATTTGCTAATTGCTAATGAAGAGTGATTAAAGTGAGAGACTATATTTTCTCTGGCAGATAAATGTCCCTGCTATTTGGGTTCCGTGACCAATCAGCTTGTAGGGTGCATTAATTTCACCTGTTTCCTAAAGAGTTTCTGCAGTCTCTTTTGGAATGAAATCATGTTTGGTCAGCCTGTGACATAGTGTGGACAGTTCAAAGTTTTTTAGTTTCAAATATTTTGAATTAACACGTTCCTGTGAAAACTTATTTGCCTTTGGAAGTAATGAAGAAAACGAACCCAAACAAAGTCGAAAAAAAAAAAGAGGGTAATTTATTTGAGCCATTTGCTTTTTAACGCTTGTCTGAAGCATGTCTCAGTGTTGCTACAGATTCTTGATGCATTCAGGGTCGCTCCTGTGAAAGAAACCGAAGATTATTCTAGACTTCAAAATGGAGGAAGCTTGAATGCTTACTTTTTGTAGAATCGGAGATACAAAAAAGAATCTTACTTGGTATTAAAAATGACGTTGACTGTCGGACGACTGCAGCAGTTGTTGTAGTCGATTCTGTGCTCTGAAAGAGAAAAATCATTATTTTTCAACTCTTTTTTTCTCATTGAAATGATGTATATTAATATGTCTATCAGATAGGGAAGGGTCCGATCATGACTTTGTAAAGAGAAGGCCGTTCCATTGGATCTCATTTTTCTACTGATGTCACAGTGGATGATGCTCAGCAAATAAACAAGAAGCTCTGACAGGAGCGGATTGAACCGCCAGCCCCCAGAACTGAATTTTGTGTTCTGTCTTGAAAATCCTGGAAAAAAAACTGATTTTATTATTTTTATTTTTTTATTGCGGACTATTATTCTCATCTTTTCTTAGTTGTTTCATGACGTTTCGGCCAATTATTCCTCTGGCCTTCGCCAGGCGGTAACCGCGATGGATAGGAACTCTGAATCTCCTGACTGCATTCACTGCCTTCCATAATTGTTGTCATCTCACCACATTTTGGCCAAGTAAGCCTCTGGTCGGCTTCGGGTAGGATTGAAACTGCTATCTTCAAACAATTCTAACCTGGAACCGTAAAGATTCAACGTCTCTATCAATGAAGGCCAGAGGAATAGTTGGCCGAAACATTGTAAGACAACTAAGAAAAGATGAGGATAATAGTCCGCAATAAATAAAATTAATAAATAATACTCATCCCAATGAATTCCAATTAAAAATAATATAAAACTGATTTTGTTGTTAGGCTTTAAAAAAGTTTCTAAGTTTGTGTCTGCATACTATTTTCACGTAGACATGTTTTGGGGGTTGTAATGATTTCTGGTGATTGGAAAATATTTTGAGTTCACACGTTTCTGTGAAAACTTACTTGCTTTAGGAAGTGAGGAAAAAAGCAAATCTAAATAAAGCAGAATAAAAAAGAGGGTAAGCAATTAGAGCCATTTGGTTTTTAACGTTTGTAGGAACCACTTTGTGATTCAACTGCCACATTATAGAAAAATACATTTTTTTTTCTTTTTAACAACAGGATTCAACGCTAAAGAAAAGGAAATGGCTATTCAGAATGAAATATTAATATTTTAGGATGAAAGCTATATAGGTCTGAAGTCAAAAATCAGTCCGGTTTAATTTTATGTGTTAAAAAAAGTTCAAGTATTGTGGAAAACTGTTGCACTTTAGACTTTGTTTTTAATGCTATTATTTGAAATTGTTGATTGTTATGAATTCACTTTTCAAACAAAATTCGTATTATTTAGATTTTTCGGACTATTGTTCTCATCTCATTACGTTTCAGTGGATGTAACGTTCAACCTTCTTCAGGTGTAGCTTGTTGAACTGGGGACTCTTTCTACCAATCTCAGGAATCTGCATGGAATTTTGAATGGAACCCTTTATTTAATCCACAGGGGTAGTTGGTATTTATTTGCTTCCCCACGAAAGCAAAATGTGACACAAGGTCGTTTTTAATGTAGGGGAAAACCAGCTCCCCAAATGGGGCATTCTGGAAGTAGGCAAAAATAAAAATTGCCTTAATATAGAAGGATTTCTCCCTCTCCACTGACTAAGGACAAATTAACTTGAGTGTAGCATCAGAACAGATACTATACTCTGATCCTGACCTGTAGTATGCTCTCTATCATCGACTGTACTGAGAATTGAACTTTTAACCTCCAGAAGAGTGTAAGTTTATAATTGAATTTTATCAAGTACTTTATCCACTATGCCAAGAGTCCTTGTGACGCTCAAAATTCAATTATGAACTAGTTAGGACTTTTACCCAGTTATGACTGATGTATCAACCTGCAGAAGTGTAAATGTAATGTGAACAGACATCTCGCTGCTCAACTCCTCACAGTCCATTGTTTGGCGTGACCCCAAAATTGTAGCCCCTGATGTCCGAGTGACAATATACCTTGTTTGGGGAGAAAAAGTGTAAAGTGCGACAGAACATTACCATAGTTGATCAATCAAAGAGTATATTAAGCATTGTGATAGTGTATGGAAGTGACATTTGGTCAGTAAGGATTGAGGACATGCGTTGCATGAGGAGAAATGATATGATAGATGTGTAATTCAAATATTAAAAACTGGCTTAAATCTGATGACCTCAGAGGAAGATTAAATCTGGTCAGTATAGAAAGCTATGTGCAAAAGGGTACACTTCGATGGTATACCCATTCAAAGAATAAATTAGAGTTCTTGGATTAATAGATGGAGAACTTTTGAATTGAAAACCATGTTTAATTCCAGAAGAGTTTCCGATGGGTAGCTAATCTGTATAAGTCCTGGAGATGAAAAAGAGCGTTTGGTGGATAGCTAATCTATATAAGTCTTGGAGATAAAAAAAAGTTTCCGGTGGGTAGCTGGTCTGTATAAGTCTTGAACTTTAAAATTTGCAGGCAAAAAGCAAAAATCTTTCTCGTGTGCACACAAAAAAATTATGTGCATGAATTGTAACAGATCCAGTATTTTTATGGAGGACTTCGGTTTCTGATTAGTTTCTAGCAAAATGAAGCTCCATTTGATTGGTCAGTTTCTATTGCCAGTGTGTGTAAGTAGAAACTTTCCAATTTTCTTTAATCATACCCTCTAATTATCTGAAAAAATATTGCACTTAGCCTGGTCAGTTCACAGGTGAAGGCCAAAGGAAAACATGGAAGGAAGCAATAAATATTGACCCGAGACAAAGATGAATAAAGAATTTGCCAGAGATAGGTTATCTTTGAAGTCAATTTCGTAAAGCCATTTATCACATTCCAGCATGTAAAATGAACCAATGAATACAACTATAATATTATTTCTTTTTATGTATCAGTTTAAGCATTTGCAAATAAATCAAAATTCAAAAATAAAATAACATATTAATCTATCTATCTATCTATCTATAAAAGTCAAAGTGTCTGTCTGTCTGTCTGTGTATCTGTGTGTCTGTGTGTGTACATTTCCCTACACAATATCTGTCAATTTTAAGTCTACAGACATGAAATTTGATATACTGGGTACTGAGATTTGGGAAAATCGATGTGATCGGTTTTCAGCCAGAAATTTGACGATTAAGGAGGCAAAGTTCAACGATTTGACCTTTTAGAACTCTACCAAACTCCTTCCACAATTTTGGGTCTAAACACTTGAAATTTTAGATATAGATTCCTTGGACATGGATCTAACTTAATAACTTGATTTGAGCCCAAAACTATAAAATTTAAAGGGTCATAATAAGGGGTCAAAATTAAAAAAATTGACCACTTTTTTTTTTTTTTTGGTCAACATACATATCCAAATACCCGGGCAACGCCGGGCACCCATGCTAGTCTATATATCTATAAAAGTGAAAGTGTCTGCCTGTGTGTGTACATTTCCCTACACAATAACTGTCAATTTTTAGTCTACAGACTTAAAATTTGATATACTGGGTACTGAGATTTGGGAAAATCTATGTGATCGGTTTTCGGCTAGTAATTTTGCGATTAAGGGGTCAAAGTTCAACAGTTTGACCTTTGAGAACTCTACCAAACTCATCCGACAATTTGGGGTCTACACACTTGAAATTTTAGATATAGGTACCTTGGACATGGATCTAACTTACTAATTCGATTTGAGCCATGTTAAGGGGTCAAATTTTAAAAAAATTGACCGCTTTTTTTTTTTTGCTCAGCATACACCTCCAAACACGCGGGCAACGCCGGGCACCCATGCTAGTATATATATCTCTCAGATACGATTATGTGCGTACTTGTTGTATATATTGAATTTTTATAATGTACGTAAATGATTATTTTATAAAGTTATTAAACCTCTCTGTTTGTCTGTATCTATCTATCTATCTATAAAAATGAACGTGTCTGTGTGTCTGTCAGTCTGTGTGTCTGTGTACATTTTCCTTCGCAATAACTCTGTTAATTTTCAGTCTACAAACTCGAAATTTGATATACAGGGGACTGAGATTTGGGAAAATCTATGTGATCTGTTTTCGGACAGAAATTTGGCTGTTAAGGAGTCAAAGTTCAACAATTTGACCTTTGAGAACACCATCAAACTCCTCCGACAATTTGGGGTAGACACACTTGAAATTTTAGATATAGGTACTTTGGACATGGATCCAACTTAATAACTCGATTTGAGCCCAAAACAATAAATTTTAAGGGGTCATAATAGGAGTCAAATTTTAAAAAAATTAACCCTTTTTTTTTTTTTGCTCAGCATACACCTCCAAACACCCGGGCAACGCCGGGAACCCATGCTAGTATATCTATAAAAGTGAATGTGTCTGTGTGTGTGAGTCTGTGTGTGTGTGTCTGTGTACATTTCCCTACGCAATAACTCTGTCAATTTTAAGTCTACAGACTCGAAATTTGATATACAGGGTACTGAGATTTGGGAAAATCTTTGTAATTCATTTTCGCCAGGAATCTGGCTGTTAAGGGGTCAAAGTTCAACGATATAATCTTTGCGAACTCTACCAAACTCCTCCGACAATTTTGGGTCTAAACACTTGAAATTCTAGATATACGTTCCTTAGACAGGGATTTAACTTAATAACTTTGTTTTGAGCCCAAAACAATAAATTTTAAGGGGTCATAATAGGGGTCAACGTTAAAATAATTGACCGCTTTTTTTTTTTTTTGCTCAACATGCACCTCCAAACACCCTGGCAACGCCGGGCTGAAATGCTAGTCTATCTATCTATCTATAAAAGTGAACGTGTCTGTGTATCTGTCTGTCTGTGTGTATGTGTACATTTTCCTTCGCAATAACTCTGTAAATATCCAGTCTACAGACTCGAAATTTGATATACAGGGGACTGAGATTTGGGAAAATCTATGTGATCAGTTTTCGGCCAAAAATTTGGCGATTAAAGGGTCAAAGTTCAACGATTTGACCTTTGAGAACTCTACCAAACTCCTCAGCCAATTTTGGGTCTAAACATTTGAAATTTTAGATATAGGTTCCTTGGACATGGATCTTGATTTGAGCTCAAAACTATAAATTTTAAAACGTCATAATAGGGGTCAAAGTTTTAAAAAATTTGACCTCTGTGGTCTCTACCAAATTACTCAGACAATTTCTGGTCTAAATATTTGAAATTTTCGACAGAGACGGATGTCTTCAAGTCCAATGTTAACAAATTCCTAATGAACCGCCCCCTTAAGTAAACACTTCATCAAATCTCCACACTAACGTAATGTACTTGCAATAACCCTTATCCCTGAGTGGCTTCCGGGCCTTGATAAGTGGTGATCACTGTGTAAAAAAAAAAAAAAAAAAAAAAAATTTACAAGATCAGTAGCGTTTTGAAGTTTGACGTTTCAGACGACAAATATCGAAAAATTGGTTAAAAACATTAATTTCTTCACCTTCAACTAGGCACTTTTCTACAGGGGGTCGCTCTTTTTGCCGATATTTTCGAAAATCATCCCCTTTTTTCGATTGTCTAGCCTTAATTTAAACATACGTCACTTCCAGTTGGCGGTGGTCGTAACAGCAAAGACGTCAGGATTTTTCCCTCCTTTGCAGTACGGGTTTGAGCCTGCCTTCCTCCTACCGCTTTTTTTTTTTTTTGCTTAACACACAACTCCAAACACCCGGGCAACGCCGGGCAGCCATGCTAGTATATATATATATATATATTTGTTTTTAAAATATAATTTTCCACTGACACGTCTCATCAGAGTGGCCGAATCTAGCGAGATTCGAAATCGGGACCCCATGGTAAGAAGCCTAAATTCTTACCACTCGTCCACCTCACATAGCACGATTTATGTAGACGTCATAATTATATTTTAAAAATAATATACATGCCATAGACAGTAGACTTACTATCACTGAGAGTATCTCTGAGGAAATTAACCACATTCTGTCTACCCATCCCTCTGGAGACTTCAATATTCACATTGTTGAATGGCTGGCTCACTCAAACAAGGCGTATGACGGGGGCAGGTACTATCATGATTTCTCGATTGCTTATAAACTAATATACGTTGTTCACGAACCAACCTATATGCATGACACTGACGGGTATTTTGCAAGTCTCCTTGACCTTTTTCTTACAACTTGCCCAGAATTGTGTTCATCCTCCGTTCTGTTTTCATTGGGATCTTCTTATTATTAAGTTGTCTCAGTTAAGATATAAAAAAAAAATGTAATAAGTCCTCAGATCAAATACGTAAACATTGAACTTACTGCTAAATATTAATAGAAATATCCGGAATGGTGTAACATGTTTGACAATTTCGTGAGGGAACTTCCTCTTCTAGAAAAAAAAAAAAAAAAATGGCGCTGTTAAATAGATGGAGATTCCAGGATATGTATGATCTAGTGTAATCTATTATATAAAGGACAGGTGCCTATGTGTTTGCATCTCTAGCTAAAACTTGAAAATTACACAACAAACTCTTACAAAGTTGCTATGTTTTAATTAGTATAATCCCGGAAAATAACATCTAAAACTTAGAAAAGATTCATTATTTGGGGGTTAAATGACCATTTGTATCATTTAATGTTACAAGAATTAAACACAGTTTTTAATGTTATCATGCATTAATATAAACCAGGAGATGAGTCAGCATTTTTTCAAACTGAAAGGCGCAAAATCCAAATTTAAGTTATCACTTCATAACTATTATCATTTCTCTACAAAAAAAGGGGGTGGGAGAAACTTGATTTTTAGTAGCGCTCTGGAGGCCTCCTAAGTTTTAGTTTTTCATTCTCACATTAAAAAAAGGAAATTTTCTTTTATCGAGCGAGAAACTTCACACCGTTTAAAATTTTCTAATAGTTTTTTATGGCTCCCGGATAACACCGGGCAGTTCTGTGAGTACTCTTTAGAACTAGGATATAGACAAAATTAGTTTCTCTAAAGTAATAACCAGAATAAGAAACGCGCTGACACTTACATATGATGATGTCCGATTCTCCAGAGTCGTTGTGTCTGTAGTATTCATTGTGGGGGAAAACATTAAGCTGAAAGTGGAACTCTCCTGAAAATGAAGACGAAAAAATTAAAACAAAGTCTGATAATTACATGTCTGATTTTTTTCGAGATAATGATTATTTGTATTCTCCAGATTACTGTTCTCGTCTTTATTGTTATTTTCACTACGTTTCGGTCGATGTAACCTCCGACATTCTTCAGATGTACCTTATTGTACTCAGGAATCTTTCTGTCATTTTCAAATTTTATCCACTTGCAAAAACCCATGGCCTACTGGATAAAGTACTTGGTAAAATTCAGTTGAAAAAGTTACACTCTTCTGGAGGTTGAAGGTTAAATCCTCAGTGCAGGTGACACTTAAAATACAATTTCAAATTACTTAGGACTTCTACCCAATCAGAGGAGAGCATGCTACCTCCGCGGATTAAATGAAAAGGTTCTCTTCGAAATTCCATGTAGATTTCGAAGAGAAACATTCCCTAGTTTGCCAAGATACATTTCCAGAATGTCAGAGGTTACAGTGACCGAAACGTGAAAATGCAGGTGACACTAACAATACAATTTTGAATTACTAAGGACTTCTATCCAGTCATGGCTGATCGAATGAGACCGTACAGCTGTGGATTAAATGAAGGGTTCCATTCGAATTTCCGTGCGGATTCCCGAATTCGATAGAAAGATCCACGAGTTCAACAAGATGCCTTTGAAGAAGTTTGGAGGTTTAATTGACTCAAACATTGCGAAAATAACGCAACCGACGAGGACAGTAGTCCAAAGAATCCAAATAATACAAAAGACGAATGACTTGAATGTGATCTAGGTAGGGAGTTGAGTCACAAGATGTCTGTTTGTATTGCATTTAAATTTTTGCATGCAAGTATAGCCAAGGAAGCAAAAAACAGAGAGGGAATTCCAAAGTCTAACAATTTGAGGGAAAAAAGTATTAGAATAGAATGTTTTCCAGTGTCTCAATACCTTAATGGTTAAGGGGTGGGATTTTTCTGCTTGTTGGGTTAGTAGGGACTATATATGTCGAGGGGGCACAAGTGCTACGAATTCACTAGAGCACATTCAATTAAAATACTTGTAAAACCGGCACAGAGATGCAACATTGTTGTGATGCGACAGAGGTTGAAGCTTGTCTGATAGTGCGGGACCTTTTAGATTAGAGACTTTTTAACTTCAAAATTATTTTCAAATTATTACGATGTCAAATTAATCGCTCATAGAAACGAAATTGACACTATCAAGTGTAGCTTTCAACGTGCCTAAAAATGATTCATTGTAATAAATAGTTTTAAGTGCTTTTTATTTTGCCATTAAAATGTTTTTGATCGATAACGAGCGTAGATATTTAATTGCCCCCCCCCCAACAGCAATATGTGACACAAGGTCGGAAAGTGGAACACAGGCAAGCTCCCCTGAAAGAGGGGCACTCTTGCCTTGACTAAAATAGCCTGAGCACCCCTGTCGGCATTCCCCTGTCGAGGCGCCTCAGGCGACAAGCAATAAACTTGCCCCATCCGAAAGCCGAGTGGCAAAGCCTGGGAGAATGGACCTCCTGGTTGATACCCAGGCAGTGTACTTCAGTCCAACAGGTACTGGGCCGGTTCCCGGCTCCGCACGTCTCAGGCTGAGTGTAAAGAATGGATTCTTGAGGAGTACTTTCTACCCAGTTTCCAAGCCGTTGAAGCCGCAATGAGACTCGTCCTCGATAATAAGGGTAGATATTTATTTGCTGTGCACCGCAGCAAAATGTGGCACAAGGCCGGAAGGTGCAGGACAGGCGAGCTCCCCTAAAGAAGGGGCTCTCGCCTCAACAATAATTGCCTGGGCACCCCTGTCAGCATTCCCCGGTAGGTGCGCCTCAGGCAATAAGCAATTAACTTTCCCCACCGAAAAGCCCGGTGGCAAGGCCTGGGAGGGTGGACCTCCTAGATGGTTGGTTTTTGTTTTACGGCATATCAACCCTTTCGGGTTATTTAATGCCGAATTCAAAGATTTAAAAAAATTTTTTAATAGAATATATTTGTTGTTTTCACGTCGGTTTCTATTTAACCCATAGTTGGGACCCTAACAGGTACTACCACTCCGGGTCAGAGTGGACCTGGGAGCAATGGTAATTAAAGGGTGGCTCCACACTCCCCAAAGCCCACAAGCTGGGGCCTCACCACTGGATATAGTTTAAGGTCATATCCAGGACCCCATTGAGGGACTTTTACTCTCTGCAGGGGGGCAATCGGCGTATTCTAATGCCCCACCGACAGGGCCTACAAGTTAGGACAATCAACCAATGAGAAGCCTCCAACCTTATTATAAAAATATTGAATTTTGGATGCAAGTCAGCTTGCTGTCAGTCTCCGTCTTGAAATGACTGAACCACTGCTGATCTGGACTACATTGATTCTTTTCCGCCATCTTTGTCCTGAAGAATTACTCAACACATGCAATTCTCTATCTATATAAAAGCCAAGCACGTCCAAGGATAGAGTACTGCTGCCACATCTGGGCAGGAGCTGCTAAAAACAGCCTATCCTACCCTGACAGAGTACAAAATAGACTTTGTGGCTTAGTGGGGGATGCTCTTTTCTCTTCCCCGCAACCTCTCTCCCACAGAAGAGACGTTGCGAGCCTGTCTTTGCTTAATCGTTACTTCCATGACAATACCTCGTCTGAGCTCCAATCTCTGCCCCCCCCCCCTCGCCAATCTTTTACGAAAAACACCCGTCTAGCTGAAACCACTGTCAATAATTTCCCTACTCTTTATCTGTGCCTAAATCAAAACAGATTCCATGAACAAAGCTACTTTCTTAGAAGTGCATGCCTGTGGAACTCTGTTCCGTCTGCCTGTTTCCTACCTGACTACAACTTGGATGTCTTCAAGTCCAACATAAACAAATTCCTAATGAACCGCCCCCTTAAGTAAGACACTTTATCAAAACTCCAATACTAACGATTATTATGATACTATCCCATTGATTGCTGTACACACAATAACCCTTATCCCCGAATGGCCTCCGGGCCTTGATAAGTGGTGACCTCCATGTAAAAAAAAAACAAAAAGAAAACTCGAGATCGTGACTTCATTGATTCTTCGCCGATTTTATTTACTACCGCCATCTTTGTTCAACAATATGGCTCGACACTTAACACATCTCAAATATTAACTCTTTACGGCTTTCAAATTTCTAAGATGTCTGTCGTCTTGTCTATTTTTTCGGAGATGTGTGGGGGTGGGGGTGGAATTCGCTTTTGGCGGGTCCCATCTGCACAAGTAAATTTTTTTCTTAAATGGAGACACATTGTTATTTCTCGCATTTTAGGGGAGGGGGAAGGGATTTAATTCCCCGGTTTTATTTTTTGCTCTCATTTATAATGTAATTGGGAGGGACGAAGGTACGGGGGGGGGGGTGAGTGGTTGAGGGGGGGGGTAATTACTCTATAGATTAGAGCAAAAAGGAGATTTGAATCCCCTACTAAAAAGCCAGAAATAAAAATGACCTACAACCCCCCCCCCCCCATCTAAAAAAATATCTTTCCTTGCGCAGATGGGACTCTCCAATGGCGAATCCCCCTCCCAATAACTGATGCTGGTAGGGTGCGAAGTATTTGTTCCTATTTACAATGCCTCCCAACAGGACAGAGTTAGACACCAGGGTCGTTTTTTAATGTGGAGAAAAGGAACAAAAATAAAAATTGTCTCAGTCGTGAAGGATTTCTCCTCCACTGACAGAACAAGAAATTGAAATGTAGCATCTGAAGAACAGATACTACACTTTGAGGTATTTATTTGCTCCCCCACTGAGCAAATTAGGCACAAGGCCGATTTTTAAAGTGAGGAGTGAAGAGGAAATGGGGACCAACTCCCCGGGGAGTAGGGGAGCTGGATAGTGACAATTGGTATGAAGGGTTGCCCTTACATTGACCAAGGTCTGATATGTGGAGTTACCCCCACATATGGTCTTTGCTTGCAGTATCTGCCGGAACAGATGGTATTTATTTGCTCCCCCACCGAGCAAATTAGGCACAAGGCCGATTTTTAATGTGAGGAGTGAAGGGGAAATGGGGACCAACTCCCCGGGGAGTAGGGGAGCTGGATAGTGACAATTGGTATGAAGGGTTGCCCCTACATTGACCAAGGTCTTATATGTGGGGTCGCCCCCACATATGGTCTTTGCTTGCAGTATCTGCCGGAACAGATACTACACTTTGAGATATTAAATCTTTTATTCATGTTAAAAAAATTTGATCTTGTTTATATATTTTATTGCTTTTAAAAATTTTGAAAATACAATTAAGTAAAAAACAAAAGATTTTTAAACAACAAAATTAGGCACAAGGCCCTACAAGAAATTGGGGATGGGAAGGGTTCAGGGTCTTTGTGACTAAAGTGATTAAAAGTAAGAAATGTAGACTTTGGAGTCTTACTCTTGACTGGCAACATTTACCAAAATACCTCATTCACTCTATGGATCTTAATCTAACTAATAAATCCCCAGCGTTTAAGAGTCAAAAACATATTTACAATTTATAAACAGTTGTCTGTGTGTTTGTGTATGCATTTTTTTTTTTTAATTGTGTGTGTGTGTGTGTGTGTGTGTGTGCGTGTGTGAAAAAATAAAATTCAATTTCATTAGAAAATAAAAAGTTTTTGAATTAAGAGAAAGATTGTTCGTGGAGTGGGGAAAACTAATCAAACGTGTTCATATAAAAACAAAAAAACAAAAGATAAATCCTACTGGGTTGTTAGTGAGACCCCCCTGTACTAATCTAGGTGACTAGACCCCCCACTGTTTTCCGGGGAACCGAAAACAAGCAGGGCGATCCCTAATGGGGATTGGGGAAAATATCTTAATGGAAGTGGGAGAAAACAAAGCAACGGGTGGAGGGGGGTTGGAAGGTGACCTCTGAGTAGGGGAGTGACCGGGGATGTTGAAAAAGCAAGGATGTGGCACAAAGGGGATGGGCAGACTCAGAGGTTCTCTTGTACCAAAAAAATAAAATCAGGAACAGGATCTCATTTATACCACCAGTCAAGAGTCTTCTTAAGTTTTTCTTAGCTAGAACCTAAGCGGGATGGGTTCCGAAGGCTCCAGCCAGCACCGCCCGGCCCGTGCCATGCTTAAGGAGGGAACACGTATTGAAACTTGGCTCCTCAACGGATGCACAAATTAGTGCTGTCTGTGCACCCACCTCTTGTCAAATTCCACTCTAGGCAACCTCCTCCAATCGCATCTGATCTTTACTTTAAGCAAGTGTTTAAAGTAAACGATCAGATCCCGATCCGGAACAGATGTCCCTTCCCGGACCAACTTGAGGCGCGTGATCCAAATCACCATGCGCGCTCGCGCTACTGCCAGGATCGCCAGGAAAACCATTCTTTCCTCCCTAGGGAACGGCGGCTCAATGTTGTACACAAAATAACCTTCGTCGAGATCGAGCGGACATTCGGCATCGATGCGAGTCGTCCCCCCCCCCCGACGTACTCCAATAAGGGCTGGATCCGGCTGCAACTAAAAAACGCGTGCCCGATCGTTTCGGGCTCGCGTTCGTCACAGCGCGGACACACTTTTGATTTTGGCCAGAAGGCCAGGTTCGACTGTATTTGTTGGAAAAATTGGTTGCTCTGTCGTTCGGTTTGTTTCTCGCGATTTCGTTTACACGCATGCGCACTCGTGTCAAAAAATGTATGCGCGTTGCTGCTGCGCGTACAAAATGGCCACAGTGATAACATAAACAATTATATTGGATAATATAGGTTTTAATATAGAGAAAACTTCTTATTTGCGCCACATTTAAATGTGATATTCGTTTTCAGCATACCTTAAAACTTTCAGAAATTGTCATTTAAAAGGGGAGTGTTAATGTGGAAAGAAAGTAAAAATTACCATCAACTTTTTTTTTTTTTAAACATTCGACGTGGTTTGTATCGTCGTAGAAGTTTGTTAGACGAACAGTAACACAATGGAAAGAAAAACAAAAACAAACAAACAAACAAAAAACAATACCCCCCAAAAAATAAACGAACAATCGAAAAAGGAAAAAAAACAAAAACAAAACGAAAACATGAGATTTCGTAAACTAAATTTGGCCAAGATCAAAGTGTAGTATCTGTTCTTCAGATGCTGCATAGTGCATTGCTGCACTTCCATTTCTTGTTCTCTTTCGGTGGAGGAGCACGAGCAGTCGCAGTCCTTCCTTCACGACTGAGACAATTTTTATTTTTGTACATTTTCTCCACGTTAAAAAACGACCCTGATGTCTAACTCTGTCCCGTGGGGAGGCATAGTAAATAGGTACAACAAACATTGAAAAAAAAAAAAAAAAATGCAACATAAATGAATCGGTATTTTATTTATTTTACTTTTCATTTTCCGTTTCGGGAACCCAGTTTTAATTTTGTGTAGTCGACTTTTGCCTGTTGTAGGCATTTACATCCTTCACATTGCAGGAAGATGTGACACAAGGCCAGGAATGGCTGGAAAAGTGAAGCCAACGCCCCCCCCCCTACACGAGGAAGCACTCTGGCTTTTTAAAAATTACCTAGGCAGCCCTGTCAGCATTCGCCGGTAGGGGCGCCCCAGGCAATAAGCTGTAAACTTACTCCACCCGAAAGACGGGAAGCAACCGCATAAGACTAGAACCACATCTCAGTCCGACAGATGCTAGATTATCCCAATACTTAAAAAATAGGCCCGACTCTATCAGACAGATCGTCGAGGACGTATCGACGACTCGTATGAATATAACCTGCTCAGGCTATGCCATTGCCGGCAAAAAAAAAAAAAAAAAAAAAAAAAAAAAAAAATCACTAAAACTCGACGTGAGTGGTTTGCGAGAAAAAAAAAATTATATAGGCCTTAAAATGTATTTTGGTACTCCATGCAGTCACTTATTGGTCCGTGCTGAAATAATAATGTTATTATTTAAAAAGCCATTCTTAACATGGGGAGGGGAAGGTGTCTTGTACCTATTCTGTATTTTAACCTTACAATTGAATAATAAAACTTTAATTAAACTTGGAAATACGATTTAAAAATAGCGCGGATCAGTAAGTGCATATTGCACCTGTATTTTTTGTTAAATATTATTATGTATGAGGAATCATTTCGAATTAAAATTTATTGAGGGATATGCATTTTGTATTGAGAAATACACCCTTTAAACATGTAAACATTAGTTATATGAGGCGTGGCGGCCATATTGGAGAACTTGTTATTCTTTACCTAATGTTTACATTGCGTATTTCTCAATACGAAATGTGTATTTCTCAATAGATTTTAACTCAAAATTATTCTTTATAGAATAATTAAAAAAAAAAAAAATTATGTACTCTACCACAGATTTTTTTCTCGCAAACCAATTTAGTGACTTTGTTTTATTGCTTTAGTTTACCGAGACAATATTGGCAGCCATGGGGGTTGATCAGTATACGCACTAGAAAACAAACAAACAAAACAAAACAACACAGAAAGAGAAACAAAACAACTAAAAACTTACCTCATTTTCCTTTGTAGTAGTTAACATTTTTTTTCACTGTTTTACATATATATATATATATATATATATATATATATATATATATATATATACAAATCCAAGAGAAACAGGCAAATATCAGAAAGAAAAAAAATCAGTTTGCAGTCCGTTTTTAGCCTTAGAAAACGCAAAACAACAACCCAATTATCGACACCAGGTCGGCCGTTTCTAAAAATAAACAAGTATATAAAAAATACTATTTTTTTTTGTTTTTTTAATCGGCCTGAATTTAAAACTACATTTCTTCTTATCACTAAAACAAATGGCTGTTTAAAATTTCTCATCAAACTGGCGCGTGCCACTCCTGAAAAAAAAAAACATAAAAAACACAACAACAGTTGGTTTCTATAAAGACTGATAATTACATTATTCAGTTATAATCTTTCGCCATTTCTGATGAATAATGGAAGCATCCATTAGCATTTAAGAAGGTATTTAGTTCTCGCCCACTGCAAGAACTTAAACACCAGGGTCGGAAAGTGGTATTGAAAAGTCAGCGCCACAGAGGAGGAGCAGCAGAGCAAGCACTCTGACCTACAAAAGTGTCCAGGCAGTCCTGTCAGCATTCCCCGGTGAGGACACCCCAGGCGATTAGCAATAAACTCACTCCTTTCTCAAAGAGAGAAGGCAAGGGCTGGGTGGTGGCGTGGACCTCCTAGAACTACACAGAACTAAACTCTCACCGCAAAATCAACATTACAGGAATAGTTTAATCTCTGTTGATTTTGGGGACCCAAGGATAAAAACGAACAAAGGAAATAAATAAATAAATAAATAAAATTCGGGTCGGTATTTTATTTTTTTTAACCAAAAGCATTTATTAAAGTTCCTATTTACAATGCCCCCCACAGGACAGAGTTAGACACCAGGGGCGTTTTTTAACGTGGAGAAAATGTACAAAAATAAAAAAATTGTCTCAGTCGTGAAGGATTTCTCCTCCACTGAGAGAGAACAAGAAATTGAAGTGTAGCATCTGAAGAACAGATACTACACTTTGATGTATTTATTTGCTCCCCCACTGAGCAAATTAGGCACAAGGCCGATTTTTAATGTGAGGAGTGAAGGAGAAATGGAGACCAACTCCCCGGGGAGTAGGGGAGCTGGATAGTGACAATTGGTATGAAGGGTTGCCCGTACATTGACCAAGGCCTTATATTGCCCCCACATATGGTCTTTGCTTGCAGTATCTGCCGGAACAGATGGTATTTATTTGCTCCCCCACCGAGCAAATTAGGCACAAGGCCAATTTTTAATGTGAGGAGTGAAGGGAGGGGGAAGGGAAAAAGGGGACCAGCTCCCGAGAGGAGGGAAATGGGAGCTGGTTAAAGGTCAAGCATGTGGGGTTGCCCCCACATCTGGTCTTTGCTAGTCATAGCTAGTCATAGCTTGCAGTATCTGCCGGAACAGATGGTATTTATTTGCTCCCCCACCGAGCAAATTAGGCACAAGGCCGATTTTTAATGTGAGGAGTGAAGGGAGGGGGAAGGGGAAAAGGGGACCAGCTCCTGAGAGGTGGGAAATGGGAGCTGGTTAATGGTCAGGCATGTGGGGTTGCCCCCACATTTGGTCTTTGCTAGTCATAGCTAGTCCTAGCTAGTCATAGCTTGCACCATCTGTCGGAACAGATGGTATTTATTTGCTCCCCCACCGAGCAAATTAGGCACAAGGCCGGTTTTTAATGTGAGGAGTGAAGGGGGGGGGAAGGGAAAATGGGAACCAGCTCCCGAGAGGTGGGAAATGGGAGCTGGTTAATGGTCAGGCATGTGGGGTTGCCCCCACATCTGGTCTTTGCTAGTCATAGCTAGGCATAGCTAGTCATAGCTTGCAGTATCTGCCGGAACAGATGGTATTTATTTGCTCCCTCACCGAGCAAATTAGGCACAAGGCCGATTTTTAATGTGAGGAGTGAAGGGAGGGGGAAGGGAAAAAGGGGACCAGCTCCCGAGAGGTGGGAAATGGGAGCTGGTTAAAGGTCAGGCATGTGGTGTTGACCCCACATCTGGTCTTTGCTAGTCATAGCTTGCAGTATCTGCCGGAACAGATGGTATTTATTTGCTCCCCCACTGAGCAAATTAGGCACAAGGCCGTTTTTAATGTGAGGTAAAAACCAGCTCCCCTAAAAGGGGTCACTCTGGTTACCAAAAATAATAATTGTCCCAGTATAGAGGGTTTCCCCTCCATTGACTGGTACAAATTATCTTAAGTGCAGTATCTGCCGGAACAGATGGTATTTATTTGCTCCCCCACCGAGCAAATTAGGCACAAGGCCGATTTTTAATGTGAGGAGTGAAGGGGAAATGGGGACCAACTCCCCGGGGAGGAGGGGAGCTGGATAGTGACAATTGGTATGAAGGGTTGCCCCTACATTGACCAAGGTCTTATATGTGGGGTCGCCCCCACATATGGTCTTAGCTTGCAGTATCTGCCGGAACAGATACCACACTTTGATCTTGGCCCGAAGGCCAACTGGAAAGCATTTACTTTTGTTACTCTCATGTCTCGACACCATTTAAAAAGTCTGTAATGTCCACCTAACCTGAGCGCATTTCTCTTTCTTTCGACCACACGCTTCTCACAGCCGGCCCATTCTCGCCTTTATTTTACACGGGCGTCTCCTTTGGGGTCGACTTTTTTCTCCCCGACAACGTGCTGTCCATTTTTTTTTTCTTCAGACGCTTGCCCGAGCACACTTGCACATAGTTTATATACGCATCCACCGCTGCTCCTGCTGCTTATACAATCGTTTGCCAGCCACCCTTCAGCTGCTGCTGCTGCTATTGACAGGATTATGATGAGTTTCTGGGTGGATTTGCTTTGTCTGGCCTTCTTGGGTTTGGGAGAGCCCGCATGGTTTCACTGGGAACTCTGTCCCTTGATTTCTGGGTCATAGCAGAAGATCCAGCTTTCATCACAGGTCGACAGAGCATCAAGAACTGTGGAATCTGAATTGATCATCTCAACTATTTTCCTGCTGTCATGAAAACGTCGCGAATAATTGTGTGCACAGTCCCCACACTAACAGCAAACTATGAATTTATTGTCTCTATCGACACACAACGGTCCTTATCGATGAAATTTTTTATTCAGCCAATCAACTCTGGTGTTCTGACTTCCTTACTCTTTCCACGGCTCTAATCATCCCTCATAAACTCCTTGCCTTTCTTGAATCTCTTATGCCACTTAAAAAAATGCTCGATTCATGCAAGATTGTCCAAAAGCAGTCTGAAGCATTCCATACGTTCTGTGGCATTTTTTTTCAAATTTAAAACAAAATTTTCTTGCATATCGTTCTTCTAAAGTGCCCTAACGTCCAGATTGCATTTTTGAAATTCCCCAGCTGTGACAATCAGGCTTTAGTAGGATGTATTCCAATTCCTGTTGTAGCTGTTCATTTGAACGTGAGATCATAACAATTGGTCAGTCATCTCATAAAATGTATAGCAATGACATACTGAATTTTCAAGAGTCTATGACTATTTTAAATGCTTGTACAAAAAAGTCTGGAAACTTATTGAAGGTAATTTAGTTCAGACAATGATAATTTGCTGATAAATGGGAAGATTTTGTATTTAAGCGCGTCGAGTCAATTGTAGCCAATCCTTTGCGCATCAAGAAATTAACAGAGCACATCGCCTTTTTTTATGCACTTTTTCATCTCTATAACACACTTTGTCCGTCAGTTGGTCACAATTCTGATAGAAATAGAAATATTTTGGTCTGTCAGGCTTACGTTTGAAGTAGTCTTTTCGTTTGCTTGTCACACTTTAATTTCAAATAGGATTTTTTACCTGTCTGTGTCATATATGGAAGCGGACAGACCCTAGTAATTATAGAAAGACGTAAATAGGATTAAAAATAATATTTATTATAAGCTGAAGGCTACAATCGTACCCAGAATTCAAAAGTTAAACGTGAATACATATTGAAATCATAGGATGCACAGCAATTGTCCATAGTGTTTTAGAAATAACTAAATATATTAATTATATCAGAGTTAGGAGAATTTATTCAATAAGGGACCAGTTTTCCTACATAGCAAAAAGGGACGAGTTTTCCGGGTACGAGTTTTCCGGGTACGAGTTTTCCGGGTACGAGTTTTCCTAAATTCCTTGTAAAACCTTCTGTAGTTCCTTAAAAAAAAAAAAAGGAATGTTAAATTTTGGATTTTTGAATTTTTACATGGGATTTATAAATATTGAGATAAAAGATAAACTTATTGGAAATTCAGGTACTTATGTTATTTTTGCATATTCTTATAACAAATCATCCCAAATCTTATTTAGACAAAAAAAAAAAAAACATTAATTAATTACAAAAGATTTTAAAAATATATGTTTATCTCGATTATCTTTACCTCGATAAAAACAATCACGGCGAATGGTGTTTTTTTTTTTGTTGAAAATTTAGAATTTAACACTATTAAAAATCATTTTGAAAATTTAGAATTTAACACTCTATTAAAAATCATTTTGAAAATTTAGAATTTAACACTCTATTAAAAATCATTTTGAAAATTTAGAATTTAACACTCTATTAAAAATCATTTTGAAAATTTAGAATTTAACACTCTATTAAAAATCATTTTGAAAATTTAGAATTTAACACTATTAAAAATAATTTTAAAAATTTAGGATTTAACACTTTATTTAAAATCTTTTTTAAAATTTAGAATTTAACACTCTATTAAAAATCATTTTTAAAATTTAGAATTTAACACTCTATTAAAAATCATTTTGAAAATTTAGAATTTAACACTCCATTAAAAATCATTTTGAAAATTTAGAATTTAATACTATTAAAAATCATTTTGAAAATTTAAAATTTAACACTCCATTAAAAATCATTTTGAAAATTTAGAATTTAACACTCATTAAAAATCATTTTGAAAATTTAGAATTTAATACTATTAAAAATCATTTTGAAAATTTAAAATTTAACACTCTATTAAAAATCATTTTGAAAATTTAAAATTTAACACTCTATTAAAAATCATTTTAAAAATTTAAAATTTAATACTATTAAAAATCATTTTGAAAATTTACAATTTAACACTCTATTAAAAATCATTTTTAAAATTTACAATTTAATACTATTAAAAATCATTTTTAAAATTTACAATTTAACACTCTATTAAAAATCATTTTTAAAATTTACAATTTAATACTATTAAAAATCATTTTTAAAATTTACAATTTAACACTCATTAAAAATCATTTTGAAAATTTAGAATTTAACACTCTATTAAAAATCATTTTGAAAATTTAAAATTTAACACTCTATTAAAAATCATTTTGAAAATTTAAAATTTAACACTCTATTAAAAATCATTTTGAAAATTTAAAATTTAATACTATTAAAAATAATTTTGAAAATTTAGAATTTAACACTCTATTAAAAATCATTTTGAAAATTTAGAATTTAATACTATTAAAAATCATTTTGAAAATTTACAATTTAACACTCATTAAAAATCATTTTGAAAATTTAGAATTTAACACTCTATTAAAAATCATTTTGAAAATTTAAAATTTAACACTCTATTAAAAATCATTTTGAAAATTTAAAATTTAACACTCTATTAAAAATCATTTTGAAAATTTAGAATTTAACACTCTATTAAAAATCATTTTGAAAATTTAGAATTTAACACTCTATTAAAAATCATTTTGAAAATTTAGAATTTAACACTCATTAAAAATCATTTTGAAAATTTAAAATTTAACACTCTATTAAAAATCATTTTGAAAATTTACAATTTAACACTCTATTAAAAATCATTTTGAAAATTTAGAATTTAACACTCATTAAAAATCATTTTGAAAATTTAAAATTTAACACTCTATTAAAAATCATTTTGAAAATTTAGAATTTAACACTCATTAAAAATCATTTTGAAAATTTAAAATTTAACACTCTATTAAAAATCATTTTGAAAATTTAGAATTTAACACTCCATTAAAAATCATTTTGAAAATTTTGAATTTAATACTATTAAAAATCATTTTGAAAATTTAAAATTTAACACTATTAAAAATCATTTTGAAAATTTAGAATTTAACACTCTATTAAAAATCATTTTGAAAATTTAGAATTTAACACTCTATTAAAAATCATTTTGAATATTTAGAATTTAACACTAGTAAAAATCATTTTGAAAATTTAGAATTTTACACTTTATTTAAAATCATTTTTAAAATTTACAATTTAACACTCATTAAAAATCATTTTGAAAATTTAGAATTTAACACTCTATTAAAAATCATTTTGAAAATTTAAAATTTAACACTCTATTAAAAATCATTTTGAAAATTTAGAATTTAACACTCCATTAAAAATCATTTTGAAAATTTAAAATTTAATACTATTAAAAATCATTTTGAAAATTTAGAATTTAACACTCTATTAAAAATCATTTTGAAAATTTAGAATTTAATACTATTAAAAATCATTTTGAAAATTTAGAATTTAACACTCATTAAAAATCATTTTGAAAATTTAGAATTTAACACTCTATTAAAAATCATTTTGCAAATTTAAAATTTAACACTCTATTAAAAATCATTTTGAAAATTTAAAATTTAACACTCTATTAAAAATCATTTTGAAAATTTAGAATTTAACACTCTATTAAAAATCATTTTGAAAATTTAGAATTTAACACTCTATTAAAAATCATTTTGAAAATTTAGAATTTAACACTCATTAAAAATCATTTTGAAAATTTAAAATTTAACACTCTATTAAAAATCATTTTGAAAATTTACAATTTAACACTCTATTAAAAATCATTTTGAAAATTTAGAATTTAACACTCATTAAAAATCATTTTGAAAATTTAAAATTTAACACTCTATAAAAAATCATTTTGAAAATTTAGAATTTAACACTCATTAAAAATCATTTTGAAAATTTAAAATTTAACACTCTATTAAAAATCATTTTGAAAATTTAGAATTTAACACTCCATTAAAAATCATTTTGAAAATTTTGAATTTAATACTATTAAAAATCATTTTGAAAATTTAAAATTTAACACTATTAAAAATCATTTTGAAAATTTAGAATTTAACACTCTATTAAAAATCATTTTGAAAATTTAGAATTTAACACTCTATTAAAAATCATTTTGAATATTTAGAATTTAACACTAGTAAAAATCATTTTGAAAATTTAGAATTTTACACTTTATTTAAAATCATTTTTAAAATTTACAATTTAACACTCATTAAAAATCATTTTGAAAATTTAGAATTTAACACTCTATTAAAAATCATTTTGAAAATTTAAAATTTAACACTCTATTAAAAATCATTTTGAAAATTTAGAATTTAACACTCCATTAAAAATCATTTTGAAAATTTAGAATTTAATACTATTAAAAATCATTTTGAAAATTTAGAATTTAACACTCATTAAAAATCATTTTGAAAATTTAGAATTTAACACTCATTAATAATCATTTTGAAAATTTAAAATTTAACACTCTATTAAAAATCATTTTGAAAATTTAGAATTTAACACTCTATTAAAAATCATTTTGAAAATTTTGAATTTAATACTATTAAAAATCATTTTGAAAATTTAAAATTTAACACTATTAAAAATCATTTTGAAAATTTAGAATTTAACACTCTATTAAAAATCATTTTGAAAATTTAGAATTTAACACTCTATTAAAAATCATTTTGAATATTTAGAATTTAACACTAGTAAAAATCATTTTGAAAATTTAGAATTTTACACTTTATTTAAAATCATTTTTAAAATTTACAATTTAACACTCATTAAAAATCATTTTGAAAATTTAGAATTTAACACTCTATTAAAAATCATTTTGAAAATTTAAAATTTAACACTCTATTAAAAATCATTTTCAAAATTTAGAATTTAACACTCCATTAAAAATCATTTTGAAAATTTAGAATTTAATACTATTAAAAATCATTTTGAAAATTTAAAATTTAACACTCATTAAAAATCATTTTGAAAATTTAAAATTTAACACTCATTAAAAATCATTTTGAAAATTTAGAATTTAACACTCTATTAAAAATCATTTTGAAAATTTAGAATTTAACACTCCATTAAAAATCATTTTGAAAATTTTGAATTTAATACTATTAAAAATCATTTTGAAAATTTAAAATTTAACACTATTAAAAATCATTTTGAAAATTTAGAATTTAACACTCTATTAAAAATCATTTTGAAAATTTAGAATTCAACACTATTAAAAATCATTTCGAATATTTAGAATTTAACACTATTAAAAATCATTTTGAAAATTTAGAATTTAACACTCTATTAAAAATCATTTTGAAACTTTAGAATTTAACACTCTATTAAAAATCATTTCGAATATTTAGAATTTAACACTAGTAAAAATCATTTTAAAAATTTAGAATTTTACACTTTATTAAAAATCATTTTTAAAATTTACAATTTAACACTCATTAAAAATCATTTTGAAAATTTAGAATTTAACACTCTATTAAAAATCATTTTGAAAATTTAAAATTTAACACTATTAAAAATCATTTTGAAAATTTAGAATTTAACACTCTATTAAAAATCATTTTGAAAATTTAGAATTTAACACTCTATTAAAAATCATTTTGAAAATTTAGAATTTAACACTCTATTAAAAATCATTTTGAAAATTTAGAATTTAACACTCTATTAAAAATCATTTTGAAAATTTAGAATTTAACACTATTAAAAATAATTTTAAAAATTTAGGATTTAACACTTTATTTAAAATCTTTTTTAAAATTTAGAATTTAACACTCTATTAAAAATCATTTTTAAAATTTAGAATTTAACACTCTATTAAAAATCATTTTGAAAATTTAGAATTTAACACTCCATTAAAAATCATTTTGAAAATTTAGAATATAATACTATTAAAAATCATTTTGAAAATTTAAAATTTAACACTCCATTAAAAATCATTTTGAAAATTTAGAATTTAACACTCATTAAAAATCATTTTGAAAATTTAGAATTTAATACTATTAAAAATCATTTTGAAAATTTAAAATTTAACACTCTATTAAAAATCATTTTGAAAATTTAAAATTTAACACTCTATTAAAAATCATTTTAAAAATTTAAAATTTAATACTATTAAAAATCATTTTGAAAATTTACAATTTAACACTCTATTAAAAATCATTTTTAAAATTTACAATTTAATACTATTAAAAATCATTTTTAAAATTTACAATTTAACACTCTATTAAAAATCATTTTTAAAATTTACAATTTAATACTATTAAAAATCATTTTTAAAATTTACAATTTAACACTCATTAAAAATCATTTTGAAAATTTAGAATTTAACACTCTATTAAAAATCATTTTGAAAATTTAAAATTTAACACTCTATTAAAAATCATTTTGAAAATTTAAAATTTAACACTCTATTAAAAATCATTTTGAAAATTTAAAATTTAATACTATTAAAAATCATTTTGAAAATTTAGAATTTAACACTCTATTAAAAATCATTTTGAAAATTTAGAATTTAATACTATTAAAAATCATTTTGAAAATTTACAATTTAACACTCATTAAAAATCATTTTGAAAATTTAGAATTTAACACTCTATTAAAAATCATTTTGAAAATTTAAAATTTAACACTCTATTAAAAATCATTTTGAAAATTTAAAATTTAACACTCTATTAAAAATCATTTTGAAAATTTAGAATTTAACACTCTATTAAAAATCATTTTGAAAATTTAGAATTTAACACTCTATTAAAAATCATTTTGAAAATTTAGAATTTAACACTCATTAAAAATCATTTTGAAAATTTAAAATTTAACACTCTATTAAAAATCATTTTGAAAATTTACAATTTAACACTCTATTAAAAATCATTTTGAAAATTTAGAATTTAACACTCATTAAAAATCATTTTGAAAATTTAAAATTTAACACTCTATTAAAAATCATTTTGAAAATTTAGAATTTAACACTCATTAAAAATCATTTTGAAAATTTAAAATTTAACACTCTATTAAAAATCATTTTGAAAATTTAGAATTTAACACTCCATTAAAAATCATTTTGAAAATTTTGAATTTAATACTATTAAAAATCATTTTGAAAATTTAAAATTTAACACTATTAAAAATCATTTTGAAAATTTAGAATTTAACACTCTATTAAAAATCATTTTAAAAATTTAGAATTTAACACTCTATTAAAAATCATTTTGAATATTTAGAATTTAACACTAGTAAAAATCATTTTAAAAATTTAGAATTTTACACTTTATTTAAAATCATTTTTAAAATTTACAATTTAACACTCATTAAAAATCATTTTGAAAATTTAGAATTTAACACTCTATTAAAAATCATTTTGAAAATTTAAAATTTAACACTCTATTAAAAATCATTTTGAAAATTTAGAATTTAACACTCCATTAAAAATCATTTTGAAAATTTAGAATTTAATACTATTAAAAATCATTTTGAAAATTTAAAATTTAACACTCATTAAAAATCATTTTGAAAATTTAGAATTTAACACTCATTAAAAATCATTTTGAAAATTTAAAATTTAACACTCTATTAAAAATCATTTTGAAAATTTAGAATTTAACACTCTATTAAAAATCATTTTGAAAATTTTGAATTTAATACTATTAAAAATCATTTTGAAAATTTAAAATTTAACACTATTAAAAATCATTTTGAAAATTTAGAATTTAACACTCTATTAAAAATCATTTTGAAAATTTAGAATTTAACACTCTATTAAAAATCATTTTGAATATTTAGAATTTAACACTAGTAAAAATCATTTTGAAAATTTAGAATTTTACACTTTATTTAAAATCATTTTTAAAATTTACAATTTAACACTCATTAAAAATCATTTTGAAAATTTAGAATTTAACACTCTATTAAAAATCATTTTGAAAATTTAAAATTTAACACTCTATTAAAAATCATTTTGAAAATTTAGAATTTAACACTCCATTAAAAATCATTTTGAAAATTTAGAATTTAATACTATTAAAAATCATTTTGAAAATTTAAAATTTAACACTCATTAAAAATCATTTTGAAAATTTAAAATTTAACACTCATTAAAAATCATTTTGAAAATTTAGAATTTAACACTCTATTAAAAATCATTTTGAAAATTTAGAATTTAACACTCCATTAAAAATCATTTTGAAAATTTTGAATTTAATACTATTAAAAATCATTTTGAAAATTTAAAATTTAATACTATTAAAAATCATTTTGAAAATTTAGAATTTAACACTCTATTAAAAATCATTTTGAAAATTTAGAATTTAACACTCCATTAAAAATCATTTTGAAAATTTAGAATTTAATACTATTAAAAATCATTTTGAAAATTTAAAATTTAACACTCATTAAAAATCATTTTGAATATTTAGAATTTAACACTAGTAAAAATCATTTTAAAAATTTAGAATTTAACACTCATTAAAAATCATTTTGAAAATTTAAAATTTAACACTCTATTAAAAATCATTTTGAAAATTTAGAATTTAACACTCTATTAAAAATCATTTTGAAAATTTTGAATTTAATACTATTAAAAATCATTTTGAAAATTTAAAATTTAACACTATTAAAAATCATTTTGAAAATTTAGAATTTAACACTCTATTAAAAATCATTTTGAAAATTTAAAATTTAACACTCTATTAAAAATCATTTTGAAAATTTAGAATTTAACACTCCATTAAAAATCATTTTGAAAATTTAGAATTTAATACTATTAAAAATCATTTTGAAAATTTAAAATTTAACACTATTAAAAATCATTTTGAAAATTTAGAATTTAACACTCTATTAAAAATCATTTTGAAAATTTAGAATTCAACACTATTAAAAATCATTTCGAATATTTAGAATTTAACACTATTAAAAATCATTTTGAAAATTTAGAATTTAACACTCTATTAAAAATCATTTTGAAACTTTAGAATTTAACACTCTATTAAAAATCATTTCGGATATTTAGAATTTAACACTAGTAAAAATCATTTTAAAAATTTAGAATTTTACACTTTATTTAAAATCATTTTTAAAATTTACAATTTAACACTCATTAAAAATCATTTTGAAAATTTAGAATTTAACACTCTATTAAAAATCATTTTGAAAATTTAAAATTTAACACTATTAAAAATCATTTTGAAAATTTAGAATTTAACACTCTATTAAAAATCATTTTGAAAATTTAGAATTTAACACTCTATTAAAAATCATTTTGAATATTTAGAATTTAACACTAGTAAAAATCATTTTAAAAATTTAGAATTTTACACTTTATTTAAAATCATTTTTAAAATTTACAATTTAACACTCATTAAAAATCATTTTGAAAATTTAGAATTTAACACTCTATTAAAAATCATTTTGAAAATTTAAAATTTAACACTCTATTAAAAATCATTTTGAAAATTTAGAATTTAACACTCCATTAAAAATCATTTTGAAAATTTAGAATTTAATACTATTAAAAAATCATTTTGAAAATTTAAAATTTAACACTATTAAAAATCATTTTGAAAATTTAAAATTTAACACTCATTAAAAATCATTTTGAAAATTTAAAATTTAACACTCTATTAAAAATCATTTTGAATATTTAGAATTTAACACTAGTAAAAATCATTTTAAAAATTTAGAATTTTACACTTTATTTAAAATCATTTTTAAAATTTACAATTTAGCACTCATTTATTGTCTCTATCGACACACAACGGTCCTTAGCGATGAAATTTTTTATTCAGCCAATCAACTCTGGTGTTCTGACTTCCTTACTCTTTCCACGGCTCTAATCATCCCTCATAAACTCCTTGCCTTTCTTGAATCTCTTATGCCACTTAAAAAAATGCTCGATTCATGCAAGATTGTCCAAAAGCAGTCTGAAGCATTCCATACGTTCTGTGGCATTTTTTTTCAAATTTAAAACAAAATTTTCTTGCATATCGTTCTTCTAAAGTGCCCTAACGTCCAGATTGCATTTTTGAAATTCCCCAGCTGTGACAATCAGGCTTTAGTAGGATGTATTCCAATTCCTGTTGTAGCTGTTCATTTGAACGTGAGATCATAACAATTGGTCAGTCATCTCATAAAATGTATAGCAATGACATACTGAATTTTCAAGAGTCTATGACTATTTTAAATGCTTGTACAAAAAAGTCTGGAAACTTATTGAAGGTAATTTAGTTCAGACAATGATAATTTGCTGATAAATGGGAAGATTTTGTATTTAAGCGCGTCGAGTCAATTGTAGCCAATCCTTTGCGCATCAAGAAATTAACAGAGCACATCGCCTTTTTTCATGCACTTTTTCATCTCTATAACACACTTTGTCCGTCAGTTGGTCACAATTCTGATAGAAATAGAAATATTTTGGTCTGTCAGGCTTACGTTTGAAGTAGTCTTTTCGTTTGCTTGTCACACTTTAATTTCAAATAGGATTTTTTACCTGTCTGTGTCATATATGGAAGCGGACAGACCCTAGTAATTATAGAAAGACGTAAATAGGATTAAAAATAATATTTATTATAAGCTGAAGGCTACAATCGTACCCAGAATTCAAAAGTTAAACGTGAATACATATTGAAATCATAGGATGCACAGCAATTGTCCATAGTGTTTTAGAAATAACTAAATATATTAATTATATCAGAGTTAGGAGAATTTATTCAATAAGGGACCAGTTTTCCTACATAGCAAAAAGGGACGAGTTTTCCGGGTACGAGTTTTCCGGGTACGAGTTTTCCGGGTACGAGTTTTCCTAAATTCCTTGTAAAACCTTCTGTAGTTCCTTAAAAAAAAAAAAAAAAGGAATGTTAAATTTTGGATTTTTGAATTTTTACATGGGATTTATAAATATTGAGATAAAAGATAAACTTATTGGAAATTCAGGTACTTATGTTATTTTTGCATATTCTTATAACAAATCATCCCAAATCTTATTTAGACAAAAAAAAAAAAAACATTAATTAATTACAAAAGATTTTAAAAATATATGTTTATCTCGATTATCTTTACCTCGATAAAAACAATCACGGCGAATGGTGTTTTTTTTTTTGTTGAAAATTTAGAATTTAACACTATTAAAAATCATTTTGAAAATTTAGAATTTAACACTCTATTAAAAATCATTTTGAAAATTTAGAATTTAACACTCTATTAAAAATCATTTTGAAAATTTAGAATTTAACACTCTATTAAAAATCATTTTGAAAATTTAGAATTTAACACTCTATTAAAAATCATTTTGAAAATTTAGAATTTAACACTATTAAAAATAATTTTAAAAATTTAGGATTTAACACTTTATTTAAAATCTTTTTTAAAATTTAGAATTTAACACTCTATTAAAAATCATTTTTAAAATTTAGAATTTAACACTCTATTAAAAATCATTTTGAAAATTTAGAATTTAACACTCCATTAAAAATCATTTTGAAAATTTAGAATTTAATACTATTAAAAATCATTTTGAAAATTTAAAATTTAACACTCCATTAAAAATCATTTTGAAAATTTAGAATTTAACACTCATTAAAAATCATTTTGAAAATTTAGAATTTAATACTATTAAAAATCATTTTGAAAATTTAAAATTTAACACTCTATTAAAAATCATTTTGAAAATTTAAAATTTAACACTCTATTAAAAATCATTTTAAAAATTTAAAATTTAATACTATTAAAAATCATTTTGAAAATTTACAATTTAACACTCTATTAAAAATCATTTTTAAAATTTACAATTTAATACTATTAAAAATCATTTTTAAAATTTACAATTTAACACTCTATTAAAAATCATTTTTAAAATTTACAATTTAATACTATTAAAAATCATTTTTAAAATTTACAATTTAACACTCATTAAAAATCATTTTGAAAATTTAGAATTTAACACTCTATTAAAAATCATTTTGAAAATTTAAAATTTAACACTCTATTAAAAATCATTTTGAAAATTTAAAATTTAACACTCTATTAAAAATCATTTTGAAAATTTAAAATTTAATACTATTAAAAATCATTTTGAAAATTTAGAATTTAACACTCTATTAAAAATCATTTTGAAAATTTAGAATTTAATACTATTAAAAATCATTTTGAAAATTTACAATTTAACACTCATTAAAAATCATTTTGAAAATTTAGAATTTAACACTCTATTAAAAATCATTTTGAAAATTTAAAATTTAACACTCTATTAAAAATCATTTTGAAAATTTAAAATTTAACACTCTATTAAAAATCATTTTGAAAATTTAGAATTTAACACTCTATTAAAAATCATTTTGAAAATTTAGAATTTAACACTCTATTAAAAATCATTTTGAAAATTTAGAATTTAACACTCATTAAAAATCATTTTGAAAATTTAAAATTTAACACTCTATTAAAAATCATTTTGAAAATTTACAATTTAACACTCTATTAAAAATCATTTTGAAAATTTAGAATTTAATACTATTAAAAATCATTTTGAAAATTTAGAATTTAACACTCATTAAAAATCATTTTGAAAATTTAGAATTTAACACTCATTAATAATCATTTTGAAAATTTAAAATTTAACACTCTATTAAAAATCATTTTGAAAATTTAGAATTTAACACTCTATTAAAAATCATTTTGAAAATTTTGAATTTAATACTATTAAAAATCATTTTGAAAATTTAAAATTTAACACTATTAAAAATCATTTTGAAAATTTAGAATTTAACACTCTATTAAAAATCATTTTGAAAATTTAGAATTTAACACTCTATTAAAAATCATTTTGAATATTTAGAATTTAACACTAGTAAAAATCATTTTGAAAATTTAGAATTTTACACTTTATTTAAAATCATTTTTAAAATTTACAATTTAACACTCATTAAAAATCATTTTGAAAATTTAGAATTTAACACTCTATTAAAAATCATTTTGAAAATTTAAAATTTAACACTCTATTAAAAATCATTTTCAAAATTTAGAATTTAACACTCCATTAAAAATCATTTTGAAAATTTAGAATTTAATACTATTAAAAATCATTTTGAAAATTTAAAATTTAACACTCATTAAAAATCATTTTGAAAATTAAAAAATTTAACACTCATTAAAAATCATTTTGAAAATTTAGAATTTAACACTCTATTAAAAATCATTTTGAAAATTTAGAATTTAACACTCCATTAAAAATCATTTTGAAAATTTTGAATTTAATACTATTAAAAATCATTTTGAAAATTTAAAATTTAACACTATTAAAAATCATTTTGAAAATTTAGAATTTAACACTCTATTAAAAATCATTTTGAAAATTTAGAATTCAACACTATTAAAAATCATTTCGAATATTTAGAATTTAACACTATTAAAAATCATTTTGAAAATTTAGAATTTAACACTCTATTAAAAATCATTTTGAAACTTTAGAATTTAACACTCTATTAAAAATCATTTCGAATATTTAGAATTTAACACTAGTAAAAATCATTTTAAAAATTTAGAATTTTACACTTTATTTAAAATCATTTTTAAAATTTACAATTTAACACTCATTAAAAATCATTTTGAAAATTTAGAATTTAACACTCTATTAAAAATCATTTTGAAAATTTAAAATTTAACACTATTAAAAATCATTTTGAAAATTTAGAATTTAACACTCTATTAAAAATCATTTTGAAAATTTAGAATTTAACACTCTATTAAAAATCATTTTGAAAATTTAGAATTTAACACTCTATTAAAAATCATTTTGAAAATTTAGAATTTAACACTCTATTAAAAATCATTTTGAAAATTTAGAATTTAACACTATTAAAAATAATTTTAAAAATTTAGGATTTAACACTTTATTTAAAATCTTTTTTAAAATTTAGAATTTAACACTCTATTAAAAATCATTTTGAAAATTTAGAATTTAACACTCTATTAAAAATCATTTTGAAAATTTAGAATTTAACACTCCATTAAAAATCATTTTGAAAATTTAGAATTTAATACTATTAAAAATCATTTTGAAAATTTAAAATTTAACACTCCATTAAAAATCATTTTGAAAATTTAGAATTTAACACTCATTAAAAATCATTTTGAAAATTTAGAATTTAATACTATTAAAAATCATTTTGAAAATTTAAAATTTAACACTCTATTAAAAATCATTTTGAAAATTTAAAATTTAACACTCTATTAAAAATCATTTTAAAAATTTAAAATTTAATACTATTAAAAATCATTTTGAAAATTTACAATTTAACACTCTATTAAAAATCATTTTTAAAATTTACAATTTAATACTATTAAAAATCATTTTTAAAATTTACAATTTAACACTCTATTAAAAATCATTTTTAAAATTTACAATTTAATACTATTAAAAATCATTTTTAAAATTTACAATTTAACACTCATTAAAAATCATTTTGAAAATTTAGAATTTAACACTCTATTAAAAATCATTTTGAAAATTTAAAATTTAACACTCTATTAAAAATCATTTTGAAAATTTAAAATTTAACACTCTATTAAAAATCATTTTGAAAATTTAAAATTTAATACTATTAAAAATCATTTTGAAAATTTAGAATTTAACACTCTATTAAAAATCATTTTGAAAATTTAGAATTTAATACTATTAAAAATCATTTTGAAAATTTACAATTTAACACTCATTAAAAATCATTTTGAAAATTTAGAATTTAACACTCTATTAAAAATCATTTTGAAAATTTAAAATTTAACACTCTATTAAAAATCATTTTGAAAATTTAAAATTTAACACTCTATTAAAAATCATTTTGAAAATTTAGAATTTAACACTCTATTAAAAATCATTTTGAAAATTTAGAATTTAACACTCTATTAAAAATCATTTTGAAAATTTAGAATTTAACACTCATTAAAAATCATTTTGAAAATTTAAAATTTAACACTCTATTAAAAATCATTTTGAAAATTTACAATTTAACACTCTATTAAAAATCATTTTGAAAATTTAGAATTTAACACTCATTAAAAATCATTTTGAAAATTTAAAATTTAACACTCTATTAAAAATCATTTTGAAAATTTAGAATTTAACACTCATTAAAAATCATTTTGAAAATTTAAAATTTAACACTCTATTAAAAATCATTTTGAAAATTTAGAATTTAACACTCCATTAAAAATCATTTTGAAAATTTTGAATTTAATACTATTAAAAATCATTTTGAAAATTTAAAATTTAACACTATTAAAAATCATTTTGAAAATTTAGAATTTAACACTCTATTAAAAATCATTTTGAAAATTTAGAATTTAACACTCTATTAAAAATCATTTTGAATATTTAGAATTTAACACTAGTAAAAATCATTTTAAAAATTTAGAATTTTACACTTTATTTAAAATCATTTTTAAAATTTACAATTTAACACTCATTAAAAATCATTTTGAAAATTTAGAATTTAACACTCTATTAAAAATCATTTTGAAAATTTAAAATTTAACACTCTATTAAAAATCATTTTGAAAATTTAGAATTTAACACTCCATTAAAAATCATTTTGAAAATTTAGAATTTAATACTATTAAAAATCATTTTGAAAATTTAAAATTTAACACTCATTAAAAATCATTTTGAAAATTTAGAATTTAACACTCATTAAAAATCATTTTGAAAATTTAAAATTTAACACTCTATTAAAAATCATTTTGAAAATTTAGAATTTAACACTCTATTAAAAATCATTTTGAAAATTTTGAATTTAATACTATTAAAAATCATTTTGAAAATTTAAAATTTAACACTATTAAAAATCATTTTGAAAATTTAGAATTTAACACTCTATTAAAAATCATTTTGAAAATTTAGAATTTAACACTCTATTAAAAATCATTTTGAATATTTAGAATTTAACACTAGTAAAAATCATTTTGAAAATTTAGAATTTTACACTTTATTTAAAATCATTTTTAAAATTTACAATTTAACACTCATTAAAAATCATTTTGAAAATTTAGAATTTAACACTCTATTAAAAATCATTTTGAAAATTTAAAATTTAACACTCTATTAAAAATCATTTTGAAAATTTAGAATTTAACACTCCATTAAAAATCATTTTGAAAATTTAGAATTTAATACTATTAAAAATCATTTTGAAAATTTAAAATTTAACACTCATTAAAAATCATTTTGAAAATTTAAAATTTAACACTCATTAAAAATCATTTTGAAAATTTAGAATTTAACACTCTATTAAAAATCATTTTGAAAATTTAGAATTTAACACTCCATTAAAAATCATTTTGAAAATTTTGAATTTAATACTATTAAAAATCATTTTGAAAATTTAAAATTTAATACTATTAAAAATCATTTTGAAAATTTAGAATTTAACACTCTATTAAAAATCATTTTGAAAATTTAGAATTTAACACTCCATTAAAAATCATTTTGAAAATTTAGAATTTAATACTATTAAAAATCATTTTGAAAATTTAAAATTTAACACTCATTAAAAATCATTTTGAATATTTAGAATTTAACACTAGTAAAAATCATTTTAAAAATTTAGAATTTAACACTCATTAAAAATCATTTTGAAAATTTAAAATTTAACACTCTATTAAAAATCATTTTGAAAATTTAGAATTTAACACTCTATTAAAAATCATTTTGAAAATTTTGAATTTAATACTATTAAAAATCATTTTGAAAATTTAAAATTTAACACTATTAAAAATCATTTTGAAAATTTAGAATTTAACACTCTATTAAAAATCATTTTGAAAATTTAAAATTTAACACTCTATTAAAAATCATTTTGAAAATTTAGAATTTAACACTCCATTAAAAATCATTTTGAAAATTTAGAATTTAATACTATTAAAAATCATTTTGAAAATTTAAAATTTAACACTATTAAAAATCATTTTGAAAATTTAGAATTTAACACTCTATTAAAAATCATTTTGAAAATTTAGAATTCAACACTATTAAAAATCATTTCGAATATTTAGAATTTAACACTATTAAAAATCATTTTGAAAATTTAGAATTTAACACTCTATTAAAAATCATTTTGAAACTTTAGAATTTAACACTCTATTAAAAATCATTTCGAATATTTAGAATTTAACACTAGTAAAAATCATTTTAAAAATTTAGAATTTTACACTTTATTTAAAATCATTTTTAAAATTTACAATTTAACACTCATTAAAAATCATTTTGAAAATTTAGAATTTAACACTCTATTAAAAATCATTTTGAAAATTTAAAATTTAACACTATTAAAAATCATTTTGAAAATTTAGAATTTAACACTCTATTAAAAATCATTTTGAAAATTTAGAATTTAACACTCTATTAAAAATCATTTTGAATATTTAGAATTTAACACTAGTAAAAATCATTTTAAAAATTTAGAATTTTACACTTTATTTAAAATCATTTTTAAAATTTACAATTTAACACTCATTAAAAATCATTTTGAAAATTTAGAATTTAACACTCTATTAAAAATCATTTTGAAAATTTAAAATTTAACACTCTATTAAAAATCATTTTGAAAATTTAGAATTTAACACTCCATTAAAAATCATTTTGAAAATTTAGAATTTAATACTATTAAAAAATCATTTTGAAAATTTAAAATTTAACACTATTAAAAATCATTTTGAAAATTTAAAATTTAACACTCATTAAAAATCATTTTGAAAATTTAAAATTTAACACTCTATTAAAAATCATTTTGAATATTTAGAATTTAACACTAGTAAAAATCATTTTAAAAATTTAGAATTTTACACTTTATTTAAAATCATTTTTAAAATTTACAATTTAACACTCATTTATTGTCTCTATCGACACACAACGGTCCTTAGCGATGAAATTTTTTATTCAGCCAATCAACTCTGGTGTTCTGACTTCCTTACTCTTTCCACGGCTCTAATCATCCCTCATAAACTCCTTGCCTTTCTTGAATCTCTTATGCCACTTAAAAAAATGCTCGATTCATGCAAGATTGTCCAAAAGCAGTCTGAAGCATTCCATACGTTCTGTGGCATTTTTTTTCAAATTTAAAACAAAATTTTCTTGCATATCGTTCTTCTAAAGTGCCCTAACGTCCAGATTGCATTTTTGAAATTCCCCAGCTGTGACAATCAGGCTTTAGTAGGATGTATTCCAATTCCTGTTGTAGCTGTTCATTTGAACGTGAGATCATAACAATTGGTCAGTCATCTCATAAAATGTATAGCAATGACATACTGAATTTTCAAGAGTCTATGACTATTTTAAATGCTTGTACAAAAAAAGTCTGGAAACTTATTGAAGGTAATTTAGTTCAGACAATGATAATTTGCTGATAAATGGGAAGATTTTGTATTTAAGCGCGTCGAGTCAATTGTAGCCAATCCTTTGCGCATCAAGAAATTAACAGAGCACATCGCCTTTTTTTATGCACTTTTTCATCTCTGTAACACACTTTGTCCGTCAGTTGGTCACAATTCTGATAGAAATAGAAATATTTTGGTCTGTCAGGCTTACGTTTGAAGTAGTCCTTTTGTTTGCTTGTCACACTTTAATTTCAAATAGGATTTTTTACCTGTCTGTGTCATATATGGAAGCGGACAGACCCTAGTAATTATAGAAAGACATAAATAGGATTAAAAATAATATTTATTATAAGCTAAAGGCTACAATCGTACCCAGAATTCAAAAGTTAAACGTGAATACATATTGAAATCATAGGATGCACAGCAATTGTCCATAGTGTTTTAGAAATAACTAAATATATTAATTATATCAGAGTTAGGAGAATTTATTCAATAAGGGACCAGTTTTCCTACATAGCAAAAAGGGACGAGTTTTCCGGGTACGAGTTTTCCGGGTACGAGTTTTCCTAAATTCCTTGTAAAACCTTCTGTAGTTCCTTAAAAAAAAAAGGAATGTAAATTTTGGATTTTTGAATTTTTACATGGGATTTATAAATATTGAGATAAAAGATAAATTTATGTTATATTATTTTTGCATATTCTTCTTATAACATATCATCCCAAATCTTCTTTAGACAAAAAAAACAAAAAAAAAACATTAATTAATTACAAAAGCTTTTAAAAATATTTGCTTATCTCGATTATCTTTATCTCGATAAAAACAATCACGGCGAATGGTGTTTTTTTTTTGTTAAAATTTAGAATTTAACACTATTAAAAATCATTTTGAAAATTTAGAATTTAACACTCTATTAAAAATCATTTTGAAAATTTTGAATTTAACACTCTATTAAAAATCATTTTGAAAATTTAGAATTTAACACTCTATTAAAAATCATTTTGAAAATTTAGAATTTAACACTATTAAAAATAATTTTAAAAATTTAGAATTTAACACTTTATTTAAAATCTTTTTTAAAATTTAGAATTTAACACTCTATTAAAAATCATTTTGAAAATTTAGAATTTAACACTCTATTAAAAATCATTTTGAAAATTTAGAATTTAACACTCCATTAAAAATCATTTTGAAAATTTAGAATTTAATACTATTAAAAATCATTTTGAAAATTTAAAATTTAACACTATTAAAAATCATTTTGAAAATTTAGAATTTAACACTCTATTAAAAATCATTTTGAAAATTTAGAATTTAATACTATTAAAAATCATTTTTAAAATTTAGAATTTAACACTCATTAAAAATCATTTTGAAAATTAAGAATTTAACACTATTAAAAATCATTTTGAAAATTTAGAATTTAACACTCTATTAAAAATCATTTTGAAAATTTAAAATTTAACACTCATTAACAATCATTTTGAAAATTTAGAATTTAACACTCTATTAAAAATCATTTTGAAAATTTAGAATTTAACACTCTATTAAAAATCATTTTGAAAATTTAGAATTTAACACTCTATTAAAAATCATTTTGAAAATTTAGAATTTAACACTCTATTAAAAATTATTTTGAAAATTTAGAATTTAACACTCTATTAAAAATCATTTTGAAAATTTAGAATTTAACACTTTATTTAAAATCATTTTGAAAATTTAAAATTTTACACTTTATTAAAAATCATTTTGAAAATTTAAAATTTAGCACTCTATTAAAAATCATTTTGAAAATTTAAAATTTTACACTCTATTAAAAATCATTTTGAAAATTTAGAATTTAACACTCATTAAAAATCATTTTGAAAATTTAGAATTTAACACTCATTAAAAATCATTTTGAAAATTTAGAATTTAACACTCTATTAAAAATCATTTTGAAAATTTAGAATTTAACACTCTATTAAAAATCATTTTGAAAATTTAGAATTTAACACTATTAAAAATCATTTTGAAAATTTAGAATTTAACACTCTATTAAAAATCATTTTGAAAATTTAGAATTTAACACTCATTAAAAATCATTTTGAAAATTTAGAATTTAACACTTTATTAAAAATCATTTTGAAAATTTAGAATTTAACACTCTATTAAAAATCATTTTGAAAATTTAGAATTTAACACTCTATTAAAAATCATTTTGAAAATTTAGAATTTAACACTCTATTAAAAATCATTTTGAAAATTTAGAATTTAACACTTTATTAAAAATCATTTTGAAAATTTAGAATTTAACACTCTATTAAAAATCATTTTGAAAATTTAGAATTTAACACTCTATTTAAAATTATTTTGAAAATTTAGAATTTAACACTCTATTAAAAATCATTTTGAAAATTTAGAATTTAACACTTTATTAAAAATCATTTTGAAAATTTAAAATTTAACACTCTATTAAAAATCATTTTGAAAATTTAGAATTTAACACTCATTAAAAATCATTTTGAAAATTTAGAATTTAACACTCTATTAAAAATCATTTTGAAAATTTAGAATTTAACACTCTATTAAAAATCATTTTGAAAATTTAGAATTTAACACTCATTAAAAATCATTTTGAAAATTTAGAATTTAACACTTTATTAAAAATCATTTTGAAAATTTAGAATTTAACACTCTATTAAAATCATTTTGAAAATTTAGAATTTAACACTCTATTAAAAATCATTTTGAAAATTTAGAATTTAACACTCTATTAAAAATCATTTTGAAAATTTAGAATTTAACACTCTATTAAAAATCATTTTGAAAATTTAGAATTTAACACTTTATTAAAAATCATTTTGAAAATTAAGAATTTAATACTCTATTAACAATCATTTTGAAAATTTAGAATTTAACACTCTATTTAAAATTATTTTGAAAATTTAGAATTTAACACTCTATTAAAAATCATTTTGAAAATTTAGAATTTAACACTTTATTAAAAATCATTTTGAAAATTTAGAATTTAACACTCTATTAAAAATCATTTTGAAAATTTAGAATTTAACACTCATTAAAAATCATTTTGAAAATTTAGAATTTAACACTTTATTAAAAATCATTTTGAAAATTTAGAATTTAACACTCTATTAAAAATCATTTTGAAAATTTAGAATTTAACACTCTATTAAAAATCATTTTGAAAATTTAGAATTTAACACTTATTTAAAAATCATTTTGAAAATTTAGAATTTAACACTCTATTAAAAATCATTTTGAAAATTTAGAATTTAACACTCTATTAAAAATCATTTTGAAAATTTAGAATTTAACACTTTATTTAAAATCATTTTGAAAATTTAAAATTTTACACTTTATTAAAAATCATTTTGAACATTTAAAATTTAGCACTCTATTAAAAATCATTTTGAAAATTTAGAATTTAACACTCTATTAAAAATCATTTTGAAAATTTAGAATTTAACACTCTATTAAAAATCATTTTGAAAATTTACAATTTAACACTCTATTAAAAATCATTTTGAAAATTTAGAATTTAACACTAGTAAAAATCATTTTGAAAATTTAAAATTTAACACTCTATTAAAAATCATTTTGAAAATTTAGAATTTAACACTCTATTAAAAATCATTTTGAAAATTTAAAATTTAACACTCTATTAAAAATCATTTTGAAAATTTAAAATTTAGCACTCTATTAAAAATCATTTTGAAAATTTAAAATTTAACACTCATTAAAAATCATTTTGAAAATTTAGAATTTAACACTCTATTAAAAATCATTTTGAAAATTTAGAATTTAACACTCTATTAAAAATCATTTTTAAAATTTAGAATTTAACACTCTATTAAAAATCATTTTGAAAATTTAGAATTTAACACTCTATTAAAAATCATTTTGAAAATTTAGAATTTAACACTCTATTAAAAATCATTTTGAAAATTTAGAATTTAACACTAGTAAAAATCATTTTGAAAATTTAGAATTTAACACTCTATTAAAAATCATTTTGAAAATTTAGAATTTAACACTCTATTAAAAATCATTTTGAAAATTTAGAATTTAACACTCTATTAAAAATCATTTTAAAAATTTAGAATTTAACACTCTATTAAAAATCATTTTAAAAATTTAGAATTTAACACTCATTAAAAATCATTTTGAAAATTTAGAATTTAACACTATTAAAAATCATTTTGAAAATTTAGAATTTAACACTCATTAAAAATCATTTTGAAAATTTAGAATTTAACACTCTATTAAAAATCATTTTGAAAATTTAGAATTTAACACTCTATTAAAAATCATTTTGAAAATTTAGAATTTAACACTCCATTTAAAATCATTTTGAAAATTTAGAATTTAACACTCTATTAAAAATCATTTTGAAAATTTAGAATTTAACACTCTATTAAAAATAATTTTGAAAATTTAGAATTTAACACTTTATTTAAAATCATTTTGAAAATTTAAAATTTTACACTTTATTAAAAATCATTTTGAAAATTTAAAATTTAACACTCTATTAAAAATCATTTTGAAAATTTAGAATTTAACACTCTATTAAAAATCATTTTGAAAATTTAGAATTTAACACTCTATTAAAAATCATTTTGAAAATTTACAATTTAACACTCTATTAAAAATCATTTTGAAAATTTAGAATTTAACACTAGTAAAAATCATTTTGAAAATTTAAAATTTAACACTCTATTAAAAATCATTTTGAAAATTTAGAATTTAACACTCTATTAAAAATCATTTTGAAAATTTAAAATTTAACACTCTATTAAAAATCATTTTGAAAATTTAAAATTTAGCACTCTATTAAAAATCATTTTGAAAATTTAAAATTTAACACTCATTAAAAATCATTTTGAAAATTTAGAATTTAACACTCTATTAAAAATCATTTTGAAAATTTAGAATTTAACACTCTATTAAAAATCATTTTTAAAATTTAGAATTTAACACTCTATTAAAAATCATTTTGAAAATTTAGAATTTAACACTCTATTAAAAATCATTTTGAAAATTTAGAATTTTACACTCTATTAAAAATCATTTTGAAAATTTAGAATTTAACACTAGTAAAAATCATTTTGAAAATTTAAAATTTAACACTATTAAAAATCATTTTGAAAATTTAGAATTTAACACTCTATTAAAAATCATTTTGAAAATTTAGAATTTAACACTCTATTAAAAATCATTTTGAAAATTTAGAATTTAACACTCTATTAAAAATCATTTTGAAAATTTAGAATTTAACACTCTATTAAAAATCATTTTGAAAATTTAGAAGTTAACACTCTATTAAAAATCATTTTGAAAATTTAGAATTTAACACTCTATTAAAAATCATTTTGAAAATTTAGAATTTTACACTTTATGAAAAATCATTTTGAAAATTTAGAATTTAACACTCTATTAAAAATCATTTTGAAAATTTAGAATTTAACACTCTATTTAAAATCATTTTGAAAATTTAGAATTTAACACTCTATTAAAAATCATTTTGAAAATTTAGAATTTAACACTCTATTAAAAATCATTTTAAAAATTTAGAATGTAACACTCTATTAAAAATCATTTTAAAAATTTAGAATTTAACACTCATTAAAAATCATTTTGAAAATTTAGAATTTAACACTCTATTAAAAATCATTTTGAAAATTTAGAATTTAACACTCATTAAAAATCATTTTGAATATTTAGAATTTAACACTCTATTAAAAATCATTTTGAAAATTTAGAATTTAACACTCTATTAAAAATCATTTTGAAAATTTAGAATTTAACACTCCATTTAAAATCATTTTGAAAATTTAGAATTTAACACTCTATTAAAAATCATTTTGAAAATTTAGAATTTAACACTCTATTAAAAATCATTTTGAAAATTTAGAATTTAACACTTTATTTAAAATCATTTTGAAAATTTAAAATTTTACACTTTATTAAAAATCATTTTGAAAATTTAAAATTTAGCACTCTATTAAAAATCATTTTGAAAATTTAGAATTTAACACTCTATTAAAAATCATTTTGAAAATTTAGAATTTAAGACTCTATTAAAAATCATTTTGAAAATTTAAAATTTAACACTCTATTTAAAATCATTTTGAAAATTTTGAATTTAACACTCTATTAAAAATCATTTTGAAAATTTAGAATTTAACACTAGTAAAAATCATTTTGAAAATTTAGAATTTAACACTCTATTAAAAATCATTTTGAAAATTTAGAATTTAACACTCTATTAAAAATCATTTTGAAAATTTAGAATTTAACACTCTATTAAAAATCATTTTGAAAATTTAGAATTTAACAATCTATTAAAAATCATTTTGAAAATTTAGAATTTAACACTTTATTTAAAATCATTTTGAAAATTTAAAATTTTACACTTTATTAAAAATCATTTTGAAAATTTAAAATTTAGCACTCTATTAAAAATCATTTTGAAAATTTAAAATTTAACACTCTATTAAAAATCATTTTGAAAATTTAGAATTTAACACTCTATTAAAAATCATTTTGAAAATTTAAAATTTAACACTCATTAAAAATCATTTTGAAAATTTAGAATTTAACACTCTATTAAAAATCATTTTGAAAATTTAGAATTTTACACTTTATTAAAAATCATTTTGAAAATTTAAAATTTAACACTCTATTAAAAATCATTTTAAAAATTTAGAAGTTAACACTCTATTAAAAATCATTTTAAAAATTTAGAATTTTACACTATTAAAAATCATTTTGAAAATTTAGAATTTAACACTATTAAAAATAATTTTAAAAATTTAGAATTTTACACGTTATTAAAAATCATTTTGAAAATTTAGAATTTAACACTCTATTAAAAATCATTTTGAAAATTTAGAATTTAACACTCTATCAAAAATCATTTTGAAAATTTAGAATTTAACACTTTATTTAAAATCATTTTGAAAATTTAAAATTTTACACTTTATTAAAAATCATTTTGAAAATTTAGAATTTAGCACTCTATTAAAAATCATTTTGAAAATTTAAAATTTAACACTCTATTAAAAATCATTTTGAAAATTTAAAATTTAACACTCTATTAAAAATCATTTTGAAAATTTAAAATTTAACACTCTATTAAAAATCATTTTGAAAATTTAGAATTTAACACTCATTAAAAATCATTTTGAAAATTTAGAATTTAACACTCTATTAAAAATCATTTTGAAAATTTAGAATTTAACACTCTATAAAAATCATTTTGAAAATTTAGAATTTGACACTCTATTAAAAATCATTTTGAAAATTTAGAATTTAACACTTTATTTAAAATCATTTTGAAAATTTAAGATTTTACACTTTATTAAAAATCATTTTGAAAATTTAAAATTTAGCACTCTATTAAAAATCATTTTGAAAATTTAAAATTTAACACTCTATTAAAAATCATTTTGAAAATTTAGAATTTAACACTCTATTAAAAATCATTTTGAAAATTTAGAATTTAACACTTTATTAAAAATCATTTTGAAAATTTAGAATTTAACACTCTATTAAAAATCATTTTGAAAATTTAGAATTTAACACTCTATTAAAAATCATTTTGAAAATTTAGAATTTAACACTTTATTTAAAATCATTTTGAAAATTTAAAATTTTACACTTTATTAAAAATTATTTTGAAAATTTAAAATTTAGCACTCTATTAAAAATCATTTTGAAAATTTAAAATTTAACACTCTATTAAAAATCATTTTGAAAATTTAGAATTAAACACTCTATTTAAAATCATTTTGAAAATTTAAAATTTAGCACTCTATTAAAAATCATTTTGAAAATTTAAAATTTAACACTCTATTAAAAATCATTTTGAAAATTTAGAATTTAACACTCTATTAAAAATCATTTTGAAAATTTAGAATTTAACACTCTATTAAAAATCATTTTGAAAATTTAAAATTTAACACTCTATTAAAAATCATTTTAAAAATTTAGAATTTAACACTCATTAAAAATCATTTTGAAAATTTAGAATTTAACACTCTATTAAAAATCATTTTGAAAATTTAGAATTTTACACTCTATTAAAAATCATTTTGAAAATTTAGAATTTAACACTCTATTAAAAATCATTTTGAAAATTTTGAATTTAACACTCTATTAAAAATCATTTTGAAAATTTAGAATTTAACACTCTATTAAAAATCATTTTAAAAATTTAGAATTTAACACTCTATTAAAAATCATTTTGAAAATTTAGAATTTTACACTATTAAAAATCATTTTGAAAATTTAGAATTTAAAACTTTATTTAAAATCATTTTGAAAATTTAAAATTTTACACTTTATTAAAAATCATTTTGAAAATTTAAAATTTAGCACTCTATTAAAAATCATTTTGAAAATTTAAAATTTAACACTCTATTAAAAATCATTTTGAAAATTTAGAATTTAACACTTTATTTAAAATCATTTTGAAAATTTAGAATTTAACACTCTATTAAAAATCATTTTAAAAATTTAGAATTTAACACTCTATTAAAAATCATTTTAAAAATTTAGAATTTAACACTCATTAAAAATCATTTTGAAAATTTAGAATTTAACACTCTATTAAAAATCATTTTGAAAATTTAGAATTTAACACTCATTAAAAATCATTTTGAAAATTTAGAATTTAACACTCTATTAAAAATCATTTTGAAAATTTAGAATTTAACACTCTATTAAAAATCATTTTGAAAATTTAGAATTTAACACTCCATTTAAAATCATTTTGAAAATTTAAAATTTAACACTCTATTAAAAATCATTTTGAAAATTTAAAATTTAGCACTCTATTAAAAATCATTTTGAAAATTTAAAATTTAACACTCATTAAAAATCATTTTGAAAATTTAGAATTTAACACTCTATTAAAAATCATTTTGAAAATTTAGAATTTAACACTCTATTAAAAATCATTTTTAAAATTTAGAATTTAACACTCTATTAAAAATCATTTTGAAAATTTAGAATTTAACACTCTATTAAAAATCATTTTGAAAATTTAGAATTTAACACTCTATTAAAAATCATTTTGAAAATTTAGAATTTAACACTAGTAAAAATCATTTTGAAAATTTAAAATTTAACACTATTAAAAATCATTTTGAAAATTTAGAATTTAACACTCTATTAAAAATCATTTTGAAAATTTAGAATTTAACACTCTATTAAAAATCATTTTGAAAATTTAGAATTTAACACTCTATTAAAAATCATTTTGAAAATTTAGAATTTAACACTCTATTAAAAATCATTTTGAAAATTTAGAATTTAACACTCTATTAAAAATCATTTTGAAAATTTAGAATTTAACACTAGTAAAAATCATTTTAAAAATTTAGAATTTTACACTTTATGAAAAATCATTTTGAAAATTTAGAATTTAACACTCTATTAAAAATCATTTTAAAAATTTAGAATTTAACACTCATTAAAAATCATTTTGAAAATTTAGAATTTAACACTCTATTAAAAATCATTTTGAAAATTTAGAATTTAACACTCATTAAAAATCATTTTGAATATTTAGAATTTAACACTCTATTAAAAATCATTTTGAAAATTTAGAATTTAACACTCTATTAAAAATCATTTTGAAAATTTAGAATTTAACACTCCATTTAAAATCATTTTGAAAATTTAGAATTTAACACTCTATTAAAAATCATTTTGAAAATTTAGAATTTAACACTCTATTAAAAATCATTTTGAAAATTTAGAATTTAACACTTTATTTAAAATCATTTTGAAAATTTAAAATTTTACACTTTATTAAAAATCATTTTGAAAATTTAAAATTTAGCACTCTATTAAAAATCATTTTGAAAATTTAGAATTTAACACTCTATTAAAAATCATTTTGAAAATTTAGAATTTAAGACTCTATTAAAAATCATTTTGAAAATTTAAAATTTAACACTCTATTTAAAATCATTTTGAAAATTTAGAATTTAACACTCTATTAAAAATCATTTTGAAAATTTAGAATTTAACACTCTATTAAAAATCATTTTGAAAATTTAAAATTTAGCACTCTATTAAAAATCATTTTGAAAATTTAAAATTTAACACTCTATTAAAAATCATTTTGAAAATTTAGAATTTAACACTCTATTAAAAATCATTTTGAAAATTTAGAATTTAACACTCTATTAAAAATCATTTTGAAAATTTAGAATTTAACACTCTATTAAAAATCATTTTGAAAATTTAAAATTTAACACTCTATTAAAAATCATTTTGAAAATTTAGAATTTAACAATCTATTAAAAATCATTTTGAAAATTTAGAATTTAACACTTTATTTAAAATCATTTTGAAAATTTAAAATTTTACACTTTATTAAAAATCATTTTGAAAATTTAAAATTTAGCACTCTATTAAAAATCATTTTGAAAATTTAGAATTTAACACTCTATTAAAAATCATTTTGAAAATTTAGAATTTAACACTCTATTAAAAATCATTTTGAAAATTTAAAATTTAACACTCATTAAAAATCATTTTGAAAATTTAGAATTTAACACTCTATTAAAAATCATTTTGAAAATTTAGAATTTAACACTCTATTAAAAATCATTTTGAAAATTTAGAATTTAACACTCTATTAAAAATCATTTTGAAAATTTAGAATTTAACACTCTATTAAAAATCATTTTGAAAATTTAGAATTTAACACTCTATTAAAAATCATTTTGAAAATTTAGAATTTAACACTAGTAAAAATCATTTTAAAAATTTAGAATTTTACACTTTATTAAAAATCATTTTGAAAATTTAGAATTTAACACTCTATTAAAAATCATTTTGAAAATTTAGAATTTAACACTCTATTAAAAATCATTTTGAAAATTTAGAATTTAACACTTTATTTAAAATCATTTTGAAAATTTAAAATTTTACACTTTATTAAAAATCATTTTGAAAATTTAAAATTTAGCACTCTATTAAAAATCATTTTGAAAATTTAAAATTTAACACTCTATTAAAAATCATTTTAAAAATTTAGAATTTAACACTTTATTAAAAATCATTTTAAAAATTTAGAATTTTACACTATTAAAAATCATTTTGAAAATTTAGAATTTAACACAATTAAAAATAATTTTAAAAATTTAGAATTTTACACGTTATTAAAAATCATTTTGAAAATTTAGAATTTAACACTCTATTAAAAATCATTTTGAAAATTTAGAATTTAACACTCTATTAAAAATCATTTTGAAAATTTAAAATTTAACACTCTATTAAAAATCATTTTGAAAATTTAAAATTTAACACTCTATTAAAAATCATTTTGAAAATTTAGAATTTAACACTCATTAAAAATCATTTTGAAAATTTAGAATTTAACACTCTATTAAAAATCATTTTGAAAATTTAGAATTTAACACTCTATAAAAATCATTTTGAAAATTTAGAATTTAACACTTTATTTAAAATCATTTTGAAAATTTAAAATTTTACACTTTATTAAAAATCATTTTGAAAATTTAAAATTTAGCACTCTATTAAAAATCATTTTGAAAATTTAAAATTTAACAGTCTATTAAAAATCATTTTGAAAATTTAGAATTTAACACTCTATTAAAAATCATTTTGAAAATTTAAAATTTAGCACTCTATTAAAAATCATTTTGAAAATTTAGAATTTAACACTCTATTAAAAATCATTTTGAAAATTTAGAATTTAACACTCTATTAAAAATAATTTTGAAAATTTAAAATTTAACACTCTATTAAAAATCATTTTGAAAATTTAGAATTTGACACTCTATTAAAAATCATTTTGAAAATTTAGAATTTAACACTTTATTTAAAATCATTTTGAAAATTTAAAATTTTACACTTTATTAAAAATCATTTTGAAAATTTAAAATTTAGCACTCTATTAAAAATCATTTTGAAAATTTAAAATTTAACACTCTATTAAAAATCATTTTGAAAATTTAGAATTTAACACTCTATTAAAAATCATTTTGAAAATTTAAAATTTAACACTGTATTAAAAATCATTTTGAAAATTTAGAATTTAACACTCTATTAAAAATCATTTTGAAAATTTAGAATTTAACACTTTATTTAAAATCATTTTGAAAATTTAAAATTTTACACTTTATTAAAAATCATTTTGAAAATTTAAAATTTAGCACTCTATTAAAAATCATTTTGAAAATTTAAAATTTAACACTCTATTAAAAATCATTTTGAAAATTTAGAATTAAACACTCTATTTAAAATCATTTTGAAAATTTAAAATTTAGCACTCTATTAAAAATCATTTTGAAAATTTAAAATTTAACACTCTATTAAAAATCATTTTGAAAATTTAGAATTTAACACTCTATTAAAAATCATTTTGAAAATTTAAAATTTAACACTCTATTAAAAATCATTTTGAAAATTTAGAATTTAACACTCTATTAAAAATCATTTTAAAAATTTAGAATTTAACACTCATTAAAAATCATTTTGAAAATTTAGAATTTAACACTCTATTAAAAATCATTTTGAAAATTTAGAATTTTACACTCTATTAAAAATCATTTTGAAAATTTAGAATTTAACACTCTATTAAAAATCATTTTGAAAATTTAGAATTTAACACTCTATTAAAAATCATTTTGAAAATTTAGAATTTAACACTCTATTAAAAATCATTTTAAAAATTTAGAATTTAACACTCTATTAAAAATCATTTTGAAAATTTAGAATTTTACACTATTAAAAATCATTTTGAAAATTTAGAATTTAAAACTTTATTTAAAATCATTTTGAAAATTTAAAATTTTACACTTTATTAAAAATCATTTTGAAAATTTAAAATTTAGCACTCTATTACAAATCATTTTGAAAATTTAAAATTTAACACTCTATTAAAAATCATTTTGAAAATTTAGAATTTAACACTTTATTTAAAATCATTTTGAAAATTTAGAATTTAACACTCTATTAAAAATCATTTTAAAAATTTAGAATTTAACACTCTATTAAAAATCATTTTAAAAATTTAGAATTTAACACTCATTAAAAATCATTTTGAAAATTTAGAATTTAACACTCTATTAAAAATCATTTTGAAAATTTAAAATTTAACACTCATTAAAAATCATTTTGAAAATTTAGAATTTAACACTCTATTAAAAATAATTTTGAAAATTTAGAATTTAACACTCTATTAAAAATCATTTTGAAAATTTAGAATTTAACACTCTATTAAAAATCATTTTGAAAATTTAGAATTTAACACTCTATTAAAAATCATTTTGAAAAATTTAGAATTTAACACTCTATTAAAAATCATTTTGAAAATTTAGAATTTAACACTTTATTTAAAATCATTTTGAAAATTTAAAATTTTACACTTTATTAAAAATCATTTTGAAAATTTAAAATTTAGCACTCTATTAAAAATCATTTTGAAAATTTTGAATTTAACACTCTATTAAAAATCATTTTGAAAATTTAGAATTAAACACTCTATTAAAAATCATTTTGAAAATTTAAAATTTAACACTCTATTAAAAATCATTTTGAAAATTTAGAATTTAACACTCTATTAAAAATCATTTTGAAAATTTAGAATTTAACACTAGTAAAAATCATTTTGAAAATTTAGAATTTAACACTCTATTAAAAATCATTTTGAAAATTTAGAATTTAACACTCTATTAAAAATCATTTTGAAAATTTAAAATTTAGCACTCTATTAAAAATCATTTTGAAAATTTAAAATTTAACACTCATTAAAAATCATTTTAAAAATTTAGAATTTAACACTCTATTAAAAATCATTTTGAAAATTTAGAATTTAACACTCTATTAAAAATCATTTTGAAAATTTAGAATTTAACACTCTATTAAAAATCATTTTGAAAATTTAGAATTTAACACTCTATTAAAAATCATTTTGAAAATTTAGAATTTAACACTAGTAAAAATCATTTTAAAAATTTAGAATTTTACACTTTATTAAAAATCATTTTGAAAATTTAGAATTTAACACTCTATTAAAAATCATTTTGAAAATTTAGAATTTAACACTCTATTAAATATCATTTTGAAAATTTAAAATTTAACACTCTATTAAAAATCATTTTGAAAATTTAGAATTTAACACTCTATTAAAAATCATTTTGAAAATTTAGAATTTAACACTTTATTTAAAATCATTTTGAAAATTTAAAATTTTACACTTTATTAAAAATCATTTTGAAAATTTAAAATTTAGCACTCTATTAAAAATCATTTTGAAAATTTAAAATTTAACACTCTATTAAAAATCATTTTGAAAATTTAAAATTTAACACCTTATTAAAAATCATTTTGAAAATTTAAAATTTAACACTCATTAAAAATCATTTTGAAAATTTAGAATTTAACACTCTATTAAAAATCATTTTGAAAATTTAGAATTTAACACTCTATTAAAAATCATTTTGAAAATTTAGAATTTAACACTCTATTAAAAATAATTTTGAAAATTTAGAATTTAACACTCTATTAAAAATCATTTTGAAAATTTAGAATTTAACACTCTATTAAAAATCATTTTGAAAATTTAGAATTTTACACTAGTAAAAATCATTTTAAAAATTTAGAATTTTACACTTTATTAAAAATCATTTTGAAAATTTAGAATTTAACACTCTATTAAAATCATTTTTAAAATTTAGAATTTAACACTTTATTTAAAATCATTTTGAAAATTTAAAATTTTACACTTTATTCAAAATCATTTTGAAAATTTAAAATTTAGCACTCTATTAAAAATCATTTTGAAAATTTAAAATTTAACACTCTATTAAAAATCATTTTGAAAATTTAAAATTTAACACTCTATTAAAAATCATTTTGAAAATTTAGAATTTAACACTTTATTAAAAATCATTTTGAAAATTTAGAATTTAACACTCTATTAAAAATCATTTTGAAAATTTAGAATTTAACACTCTATTAAAAATCATTTTGAAAATTTAGAATTTAACACTTTATTTAAAATCATTTTGAAAATTTAAAATTTTACACTTTATTAAAAATCATTTTGAAAATTTAAAATTTAGCACTCTATTAAAAATCATTTTGAAAATTTAAAATTTAACACTCTATTAAAAATCATTTTGAAAATTTAGAATTAAACACTCTATTTAAAATCATTTTGAAAATTTAAAATTTAGCACTCTATTAAAAATCATTTTGAAAATTTAAAATTTAACACTCTATTAAAAATCATTTTGAAAATTTAGAATTTAACACTCTATTAAAAATCATTTTGAAAATTTAAAATTTAACACTCTATTAAAAATCATTTTGAAAATTTAGAATTTAACACTCTATTAAAAATCATTTTAAAAATTTAGAATTTAACACTCATTAAAAATCATTTTGAAAATTTAGAATTTAACACTCTATTAAAAATCATTTTGAAAATTTAGAATTTTACACTCTATTAAAAATCATTTTGAAAATTTAGAATTTAACACTCTATTAAAAATCATTTTGAAAATTTAGAATTTAACACTCTATTAAAAATCATTTTGAAAATTTAGAATTTAACACTCTATTAAAAATCATTTTAAAAATTTAGAATTTAACACTCTATTAAAAATCATTTTGAAAATTTAGAATTTTACACTATTAAAAATCATTTTGAAAATTTATGATTTAAAACTTTATTTAAAATCATTTTGAAAATTTAAAATTTTACACTTTATTAAAAATCATTTTGAAAATTTAAAATTTAGCACTCTATTAAAAATCATTTTGAAAATTTAAAATTTAACACTCTATTAAAAATCATTTTGAAAATTTAGAATTTAACACTTTATTTAAAATCATTTTGAAAATTTAGAATTTAACACTCTATTAAAAATCATTTTAAAAATTTAGAATTTAACACTCTATTAAAAATCATTTTAAAAATTTAGAATTTAACACTCATTAAAAATCATTTTGAAAATTTAGAATTTAACACTCTATTAAAAATCATTTTGAAAATTTAAAATTTAACACTCATTAAAAATCATTTTGAAAATTTAGAATTTAACACTCTATTAAAAATAATTTTGAAAATTTAGAATTTAACACTCTATTAAAAATCATTTTGAAAATTTAGAATTTAACACTCTATTAAAAATCATTTTGAAAATTTAGAATTTAACACTCTATTAAAAATCATTTTGAAAATTTAGAATTTAACACTCTATTAAAAATCATTTTGAAAATTTAGAATTTAACACTTTATTTAAAATCATTTTGAAAATTTAAAATTTTACACTTTATTAAAAATCATTTTGAAAATTTAAAATTTAGCACTCTATTAAAAATCATTTTGAAAATTTTGAATTTAACACTCTATTAAAAATCATTTTGAAAATTTAGAATTAAACACTCTATTAAAAATCATTTTGAAAATTTAAAATTTAACACTCTATTAAAAATCATTTTGAAAATTTAGAATTTAACACTCTATTAAAAATCATTTTGAAAATTTAGAATTTAACACTAGTAAAAATCATTTTGAAAATTTAGAATTTAACACTCTATTAAAAATCATTTTGAAAATTTAGAATTTAACACTCTATTAAAAATCATTTTGAAAATTTAAAATTTAGCACTCTATTAAAAATCATTTTGAAAATTTAAAATTTAACACTCATTAAAAATCATTTTAAAAATTTAGAATTTAACACTCTATTAAAAATCATTTTGAAAATTTAGAATTTAACACTCTATTAAAAATCATTTTGAAAATTTAGAATTTAACACTCTATTAAAAATCATTTTGAAAATTTAGAATTTAACACTCTATTAAAAATCATTTTGAAAATTTAGAATTTAACACTAGTAAAAATCATTTTAAAAATTTAGAATTTTACACTTTATTAAAAATCATTTTGAAAATTTAGAATTTAACACTCTATTAAAAATCATTTTGAAAATTTAGAATTTAACACTCTATTAAATATCATTTTGAAAATTTAAAATTTAACACTCTATTAAAAATCATTTTGAAAATTTAGAATTTAACACTCTATTAAAAATCATTTTGAAAATTTAGAATTTAACACTTTATTTAAAATCATTTTGAAAATTTAAAATTTTACACTTTATTAAAAATCATTTTGAAAATTTAAAATTTAGCACTCTATTAAAAATCATTTTGAAAATTTAAAATTTAACACTCTATTAAAAATCATTTTGAAAATTTAAAATTTAACACTCTATTAAAAATCATTTTGAAAATTTAAAATTTAACACTCATTAAAAATCATTTTGAAAATTTAGAATTTAACACTCTATTAAAAATCATTTTGAAAATTTAGAATTTAACACTCTATTAAAAATCATTTTGAAAATTTAGAATTTAACACTCTATTAAAAATAATTTTGAAAATTTAGAATTTAACACTCTATTAAAAATCATTTTGAAAATTTAGAATTTAACACTCTATTAAAAATCATTTTGAAAATTTAGAATTTAACACTAGTAAAAATCATTTTAAAAATTTAAAATTTTACACTTTATTAAAAATCATTTTGAAAATTTAGAATTTAACACTCTATTAAAATCATTTTTAAAATTTAGAATTTAACACTTTATTTAAAATCATTTTGAAAATTTAAAATTTTACACTTTATTCAAAATCATTTTGAAAATTTAAAATTTAGCACTCTATTAAAAATCATTTTGAAAATTTAAAATTTAACACTCTATTAAAAATCATTTTAAAAATTTAGAATTTAACACTCTATTAAAAATCATTTTAAAAATTTTGAATTTTACACTATTAAAAATCATTTTGAAAATTTAGAATTTAACACTATTAAAAATAATTTTAAAAATTTAGAATTTTACACGTTATTAAAAATCATTTTGAAAATTTAGAATTTAACACTCTATTAAAAATCATTTTGAAAATTTAGAATTTAACACTCCATTAAAAATCATTTTGAAAATTTAGAATTTAACACTTTATTTAAAATCATTTTGAAAATTTAAAATTTTACACTTTATTAAAAATCATTTTGAAAATTTAAAATTTAGCACTCCATTAAAAATCATTTTGAAAATTTAAAATTTAACACTCTATTAAAAATCATTTTGAAAATTTAAAATTTAACACTCTATTAAAAATCATTTTGAAAATTTAAAATTTAACACTCTATTAAAAATCATTTTGAAAATTTAGAATTTAACACTCATTAAAAATCATTTTGAAAATTTAGAATTTAACACTCTATTAAAAATCATTTTGAAAATTTAGAATTTAACACTCTATTAAAAATCATTTTGAAAATTTAGAATTTAACACTTTATTTAAAATCATTTTGAAAATTTAAAATTTTACACTTTATTAAAAATCATTTTGAAAATTTAAAATTTAGCACTCTATTAATAATCATTTTGAAAATTTAAAATTTAACACTCTATTAAAAATCATTTTGAAAATTTAGAATTTAACACTCTATTAAAAATCATTTTGAAAGTTTTAAATTTAGCACTCTATTAAAAATCATTTTGAAAATTTAAAATTTAACACTCTATTAAAAATCATTTTGAAAATTTAGAATTTAACACTCTATTAAAAATAATTTTGAAAATTTAGAATTTAACACTCTATTAAAAATCATTTTGAAAATTTAGAATTTAACACTCTATTAAAAATCATTTTGAAAATTTAGAATTTAACACTCTATTAAAAATCATTTTGAAAATTTAGAATTTAACACTCTATTAAAAATCATTTTAAAAATTTAGAATTTAACACTCTATTAAAAATCATTTTGAAAATTTAGAATTTTACACTATTAAAAATCATTTTGAAAATTTAGAATTTAACACTTTATTTAAAATCATTTTGAAAATTTAAAATTTTACACTTTATTAAAAATCATTTTGAAAATTTAGAATTTAGCACTCTATTTAAAATCATTTTGAAAATTTAAAATTTAACACTCTATTAAAAATCATTTTGAAAATTTAGAATTTAACACTTTATTTAAAATCATTTTGAAAATTTAGAATTTAACACTCTATTAAAAATCATTTTGAAAATTTAGAATTTAACACTCTATTAAAAATCATTTTGAAAATTTAGAATTTAACACTCTATTAAAAATCATTTTGAAAATTTAGAATTTAACACTCTATTAAAAATCATTTTGAAAATTTAGAATTTAACACTCTATTAAAAATCATTTTAAAAATTTAGAATTTTACACTATTAAAAATCATTTTGAAAATTTAGAATTTAACACTTTATTTAAAATCATTTTGAAAATTTAAAATTTTACACTTTATTAAAAATCATTTTGAAAATTTAAAATTTAGCACTCTATTAAAAATCATTTTGAAAATTTAAAATTTAACACTCTATTAAAAATCATTTTGAAAATTTAGAATTTAACACTCTATTAAAAATCATTTTGAAAATTTAGAATTTAACACTCTATTAAAAATCATTTTGAAAATTTAGAATTTAACACTCTATTAAAAATCATTTTGAAAATTTAGAATTTAACACTCTATTAAAAATCATTTTAAAAATTTAGAATTTTACACTATTAAAAATCATTTTGAAAATTTAGAATTTAACACTTTATTTAAAATCATTTTGAAAATTTAAAATTTTACACTTTATTAAAAATCATTTTGAAAATTTAAAATTTAGCACTCTATTAAAAATCCTTTTGAAAATTTAAAATTTAACACTCATTAAAAATCATTTTGAAAATTTAGAATTTAACACTCTATTAAAAATCATTTTGAAAATTTAGAATTTAACACTCTATTAAAAATCATTTTGAAAATTTAGAATTTAACACTCTATTAAAAATTATTTTGAAAATTTAGAATTTAACACTCATTAAAAATCATTTTGAAAATTTAGAATTTAACACTCTATTAAAAATCATTTTAAAAATTTAGAATTTAACACTCTATTAAAAATCATTTTAAAAATTTAGAATTTTACACTATTAAAAATCATTTTGAAAATTTAGAATTTAACACTATTAAAAATAATTTTAAAAATTTAGAATTTAACACTTTATTTAAAATCATTTTGAAAATTTAAAATTTAGCACTCTATTAAAAATAGCAGAGAAAGTTTTATATTATTCTGCTCTTTTCATATGATAAAATTCAGGCTTTTATCTGGAAAGAAAGTTGCTCAAGATTAATGGATTTTAATAGATTTTAATTTGTCTAAAAAAACAAGAACTTGGTTTCTCTTTCACTTTTTTGGCCGTGTCTATCATACTCTAACTTTTACAGTTTTAGCGAGTCAGATGGTTCTGGATATCTTCCTCACACAGGCAGTCGCCATTTTGTATTTTGATATCATATCTTTCATGTCAATCGATATGGGTCCTAGATATGACCTTAAATTATATCCAGTGGTAAGGCCCCAGCTTGCGGGCTTTGAGAAGTGTGGAGCCACCCTTTAATTGCCATTGCTCCCAGGTCCACTCTGACCCGGACCAGTTAGAGTCCCAACTATGGGTTAACTAGAAACCGACTTGAAAACAACAAATATATTTTATTAAAAAATTTTTTTCTTCAAAATCTTTGGATTCGGCATTAAATAACCTGAAAAGGGTAAACAAAAACAATCAAACAACCAATCAATTGACATGGGAAGAAAGAAGACAATAGATGATAAACAGTTGGCTATGCATTAATGTACATTGATTCTTAGATAAAGAGTTCGTCAAAAACAAATGTAAAAAGGGGTTTACGGAAACATGTAATGGGTTATACAATAATATACCAAGGACAACAATAGATATTAGAACTAAGAAAGTAACATATTGCGATCCCAGATAAAGAACATGTGTTACCTGAGTCGTAGATATCGGAGTAGAGATACTTGCACGAGCAATAAAAAAATAAACATCACTTTTTCTGATAGTCTATGCGACTGATGGGTAAGGTGTAAGGGCTTATAAGGGCATTCAAAGATCAATAGTTGGCTAGACCATGCTCGACAGCCTTGAAAAACAAGTAAGAAAAATAAAAAAAGATCTCGTTCTCGATTTCGCACACGTGTGAAACGTCGATTAAAAAAAACAAAACAATAAAACATTTTAGATAGAAAAATCCCAGGGAAATAAATCGATTATCAGCCAAGGGAGATAACCCTTCTATTACAGTTCAATTTCACAATAAAGGCATAGTTAAAAAGTATTTATTTTCTGGGATCTTTGAACAAAAGATGACATTAATAAAGACATCTGCTTGTACACTGTAGAAATTAGTGCTAAGGGAATTTCAATATTTTTCTGATTCCGATACAATTACCGATTATGTTCTAAATTCCCAATTCCAATACAATTACTGATTCTGAATCCGAATCATATTTCATTTTATTTTTAAATATAGAGTAGTATGTGTGTGTGTAGGGGGGGGATTACCGCAAAAACATGTAATATGTGCATGTACGTTCGCTAATGTAAAAATACACTTATAGGAATAATCTATAGATATCAGTTTTTTTTGGTAATTTAAAATCAATAAATATTTATCATTTCATCATTAATACAAGCCATGGATTTTGATACCGGTTCCGATATCTCAAAAAAGTTCTGATTTTTTTATTCCCAGTTCTGATTAATCGTTTCAACACCAGTATGCATCAAACGAGTCCTTGATCCCACCGGTCATATGCCGCACCCTTTGGCTGACATCAAATAAATAATTTGAAAAAAATAATAAATCCGGCAATCTAGATGCAAAGTCCGAGAATGTAGTTTGCTCTTGTTCCGTCAGCCATAACTGGTAAAATCTCTAAGGAATTCACACAGAGGATTGAACCTTCAATATCCAGGAATGTAACTTTTACTCTACTATGTCACAGCACAATCACATTCACACACTGGTTCTTGTCAGATCACCGAAGTTAAGCAATGCCGAGCTTTGCCAGTACCAGATTGGTGACCATTTGGGAAGGCAAGGCGCAGTATGTACCACAAGGTAAAATATTAGGTTGGGAAATTGGCGTGGTCTATCCTTCTCTCGAGCGTAGATGGGCTCTCTTAAGCCGTGGTAGGCAACCCATCTAGTGATGGCGTCACGATAAAAAAATACCCTCGATAGCCTTGGCGAAGCATCTGGTAATCAACTACTGACAAGATTTGAATTGCACTACAAACTCGTGTAGTGAGTTCAATCTCGGCTGCGGCTGCATGTTATGTTACGCCAAAGGTCGTTGCAGACAGCAAGATTAAGAGACTTTTGGTCATCTCCCTTAACCTTTTGTGTAGATCTTTTGTCTTCAGGATCAGCAAGACAAGATTATAATAAAAAATCCAAGGAAGTTATGGAGGAACAAAAAAACCCAAAAAACAAACCAAACAAAAAAAAAAACAAACAAAACAACAAAAAAAAACAAGCAAACAACAAAAAAAAATAAGCAAAACAAACAAAACTGACCACTGATATAGAATTGATTAAAATATTAAATATTAATTAAAAAAATTTACATCTTTTTTAAAATGAAAACTCAACACACAACACATTTGTATCCATCGGACGACTGTTCTCATCTTGAGTGTGATTTTCATAACGTTTCGGTCGATATAATCTCCGACCTTATTCAGGTGTATCTTGTTAAACTCGGGAATGTTTCTGTCAAACAGTAGTCCGATGAATAATAACACAAATCTTAGCCAGTTACTGTGGTGGACATGGAAGTCACCAAATACATGTACTTGTGCACTAGTAACAACTTATGGAGAGAATCCGTGCTGTGTGCACTTGGAGCCCAAAGAAATCCACACGCCATGCAAGTCTTGAACTGGCAATTCCTCAACCAACTTTATGGTGCTTAGAAAACAGCAGCTCCTTCACGCGATTAGAACAATGACTAACTACAACAAATTGAATTTTGTAACCAGATGTTTTAAATGATGCAAAACGACGAAAATTTCAGTGTACTGCGAATTTTCAGTGGCGAAGTCAGTTTTCATCTGAATGGTAAAGTCAACCGATATATTGTGCGAATTTGGGAAACTGAAAATCCTCACTAAATTATTAAGCATGAAAACAGATTCCCCAAAAGTAAACGATTTTCTGTGCTGTATCCTGCAATAAGGTTTATTTCGAGGGAAACCCTATTACAAGGCAATACTATAAGGATATATTACAAAACTGGTTCTTTTCATTAACGGATGCTGATTCAAATGGATTCATTTTTCAACAAGATGGGGTGTCTAAAAAAAAAACGAAAACAACAACAACAACAACAACAACAACAATAATAATAATAATAATAATAATAATAATAATAATACTAATAATAATGGCCGTACAGACGGATAAATCCATCCAAGCAAGAAGACCAGATGTAATAATTAACAAGAAAGAAAAATCCTGTCAAATCGTAGATTTTGCTGTCCCAGCTGACCACAGGGTGAGTATGAAAGAAAAGGAGAAACGGAGCAAATACACAAAGCTAGCCAGAGAATTAAAAGAGATATGGATGATGAAGAAAATCAAAATAATACCTATGATAGCAGGAGCACTAGGAACAATTCCGAAAACTTTGAAAAAAGAATGGGAGAAATTGGAATCAGAGGAATGGCTGCAAAAATACAATGACTAACGATAATGAAAACGGCTGAAATATTAATGAAAACCCTTGAATGCGGAGAATAATACAATTATACAATATAACGAAGAAGCGTTACAGGGAATGAAGAACACTGAAGCTGCATATCTACAAGTTCTACACCCTCATCATGCATCCCCTCCCACTGTCTTATCACCGTCCCCCCCAAAAAAGTGATACCAAAGAGCTGAGAAGTGTCAAGGAGGATGGAAAGACCGAGGAGGGAGCGCTGACCAGACCTCCACTGGACAAGCGCAAAGAGAACTGGGATCTTGGGTAGGCTTAGTGCCACTCAAATACCAGTATAGACCAATGGCCGCTGCCAGCGAGAAATCAATGGTAAGAGGCTGTTGCGATAACGCAAATTTATTTGCAAATGCTATCGAAGGAGGTGGAGATAGCTGGACGTCTGGGGAGACTTGTTGTCACTCAGCTTCCAGAGAATACCATAGGTTTCTAATTAGATCTTTGATGAGTTGTGTGAAAGTTCTATGCGAGCCAATAATAATAAAAACTGCGGCAGCAATGGATTAATCGGATAGAGGCCCAAGACATTGCCATTTGTGCTTGGCCTTCTAGATCTCCTAACCTCACAGTTTGTAATTTTTTTTCGCAGGGAATTCGTAAAAGATAAAAATTTTTCTTCCGCCATTACCAACTGACCTAGAAACCTAAAAGATCGATTAACAACGGCGATCAATTCAATCGATTTATTATAATATTCAACATGTTTGGGAATAATTCTCATATTGTATTGATGTTGTTCGTGCTACAAGGGGGGGGGCATATTGAACACTTATAACGTGAAATAAAAGTTGACTGTAAGTAAAATACTTGTATTATAAGCTTTATTTTATTTTTCTATTTTTCTTTCATAAAATATTTAATTATGGAATACAGTCAATATTTTTTAATCACTTTATGTATATAAATGCCTGGGCATCCCCATCGGCACTCCCCGGTACAATAACCTCTTCTCAAAGGGTGAAAAAGCAAAGTTGTGGAGAATGGACCCCCTAGAACTGCACAGGACCATGTCTCAGTCAACAGAGAAAAAGTCACCTCAGCAATGGTTAAAAACTTTGGTGACTTTGGGGGCGAGGGGATCTCTCCACTCGGCTAGAATCTGACAACTCGTCCATCATATGAAGCAGTATCCTTGAATAGCCATAGTGTTGCATTCCAGCAGAACAACCTTTTCCGGAACAATCAGTCTTAGCTGTATAAAGAATTAAATGGTAGTAAACAGGCGGGAAATAACAACACTCCAAATGCAAAAGATGCAAGGAAGTTCTGGAGTGGGATTTGGTCCGTTGAAGGGCGATATAATGAGAAGGCTAGCTGGTTGGGAGAGGTCAGAGAAAGACTATCAGAAATGCAGCAGATGAAGAACGTTGAGATAACCATTGATGACGTTAAAGCTGGCATACAAAGGATGACAAACTGGAAGGCACCTGGTCCAGATGGAGTGATGGGTTTCTGGTTTAAACAGTTTCCATGCCTTTATCCACCTATAGCTGCTGCTCTGCAAAGGGTTGTAGAGTCGGGGGATGTCCCTGAGTGGCTTGTGAAGGGAAGAACAACACTGATTAGGAAAAATCCTACAAAAAGAACAAATATCAATAATTATAGACCAATTACATGTCTGCCATTGATGTGGAAACTGTTGACTGGAATATTTGCAGAGAAAATTTATGAACATCTAGAGAGTAATGGTGTTTTTCCTGACGAACAAAAGGGGTGTCGGAAAGGCTCGAGAGGTACTAAAGAGCAACTACTAATTGATAAAGCAAAAATGTAGGATGCGAAGAAGAAAAAGAAGAGGAATCTGAGCGTAGCATGGATCAATTACAGAAAGGCTTATGACATGGTTCATCATTCATGGATATGTGAAACACTATTGATGATGAAGGTTGCTGAGAATGTGGTAGAGCTTTTGGAGACAAGTATGACTTAATGGAAAACGGTGCTGACAGCAAACAGAGAGGAGATGTGACTGGTTATCATTAAACGTGGAATGTGTCAAGGAGATTCGTTATCTCCATTTCTTTTTGTAATGATAATGATGCCACTGAGCATCCTCTTGAAGAGAGAAAAACTGGGGTATAACTTTGGATCTGGTGACAGACGCCTCAACCATCTACTGTTTATGGATGATTTGAAAATATTTGATAGAAATGTAAAGGAAATGGAGAGACTGGTAGAACTTGTGGGGACATACTCAGAAGACATTGGGATGAAGTTTGGGATTAGTAAATATGTGATGCTGGTGATGAAAAGAGGAGTAAAGGTTCATTCGAATGGAATAGTGCTGCCAAATGGAGAAATCATGAAAGAAATAGAAGATACAGGATATAAGTATTTGGGAGTGTTGGAGAGTGTATGCATCATGAACAGAGAAATGAAGGAGAAAGTCAGGAAGGAGTATCTTAGAAAAGTCGAAACTGTATAGAGGAAACCTAATGAAAGCAGTGAATGCATGGGGAGAGCGTTTTGAGATACACTGCGGGAATTTTAGAATGGTCTGACAAGGATTTGCATGCCATGGATATCAAAACAAGAAAAGTTTTAGCAATGTTTGGTATATTTTACATTCGAAGTAGCGTAGCAAGGCTGTATTAAAAGAGGAAAGATGGTGGGAGAGGATTGAAAAGTGTAAAAGATTGTGTTAGAACCGAGGAGATGTTGTTGAAGGAGCATGTCGTTAGAAGTGAGGAGTGGGTGCTTAAGGTTTTGGCCAATGAAGTGGAGTTGTTAAAGACCAAGGCTGATTATGTGAAACGTATAGATAGAGAAAGGGCAAAGGAACTGGCTAGGAAGAAAATGCATGGAAGGTTCTTCCAGGATATAGCAGAAGTGGCTGATGAAAGATCATGGGAATGGCTTAGTGCTGGGTATCTGGCTAAGAGTACTGAAGCTTTTGTTTGTGCAGCATAAGAGCAGGCATTAGGAACATGATTGTTCAAAAAAATGGTTCTAGGAGAGGAAGTTGCTGCAGAATGCCGGATTTGTGGTAAGATCTCAGAGTCAATTACGCACCTTGCAGCAGGGTGTAGTGGACTGTCCCAGAGAGAGTACTGCAAAAGATATGATCGCATGGACTCCGGATATATTGGGAGGTGTGTAAGAGGGTTGGGGTGAAGTGTGCTGGAAAATCGTTTGAGGAGGTGCCTGATGAAGTGAGAACAAGTGAGGATGGCAAAGTAGAGGTATGGTGGGACAAAAGTGTCATAACGACCAAGCAATTGGAACATAATCGTCCGAATTTGGTCGTCGTTGACAAAGTCTCAAAAAACTGGCAGATTGTAGACTTCTCAGTACCCTGGGACTGAAATGTGAAAAAGAAGAAGAATGAGAAGTGGAGCAACTATGCTCCATTGGCCTCGGAGATAAGGCGTATACACGGGGTTAAAACACAAATAATCCTGGTCATAGTTGGTACACTAGGAGTAGTATCAAGTCGTTTTGAAGGACAATTGAAAAAACTACAAATCCCCGATGTTTTAGGCGGCCTTCAGACCTCTGCAATTGTAGGTACCACCAACATCCTTAGGAAAACCCTTGATCTTTGAAGTTCCTGGTTTGAAGCCGGGATTAAGGGAAATCCTCTGGAAATTAATCCCATCCCTTTCCAGAGAGACGTTGATAAACGAAATCAGAATTATTATTATTATTATTATTATTATTATTATTATTATTATTATTATTATTATTATTTACTTATTTCAGTTCTAACACGGGTCGCCTGGACTGGCTGACATTAAGTTTCCTCCAGATTTCCCTCATTCTTCACCTTTTTCAATAGTCGTTACAAATAATTCTGCGTTATCGCAAAAGCCATTTACCATTGATTTCTAACTGGCAATGACCCTTGGTCTTCTCTGTAACCTGGCTGGAAATAAGTCTTCCCAAAGTTCGTACTCTTCCTTCTTAATCTTTCCACCCTTCTTGACCCTTCACAATCTTTTGTGTGATATCAACCAATATGTTTTTGTTGTTATTTTCTTGCAGTTTCGTTTCCCTTTGCTTTGCCTGGTTTCTATTCTATTCCATTTGTGGCTGATCGTCGTTCGTTGTTTATTAGTATTAGTTACTCACCAGGAGTTCTTACATTGGCCATCATCAGATTGATAATAAAAGATGATGTTTCTAGATTATGGGTGACGACAAGTCGGTACACTCTATCTCTCTCGATAACCATTGAAAATGACTTTGTGTTATCACAACAGCCACTTGCCATTGGTTTATCGCTGGCAGCAACCATTGGTCTTCACTAGGATTTGGGTGGCAATAATCCCCCACTTTATACTCTTTCAGTGGAGGTTTGCCTAGTGCTCTTCTTCCTCGTTTTTTTTATTTTACATAGGGGCTCTGCTTATCAAGGCCCGGAGGCCACTCGAGGATAAGGGTTATTGAGTGTACAATGGTCAATGGGATAATTTAGTAAACTGGATTATTTAAGGAGATGGTTCATCTTTCTTGGCTCTTCGCAACTATTTTGTCTTTGAAAACAACTTGTGTTTAGTGGAGTCTGAGTGACAACAAGTCTTCCCAGATTTTCAGTACCCCCACCACCACTTTCGATAACCTTTGCCGATGAATTTGCGTTATTGTAACAGCCGCTTACCATTGATTTCTCATTGGCGGTGACCATTAGTATTCACTAGAATTTGGGTGGCAAAAAGCCTCCATAAGGTCCCAATCTTCTTTGCACTCATCCAGTGGAAGTCTGGTTAGTGATTTCTCTCTTTGCTCTTTTCATCATCTTAATGCTCCTCGCTTATTTGGTGTGGCGCCAGTTTTTATTGACACATGCAGACACAAAAGAGGAAGGCGGGGGCGTAGGGGGGGGTAACTTACAATTATACAGTTTCAGTTTTTATGATTCCATGCGATGTTCTTTTGTGTTTTACATCTGTAGCTTGTGTCTGTAGTTCATGTGTGTTAGTCTTCGCATTTAAGAGTTTTCCTTAATATTTCACTCATTTTCATTATTGGTATCCGCTTTATTTTCTCAGCCATTCCTCTGACTCCGATCTCTCACATTCTTTCTTCAAAGTTTTGTCGTATTGTTCCTAGTGCTCCTGCTATTAGTGGTGTTATTCTTTTTTTTTTTTTTTTACATGGAGGTCACCACTTATCAAGGCCCCGAAGCCACTCGGGAATAAGGGTTATTGCGTGCACAGTAATCACTGAGATAGTGTCGTAGTAATCGTTAGTATTGGAGATTTGATAGAGTGTCTTACTTAAGGGGGCGGTTTGTCAGGAGTTTGTTTATGTTGGACTTGAAGACATCCAAGTTGTAGTCAGGTGGGAAACAGGCAAACGGAAGAGAGTTCCACAGTCGTGCACTTTTAAGAAAGAAGCTCTGTTCATGGAATCTGTGTTTGGATTTAGGCACGGATAAAGAGTGGGGAAAATTAATTCAGCTAGATGGATGTTTTTTGTGAAAGATTGGCGAGGGGGGACCAGAGATTGGAGCACAGACGAGCACTTGCCATGGAAATAACGATAAAGCAAAGACAGGCTCGCAACGTCTCTTCTGTGGGAAAGAGGCTGCAGAGAAGAGAAAAGAGCATCCCCTACTAAGCCACAAAGTCTATTTTGTACTCTGTCAAGGCAGGATACGCTGTTTTTTAGTAGCTCCTGCCCAGATGTGGAAACAGTACTCAATCCTTGGACGTACTTGGCTTTTATATAGATAGAGAATTGCATCAGCAATGAGATATCTTCTGGAGTAGTAGAAGGATCCCACCATTTTCCCAGCGTCCTTGGCAACAGATCTGATATACACGTTCCATTTAAGATCAGGAGTAAAGGTCAAACCCAGAAGCTTGTCAAAACATGGAGCCTCCCCTAGACGAGAGCCATTCATTTCAGTCGATGCAAGATGGGGATCAGAGCGTTTATGATGCAATAATAGGAGCTTGGTCTTAGATGCATTAAAGGTAATCAGCCACCTCTTCCCCCACTGAACCATGCACTCAAGATCTGAGGAGAGAGAATCAGAGAGAACTTTGTCATTTACGGCCTTTGATGTGTTGCCATAGATGGTCGTGTCATCAGCATAGATGTCAACGAATGATTTAAGTATGTGTTTTGGGAGATCATTCATGTAGCTCAGAAAGAGAGTTGGGCCTAGGATGGACCCCTGAGGGACTCCAGCATTAATACTGTGGGCCTCTGATTTCTGCCCATCAACCACTACTCTTATGAACTGATTTAATAATTGAGAAAACATTACCAGTGATACCGTAGCTGGAAATCTTATGAAGTAGGCCCTTATGTCATACCTTATCGAAGGCCTTTGATATGTCAAGAGCAACTGCCCTGGAAAGGAAGCCTTTGTCAAGAGATTCACTAATCCTATGAGATATAGCCGTTAGCACATCTGCTGTAGATCTTGTGGAGCGGAAATCATATTGCATGTCACTAAGAAGGTTGTTTCTGTTGAGGTGGTTGACTACTTCTATATTTAATATAGATTCCAGCAACTTACTCATGACACATAGG